>NW_003303749.1:1452681-1518506 GCF_000142945.1 Phytophthora infestans T30-4 | reverse complement strand
ACATGTACTGTACAGTACTGTGTACAGATGGAACTTACTGTTCCAGCACAGCACGATAGTTTGATCTTCCCGTGCTTCGAGTAGTGTCTGCAGAATGATTTTCTCAGAGTAGTAGTCACGATCCTTGATCACAATTTTCAGGTCGTCAGCCTGAGCTTGAATCTGACGATGCAGCTCTTTTCTTCCAATATTCCCACTTCAAAATTCAAGTTAGTTTTTCACAACGAACCCGGTAATACCGGTACCAATGACAGTACTTGTAACCCACCCAGTCCAAACTCCCCGCACGAAGCTGCACGGGCCTTGCAATAGCAGCACATTTACCAGTGCGCCATCTTTCGAGCTCACAATACCTTCTGTACGCGAGGTTTCCTCCATCACTTTGGGGTCCTGAGCAGCTCTCGTTACTGGAGGCTGCAGCACCCGGTCCTTTCTCTCCTTTTCTTGCTCTCGGGTGGGCGTCCTTCTGTTGAAAGCAGCAGCACTTTCCTCTACACTGGACGACGAAGTGTCGCCCCCGTACTCTGCCACCTCTTCCCCGAATATTGTCGACATCTCTACATAACATTAATGGTTACTATTGAAAAAAACAAAAGCATTTTTATAACTAGCCCGCATACCATTATGCAGAAGATCGATATCATGCTGTGCCTCCGCTTGGTGCGAGGCCGCTGCGCGCGTGGCATCGTCCAGCGTCAGCTGCTTGGTGGTCGACGCGACCGCGTCGACTCGACGGTCGAGGGCGTTCAGGTCGATCTCGAACGGATTGGACTGCGGTTTCGCAGCTGCGGAAGACAGACAACGCCATGTGCGAGGTTGTAGCTGCAACGAAGGCGACGGGAATACGCCGAGGCGCCCACCAGCGCCAGTCAGAGCCTGCACGATCCTTCGCATGCTCCCTCTTTGAAAGGCTTGAAGCAATCGAGATTGACCGTCGGTATACCGGTGAAGACAGGTACCGGTAGGAGCTGTTTGATTGAGGTGAGAGCAGTATCTCCAGGGTACCGGTATCCGATATGACCAGTACGTAATGCTGTTGCTGTTGTGTAGACTGTTGCTGTCAGGATAATTGGGATCGGGTGAGCTCGAGTTCAATGTTGCATTAATGATTTCAGTGAGTCGATCGGTGACTGAGTTTTCATATTTGTCGCAATAATGCAGATGATCGACATCAATTGCAAGGATGTGCTGAGCGGAGTAGCCGCGGTGCTCGCTCGTAAGAAATGTGTCTTAAGTGGGTGCAAAATCATGCTGCATGAATCATGCATCGTAGATGTTTGAGACTTCAACAAACTCTGGTAAACCGGTATCGGTATCATTTTACCGCCCAACACATGAGTAGCAACACGCAGTTGAGTGGCAAGGTGGCGGTGATCACTGGCGCTTCAGGCGGCATCGGTGCAGGTGTGTAGCCCTAATACGTATCTGCCTGTATATCTTCTACCTCCTCCCTAAATTTTGTCTCGTAACTCGTCGTAGCCATCGCGCTGGAGCTTGCGACGGCAGGTGCAAAGGTCGCTCTTGGGGCTCGACGTCTGGAGGCGCTGGAGATAGTCAAGGCGAGCATCGAGCAGAAGCTTGGAGCCAACGGCAACGTCCTCATCGTGCAGACAGATGTCACCAAACGTGAGGCGGTGCAAAACCTCGTGACCAAAGCGGAAGATACTTTTGGAGCTGTCGATATCCTCGTCAACAACGGTACAGAGGTCGTCACTGCCGTCTTAATGCTCCTAATGAACCTAATGCCTTCGTGTTGACTGCAGCCGGTGTGATGCCCTTTGAGCTCTTGAAAAATGTGAACCAGGACAGCTGGGAACGGGTAAGCCGAGCTGTAGCCACTTACGACTTGAGGTTTCTAATTTCTTAACGCTGTGCAGACGATCGACATCAACTGCAAGGGAACACTCAACGGTGTGGCGGCTGTGCTACCAAACATGTTGGCTCGTAAGAGCGGCCACATTGTCAACATCTCGTCGGACGCTGGACGCAAGGTGTTCCCTGGATTGGGCGTTTATTCGGCGTCCAAGATGTTCGTCGAGGGCATTTCGCAAGCTTTGCGTCTTGAGAACGTCGGTAGTGGACTCCGTGTGACGTCCATTCAGGTGCGGTAGTCTATTAGAAACTGATGGAAGACGAGGACTCACGTGTTTACTTGCAGCCTGGTAACGTCGCCACGGATCTGGTCAAGCACGCGAATGCTGCCAGTGGCGTGGATGAAGAGGCCATGAAGCTGTACGGGGGGCCATCCGGTATGGATTCTATGTTGCACCTCTATATTTTTCCTACTTACTGTGTCGTGGTTTCTACTGATCAACGTATACCATTGCTGAATACTCTACAGAGTGCGAGGTTCTCAAACCGGAAGATATCGGTCGAGCTGTGCTGTATGCTGTCACACAGCCGCCATACGTGGCTGTGAACGAGATTCTGGTGGAGCCGCGCGATGAACCCATTTAGAGAGACCAGGCAGAGTCTAGCAGAGCTCCAAGCCGTAGACAAGACTCTCCAGCTCGTCCTCCATTTGTCGTGCCGCGTTTTCTAGGATACCCGAATCGTAGAATGACGCTGTCAGTTTCCTATGATTCTCTTCGCTCTGCTTGTCCTCGTCTTGTCCAAATGCGCACAGACACGCGATGGGTAGACCACGAGCACAGACGCTGATACCGATAAAGAAATGCATGCGTAGGTGCTGCACCATCGGAATCTCTCGAGTCCGTGGATCAGCGAGGCAGTCCAAGACCACCAAAGGCTGGTTTGGAGGCTGACAAAGCACAAAATCGCACAGAGACTCGCGACGTAAGATCTCGTCTTGTGCTGCTAGATCGCGAGTACCAACGGCGTGTTCAATCAGCACGTACTCGGCGTCCACCCGGGCAATGAACGCAGCATTTACACCAAACGCAGCGGCAGCGAGTTCACAGCTTCGATGCATGAGCATGCGGTCAACCAACGTGCATGCAGGAGACACGATGACTTCTAGAAGCTTGAGTCGCTCTTCTTCACGATCGTCATCCAATCTGGGCAAGAAATAAGCTTCGTCAGCGATGGAATCCTGGTCCAATAGACCCACATTGGAGCTCATCAGAGATGTTCGTCGATGGTCGAATCTCCTCAAGTCTTCTTCTTCTCGTTCCTTCGAGTCAACAAGACGGTAGGACGACATGAAAGATCTGTCGGCTGAGCTGTAGCTACTTGCTTCGGCTGCTAGAGGGATCGGCTGAGCCATTCTGCGAGACCTTGACGCCATAGCTACGGGATGTAGGAACGATCTGGACACTGTATACCCGGAGCGAGGCGCGTCGACTCCAGAGTATGACGCCTCAGTGACCCCTTTGTACCCTCCGTCCCAACCAGAAAAGTTTATACTTGATTCGACGCTGTTCGAGTCGAGAGCTTGCAGCGACCAGATACTCTTCATACTTGACGTCGTTGATGGTACTGCTTGCCACAAGTTCTTGGTACTACGAGCGATAGATTTGATCGAGATAACCTTACTGTTGACACTTGCCACAAAGCGACCAGGTAGTGCTCCAATGTAGCCATCGCTTTCAGTACTGTCGAACTCATGGGTACGATCACTGTCTTCGAACGGGTCCATCGTAGCTGGACCCGTCAGTAACAAGTCCACTGAGCGTGGAGGCAGCATGAAGTCTTGACCTGCCACAAGCTTCAGACTTGGCGGAAGAGCCCGCAACGAGAGCGGGAGATCGAATTCTGACTCCGACTCCAACATAGGAGTCGGTTCTCTTCGTTGACGAGAAGGTGGCGCTCGACTGTTATAGTTGCTGCTGTGGTGATTGTTACTTGAAAACCCGCGTGAGCTCGTCTTAAGTCGAGCTTTGTTGTTGCAGAGATGGCAGATGCGAGTCTTCTGTACTTCTTTCGTTCTCGCACTGACGATGTTGATGGAACGGAGCGAGCAACACGAGCCACAAATGACTTCTCCGCAGAGTCGACAGTGATGACGTCGACGGAAAATGGCGTTGAAATGTTTCCAGCAAATGACACAGCTCGCTCTGTCCTCGTTCTTCACCCATTGGTGTGGCGCTACCAGTTGACAGTCTCCAATCCTGGATGCTGCTACAGCCGACTCGAGTCTTCCAACCGATCGCATTGCTAGACGCCGCGCGATGGCTCGTGCGGCTCTGGGCGAGCCAGCCAAAGGACCGTCATTCTCGTCGTGGAAAGAACTCGTCACGCACGATAGACGCAAGCGGTTAGGAGAGATCTCCTCGACGATAAGAGTGTACTGCAGATCCACCTGTTGCGCCGTCTCCAGCATCGCTTCATGCGAGCGAGGGAACGGCAACCAACTTAACGCGATTGTGCGCTTGTGTACACCATCGGACGGACGGGCACTTAATCCAGCCATTGACGAGTTAGCCGACATGGACGCCGCTGCGCTGTGGTAGTCGTGCTCTTGGTGCTGGTTGTCGGGAAGAAAAATCTTGAGAGTTTGAAAGAACGTCAAGTGCTGTTCACGCAGCATCACGGACTTGCGGCGGTCTTGATAGACGAACCAAACTGCTGCATGCTGGGTGTCCATAGTCCAGTCGCTTATGGAATGTTTCTTTGTTCGTGTGGAGAGTAGAGTGCCGTCTTTGAAGTCGCGACCGTGAAGGAGCTTCATCATGAGGCGGAATTGCTTGGTTGAGTCGAAATGCAGTAGATCGAAGGCTTCCTCGAAGCCGCACGAGGCCTCGTTGACAGCTAGATAATACACAGAAGTCCCGTTGCTCACACCTTGACCCGTACGTTTAGCGTACAGCTCCTGCTGCTTGTCACGACGCAGACACGTCCACTGTTCTTTCGTTCGCGTCGAATTGAGACATACACCCAGTACGTCCGTGATTTGCCTCGTAGCACGGTGGTGCATCCTGCGAGTCTGCGCTCGGTCATGTGATAAATGCACGGCGGACGCCATGCCAGTGATCGTTTCTGGTGGTTGTCAATCTCTGAAAATGGCTGCCCCTACTAGGACGGCGGGGTGGATTGGATACGACGAGTTCAGCTGACGCGGGAAGCTTTCCAGCTCTTTAGTCAAGGATACCCGGGCTTGGAGTCAGAACACTTTTTCACAACCTAGATAACGCGACGAAACCGGGAAAGGCTCTTATAATAGGAAGGCAGGACGTCCTGCTAAAAATCTGGTTGTGGAGAAGCTTGTAATGGTCTAGCTAGATGGATGGCTATCCCTACGCCGCGAACGGCAGCCGTGTTCTCGGTCTCCAATATTTGCCCCAAACCAACCCGATGGCAGAGACGGCTGGACAGCCTGGAGTGTTTGCTGTCTCACCGGCTGGTTAAGATCAAAGCACAAGACTCGGAATGCCAGACCAGCTACAGTAGTAGCGGAGAAGCTAATCCGGTGTAGGCTACGCTGTAGCTCTGCTACAGCGTAGCCTACACCGGATCAGCTTCTCCGCAGCCACATACGGAGGAAGAGCCACGAACTTGTCGCGGTATTCCTGAGAATCACCGTGGCTAGAGTTAGCCGCAAGTGACGAACTTGACATCTATGTACTTTTACTCGCAACTTGCTGTGTGTAAAGGCTGCAGTACAATAGCGCAGCTGTGTTCGCATCGACGTAAACGACCAGTTTTAAGCGCGTGCTAAGGTCGTCATTCCAGCACTTCCCAGCTTTTCCTCCTGGCTGTTGCGTCGTTATCGTCCTTGGTCTGCCCGTCAATGTCTGCGGCACATCGCGTAGCTTCGCACGTACATGTACAAAGGGTCTGTTAGGAAATTAATGTTATTTTTCCTTAATAAAGGTGCCATCTTCTTTTGTCTCTAGCGTATGGATAGCGCTGGGTGCTCATCACTATCGCGTTGTCCATAAATGCATGTTGAGTGCCTTCGCAGCTTAGCAGGCGACCCTGACATCAACAAGGTTGCCTTGTACATGTACCGGTATAATAGGAAGTGCAATGCCTTTTAAGGCGAGACAAGAGATCGTGGCCCAGAGTACTACCTGTACGCTACCAACGTATCCCAGCCCAGACAGAACCTTTGACAGGCACGTTAATGCTGAACGCGTTCCCAACCATACGACAGCCATCCACTTGTCGCTTGCCTGGTCGGCTACCATCCGCCATACACATTGGCTACCATCCGCCATACACATTACCAATTTCACTCATTACTTCATGTAATAATAATAGTCGAAGTGCCAGAGAGGAAGCAAAGGCTTGTGCGGTCAAACGCAAGCTTCCAACGGTCTTGTTCCGGTGGTGACGCGCTATATAAGGCTGCAATACCCATATTAATACTGGTCAGCTCGGTAGGCTGGCTACACGTATTACCATACATCGAAATATGCGCTGGTGGCGCCTCGCTAAGCTAGAAGTATTGGTACCGGTACCATGCATCTCTGCTGTAATTTTCAGCACTCATCATGCCTGGGTTGGGATTTCACATGTCAATTAACCGAATTTGCGCGCAATCGGACTTTGATTCACGATACCGGTAAAAAAGCTTTTTTGCTTTTTTTTGCTTTGTGACCGTAATCATCGGACACACCTTTCAAACAGTACACGTACTGGACCGCCATCCCGGGCCGGGATGGCGGGATTCCCGGCAAAAAAAGCTTTTTCCAAAACAAAGCAGCTTTTTCTTAGCCCCCTTTCTTCCCTCTTTGCACTTGCAGCAAACCTTGACTGGCCTACAATTTGAAAGGAAACTGTACAGTATTAATAGACTGGCTGCATGCCATGAGTGCAAGTTGTCACGTGACGAGGCTGCCTGCGCATTGGCCATTCCAATCTTCAGTTTCCGCCGCGACAGCGCAAACAAAGCAACTGAAGATATCAGACAAAAGCAAGTCTCACGTACTCGTAGAGTACTGTACTGTAGGTCTCAGCAATGAATTCCCCACTGAGTTGCGCGATTGGAATCAGCTTTTGTTAAGCAACTTGTTTGAAACAAGTGCCAATTCGTTTGGAAGGTAATACCTTCTTATATATTACATGTAGCCTTGCTCGAAACAGGTCTGCAAACTCTGCGGCGCAAACGTCAGGCTCGATCATTTACCGTGCTGCACGAGCGGGTTCGTGACTCCAGGGTTGTCCGCGATAGCCGGGGCGAGCGGCGAATAAAAGGCAAGTCTTGCCTCGCGTCCGGCAACAGGTGCCTTTCCCGCACAGCGCAAATAATCCTGAGCGTCGGAAATACGGCACGAAAACTCGGTAAGGACTCTTGCCTACATACCGGTACTACTGTACAAAGAGAGCATCTAATTGCACTCGAAAACTGTGCTCGTAAAAGATGAAGGCAGACTCTCCGCGCGAGCGGCATTAAATTTATATGCCTTTTCACTGTTCTTTAAAGTAATTTAAGCTTGCAATGGAAGGCGGTGGTCGTCGGGCCCGCAAGGTGTTCTCAAGTAGGACCACCTAGGTTCGAGTTTCCTCCCGCTTAAGTGTTTCAAAGGACTCTTCTCCCATCTTGTTCGCTTAGTGTTGTCAAATTTGCGGCTTATTTTATGGATAACGGACGACACTTAATCAAGAAGACATCTGTTGAACTTCAGCTCACCGCTCGATGTGATTGGCTGGCCCTTCTCGCCATCATCCACAGAAACCATTTTCGTCCGATCGTGTCGGAGTTGCGTGATTTGTGCTGGAACCAATCAGCGTTTTTAGCACTGATTTTTACCAATGGTCGATCGGATCTGCCCATTCTGCTTTTTATATCTGTTCTTTTGCCTTCCCTTCCAGAGATGTGCTTTTTTCCACGGGCGACCTTGCCGACCACCATTTTGAAATCCTCTGCGGAAAAAGGACTCCTCGGCTCGGGCGCGATCAAAGCTACTTGCATTGGGCGAGCGGCATCGTTGAATCGACCGACGATCTTCCATCTGTCTCCAAGTCTCTCACCACCGTGACAAACTGCTTCGTGCCTCGTTGTTGCACTTTGCACTCGAGACATTGCACTACCATCTGAATATTGCCGAAACCAGTCGAAGCAAGTGCCACGCACATTTCGACCAGTGTCGTTTCGCGACTAGAGCTACGACTGACTGCTTGGTGTTGGACCATAGCCTTCCAGTCGTTTTCGTACCTTCATTCTGCTTCGTGGCGAGTCGTTCCTAATTTGGATCGCAATAGCGCCGACCGATAGAGAACGCTAAAGATCGCAAAACTCATCCGATGAAGAACCCCGTAAGTCCCATCGAGGAGAGCAAGACGGCCATGTGCCTGTCCCCACAAGAGAAACTAAAGAGCGCGGCAGTACAGCGCAACAAGCGTTCGCATGCTGCAGGTGTGCTGGCCGGTGCCGGTGACGCGAAGAAGGCACGTCTGGACGACATGTTCAAGAACGAGTTCGAAGTCGACCTGGACGGATGGATCAGTGACGACTACGTGCGTGCAATGGACTTTGACGACCGACTCAATCAGGATATCGACTGGGTGGGCCACGACGATATGGACCTGGCGCTGAGCATGGACGCTCTGGCGCAGGACCACACGACTAGCGACGACGTCAACGACTTCTCTTCGTTCCTGCGCGGCGGCTTGGCCTTCGAGGACCCCGCGGACATGGCTTCGACCTTCGGTTAGTTCTTTGCTCTTTCTGTTTGATGTTGCTCTTTGCAATGCAAACCGAAATCGACACGCGATCATGGCGTGCCTAGTGGCTGAGACGAACACGTGCTCATCCTTTGCCCGTTTGATGCGTTGATTGCGCCTATAGTTGATCCGGCCTACATCCACTTGGAGTCGAGCACCACCAAGGACGCCGAGAAGCTCCTCATGAGCTTCGACACCATGAACTTTAAGATCCCGTCGCCTACCAGCACTTCAAGCAAGAAACGTAGCAGCATCTTTTTGGACAAGGACACTGAACCGAAACAGGTTAGTGACAAGACCACGACGACAACAGGAACCTCTGCCAGCTCTCTTGCAGCCAACTCGGCTGCTGCTGAAGAGCTACGCAAGGAGCAGGCTCGTGTATCTGCAGCAAGCAGCTCCACGTCGGTGGACTCGCTTCTCAGTGTTCTTAACGTGGGATCGTCCACATCCAAGCAGAACTCGACCGAGAAGAAGATTGGCTCGTACAGCCCGGCAGCACGCAAGCTGCGTCTTCAGAAGTTCCACGAGAAACGCAAAAACCGCACGTGGAAGAAGAGTATCAAGTACGATTGCAGGAAAAAGCTAGCCGACGACCGTCCGCGTATCAAGGGGCGATTCGTGCGCGTACTGGAGAACGCCGGCGACGCTAAGACTGGCACGGCTTCGCGCAGTGCGTCACCACCGGGCTCGCTGTGTGCTGGGTACGCGTCTCCTACCTCTGTCCCCGGCGTGATGGCTCCACCGGCCATGACGCCGGCAGCCAAACCCCAGGTGTCGGCTGTGCCTCGAGTGACTGCAACGTGTGCAAAGCAGCAGACCCCAGTATCCAAACCCGCGCCAGTACCGACAACACCGGCAACCAACGCAGCAGCATTACCATTCGCCCGTATGATCGCGAGCGTGTGACGTAGTTGTGTGTTTGAGGTCGGATGTATGACAAGCTTCGCAATGGGGCGAGACTAAGTATGATATGATAGTGTAGACAAAAGCTGGTTTTGGCGCAGTGTGGCCGAAGCTAAAGACATCGCGGACGAAAGGAATATAACACCAATCGCAGAGGTGAAAACACACCCAGCGCAGCGCGGCATTTGCCGTCTGCAGCACTGCCAGCGGTTGACGCACCAACGAGCCGCGAGCCCTGTATCGAGGCAGCGAGCCGGGCTAAGCCCTCAACCATGCGATGGTTCGTGCACCAGCACGCACACACAACCACCGAAACGTGTGATGCCCATCGGGTGTCATTGGTTAGAGAGAGCCACAAAGAGAGCCGTTCTCGTCAGTGCCGACTTGCATTTCCGGTGGTCTCTGCTCGATGCACCTTGCTGGGTACGGTAAAGAAGGATCCTTGAAGCATGCAAAGAAAACACTTTTCCAGCCCATTTTCCAGTGGTGACACGTCCCGACGCAACGCACAACAAAGACACGCAATGTCGGCTCGTAGTATTTAACAGAACCAAGCACTCTTCTCATCTGATTTTCACAAAAAGCGCTTTCTTCAGCACTTTTCTGAGATGTGGCAGCAATAAAAATGTGACGGGACTGCACCGATTAATAAAAGTTGCTTTTCCAAGCACCTTGACATGAATTCGGTGAGGACGCACACAGCGATACGCGCGTTTAACACGTCGACTGCGGAGATGTTGTTGACAATGATATTTCACTCGGGTGTATTCAGCTGCTAGCGGCAAGTGACGTTAAATGGGCTCAAGTTTGTTCAACCGATTTCCGACATCATGTCGAGCGGTATAGTTTATCGGCCTGTACTGCTGCGCTTTGTACATTCATGTACCTTACTGTTCACTGTCATTCCTATCATGGCATGCTCAACGATCTTAACCAGCAACAAATTCAAAATACCTACTTCTTTCGAAATTGATCAGGGTGTTTCAAACATCCTTGGGAATTCCAATGGAATCCTCCATTAAAAAGCCCTTGCTCGAATGTACATAAGTAGATCACTGATCCAGTCCGACGGCAGTGTCCACTCAATTGACACAGGCAAAGCGATCATGACTAAAAGAGACGTTCAATCTCGACACTCGCACTCTAATAACACTGAAATTCAGAGACATCTGCCCGAGAAATGCCAGTGGCAATGCCACTGGCACAGCGGCTGCAGGACCACACTCGCTCTTAGTAAACCGCACATAAATTCTTCTTATTTTACCCAATCGGCGCTTCTTCTCCATCCCACTAGAGACCAAGGCCGGACCACGCACTTATATAGCCTTGGGACAGTCACTCCCGCCGCTATGAGCAGCTCCAACGCCTGCCGCTTCTTCCAGTCGCCGCAGGGATGCTTCCGTGGGGCCTCATGCACCTTCCGCCATGACGGCGAGGCGGCCGCAAGCGACGTCCCGTTAAGCGCCGCCAATCCTTACGTCAATGGCTCAATCCCCACGCCCACGCCCACTCAACCGCGCCCGTGTCACTTCTTTACGTCGGAGAATGGCTGTCGCAATGGAAGCAACTGCCCATTCGTGCACGCTGCCGCGGAGACCAGCGGCCCGGAGGCGCCCGAGTTTGCAGTCTACGACGAGATGTCGCCTCCATTACCGCAGGACTTTCCCGTGGCGATGGCCAGTGGTGGCGCTGTCTTTTACAACCACCCTGGACTGCCACGGCCCGTGAGGATGGTGTCAACTGAGCCAGACGATGAGAATGCGGTGGCCAAGCCAAAAAGGAAACTGCAGATTCAGGCCAACCCCCAGAAAAAAGAAACGATCAGCGAGATTTTGCCAGTGCTGACAAGGGACATCGAGGGGCCGGTGAGGCAAAAAGGAAACACTTTTTTTCCCTTTTGGATACAGGATTGACGGCGTTTGTCACTTTTTCAGTTTTTCGCGATTGACGTCGAGTGTGTTGCCACGGGCAGTGGCACGAAGTGCGTATGGGTTGATTCTTTTCATGTTGAAGTTGTTTTTGACACATTTTTTTGCCAGTGACCGTGATGTAGCGCGTATTGCCGTGGTGGATGAGGACGAGAAGGTAGTGTTCGACCAGTACGTCAAACCTACCAAGCCCATCGTAAGTTACCTCACACAGCTTACAGGGATCACAAAGAGGTAAGTCAATTTGAGAAAAGAAAGTGAAAAAAAGTTGCCGATTACTCACTCTGTTATTGCAGTAATTTGGAGGATGCACCAGATCTAGAAGAAGCTCTCGTTCGCTTAAAGGCAATTCTGCCGGTGGAAAGCGTTATTGTGGGTCAGTCCATCAAGAAGGATCTAGAGTGGCTCACGCTTCAGAAGCCTACGGACTACAAGGGCGAGTTTGACGTGGCTGACCTGTTCCGACTACCCATGCAGTCGACCAACGGAGTGGTGCGCTATCGCTATTTTTCGTTGCGTCACGTGGCCAAGTATCTGCTTGGTCAGGATATTCAGGAAGCAGATCACGACCCCGTAATTGATGCTCGGTATGCCATGAAAGTGTTCAAGAAATTCCGTCATTTGCATGAGAATCCGGGCCGACGTGACGCCGTGTTGCAGACTCTTCTGAAGACGCCACGCACCCCGTCTTTTGCAGAGCGATACCCTGTGATCGACGGCGTTTCGATGCGTGCACCGCGGAAGCGAAGCACGTCGCCTTCAATCCGAAACGCCAATCGAGCTGCGACCGAACAAGCGCAACACGCCACAAATGGAGGGTACAACCTCCACTATCAGCAGCATGGACAGCAGCCGCTGTATTTGTGAAAATAGCACCAAGAGAGCAATACACTTGAGCCAATTCAAGCTTGCCAGTTCAATCCCCAACGTCGCCCACTTTGCTGTTTTAAGTTTTCCTCATCGTAAAAAGTGTTGGCATGGGCTGAAAAAGTTGCCACTGTTTTTTTTTTGTATCATTTTTAAGGGTACTGTACTACTGTTTTATCATTCAGATTAGAGATCGCTATCCTCGGATTCGTGTTTATCATCATCATCATCGGAGCTAACATCGTCCAGGTCCTCCGCTCTCTCGGCTTCCTCAGCTTCCAACGCCGCCATGGCTGCAACTCTTGCAGCTTCAGCAACTGCTGCGCTCTCTTCGTCGTCGTCATCGCTATCGTCTTCACCCTCGCGTGCCATATTCGTCACCAAATCGTCGTATCCGTCGTACGAAACCTCGCTGATCTCGCTGTTGTCGTCACTTGCCACGTCTTGATCCTCGTCGTTACCGCCACTCTCCACCTTCTCTTTCGCATTCCTGGTGACGCTCTCAGGCGCTGCTGCCGCACCCTCTTCATCCACACCGCCCAGTTTGTGTCGAAGGATCTCCCGTTGATACCGTTCAAAAGCGCGTCCTCCAACGCCATCCCAAGGACGACGCCAGCCCATAGCAATAGCCTTATCGCGTTGCTGTCGAACGAGTCGTTGCCGCACCGTAGCGCCCACTTTCTCAAGCAAAATCTGTTCCACCTCGTGTCGAAATGCGGCGTGGCCTTGACCCAGTCGCGCTTTGCCGCGTTCCAGTTCCTCGATGTCTTCTCGAACACGAGCTTCGGCGAACTCAAACTTCTTTCGCCTCGCGATCCTGGCCTTCAGCTCTCCCAGCGTCTCTGCTTTCTTCAATGGAGCCTTCTTGCCAGACTTGGCTGCTTTATCGGCAACACGCTGCATCTTCTTGTCCAGTTTCTCTTCTCTCAAATGAGCTTTTGCCAGTGGCTTCAACTTGGCTCGATGACGCTTCAGCTGCTTCGATAGAGCGCGTAGATGGACACGTAACGCATCCTTGGCGGTGCGTACTTCGCGTTGGAATCGCGTTTCACCTTCTGGAGTCTCAAGGAAGGCGCGGATCTGAGGGAGTAAAGCGTCTTGAGCTTCTTGCAGTCTCTTCTCGTCCATCTCTCGACGTGCGACTTCTTCTTCAGTGTACAACACACGCACAACTGTCCACCCTGGTTGCTCGCATGGATCGTGCATTTTACCAAAGCGTAGCAGCTCTTCACAGCCACAACGCATGGGTACACAAGCGTGGGCAACTCCAACAGGTCCGTACTGACCGACATACTGATCTAAGGCACGCTCTACATCGCGTAGTGTGCGTCTGTTCTCAACGAAAGACTCAGGTGGAAACCCTCGCTGTGTTCGAGTTTGAATAACTTTCAAGACGCTGGGGAGCTCTCTACCGGAACTTAAAGGAGCTCGAATTCTCCCATCGTCAGCTTTGTAGTCGTCAGGGAAGAGCAAAGAGCCTCGTACCATGTAGACGCCAACGAGTTCACCTTTACGTCCCCAAGGTCGTAACATATCGTACCTTAGATCGGTCTTGTCTGCCCAACGTTTCTGACGAATTAATGCGAGCAACTCATGAAGTTCTTCGAGAATTGTGCGATGATGTCGTTGTGCTAACTCGAAATGTTTCCGAAGTAACAATTCTTGAAAAATATCGACACCTCGACGGAATAATGGACCCGTTCCAATTGGTGGAGGAGGGAGGTAGAACGCACCGTTCAAGTAGCGATCAACTGCGCGGTCAAAGGCTGTAAGATGGTTTGCCGATAAGAACGGTAGACTCGTCAACGGCACGTCTGGAGGAAGGAGATGACGCATGATAGGCTTGTCGAAAGTCTCCCGATCGAAGTCCAGACCCAGAGCATTTAGTAACGCGGTGAGTTCGTCTACACGCTGTTGACGTTTGAGTAGATACGAGCGAATAGAATTCGCTCCAAGACGCATAATTTCAGCTGGTGGAGAGCGGAACGGATTGCCGTCACTTTCTACGATTTCCAGCGCTGAAAGTGTTGCACCAAAACTCAACGGAAGACGCTCGAAGCGATTGCTCTGCATCTCAAGACGCTCGAGTGTTGCACCTAACAGTAGCACAGCTGGTGGGAATTCGACGAGCATATTGCCAGCAAATGTAAGTTCTCGAATGGGTGGCGTACCACCACCGGAAGTTCCCATTCCACCCAGAGACATTGGCAATTCTACGAGTCGATTTCCACTCAGACGCAACACTTGTAGGCGTGGCAATTGTGAAAAATCCAAGTCGTCCACTGTCTCGATGTGGTTAAAGGATAGGTCTAATCTCTCCAGAGCTCGAAGGGAGGATATGGCTCGTGGACCCTTTGTTAGTTGGTTGTGTGCAAGTTGCAGGTCCGTCAAAGCATTGGCCAGCCCATTTAGCGACTCTGGTAGCGATGTGATGCAGTTGTGACTTGCGCGTAGTACCTGAAGCTTCACGCAATTAGTAAACGTATCTGGCAGTGTCTCCAGTCGATTGTAGCGAAGATCTAGACTCTCTAAACTCGTTCCAAGTCCCAGATTTATTGTAGCATTCTGCGTTCCAATCGACCCAAAAACTTCAGGTTTTATGACTCGAATTTCGTTTTGCCGAAGTTGTAACAATCGTAACTTCGTGAATGTCCCGAACCCCGCAGGTAAAGTGCCCAAGTTTTGCCCGGAAAGTCGAAGCTCACGTAGATCTGGCACAGCTGTGAAGAATACACGAGGTAGTTCAGGAGCCTCGAGACCGCGCCAGTGCAGTGAGAGCGTGTGTGTTTCCTGAGCAAGTTCAACGGCTCGAGCGACTTCGCGGTTAACGTGCAGGTCGGTACTCCAGCACTCAGCGCCAACGCCAATTAGTCGCGCTCGTGGCTCTGGTGGTCGTGATCCTCCGTGTTTTTCGCACTCAATCTGGTGCTCTAGTTGCCATCGTATCTCTGCCAAGTTCCCACTTCGTAAAGACTCGATAGCAAAACCCGCAGCTAGTAGTGGAACATTTCCCGATAACCGCAATGTAACAATCCGTTTCAGAGCTAGAAAAGAGCGGGGGAGTGTCTCTAACACATTGGAGCTTGCATCAAGCACACGAAGCTGTTGCAAGTCTCCTAGACGTTCTGGTAAGTCTCGAAGACGATTTAACTTGATGTCGACGTCAGTGAGGTTAACTAACTTCGAAAATGACGGAGGTAATGTTGCTAGCCCGTTCATACCAAGTTTCAGTGTCTCAAGCGCCTCGAGACCTTGTAAAACGTCAGGGAGAGTTAATAACTTGTTGTTCTCCGCTTCTAGACGCTTTAACCGCTTCAGTTTGCCGATCGAAGGCGGGAGATCCAGTAGCTCATTGCCGGATAACACGAGTAATTGCAAGTGATCGACTCCATCCCAGCGATCAAGTGCCGGCGGGATCGTTGCATAGTTTTCTTCAGTGCAATGATTCACAAATTGTAGCGCTGTTGAGGTGTCTGACGCACTTGGTAGGACGATTTCCCATCCATCCGGATAACTCTTCAGCAACGCTCGCTTATCCTGTGTCGGACCTTGATTGCCGAGTTGAAGCCTTGGAATTCGTACTTGGAAACACTTGGGTTTGGCGCGAGTCATACGCTTCGACTGCAAGTGGAAATACACTTTGTTGTTTGAAATCGGATCTACTTCTACTTTCCATTGCTTACGTTCAGCTTCGTTCTCCTCTTCTGTGGGTTCTTTGTCGTCTTGCGGATTAGTCTCCGTGTCATCACGCCTCCGAAAAAAATGAGGTCTAGTTGCAAGCGTCACAAGACGATTCCCAGCCAGAAGAAGTGTCTGCAGTTTGCGTAGGGCCATCAGTCCACAAGGTAGCAGCTGGAAGTGGTTGTAGCTCATGTCCAAAGTGACTAGTTTTGTCAAAACATGCAATTTTTGAATATCTTGCAGTCGATTTCGACTCGCATCGAGCGTCTCTAGTGTGTCCGGTAGGTCGGGAAGTTCAGCAAGTTGGTTTCCAGAGATATTTAACACTCGTAAGTAGCGCAAGTCTCCAAGTGCACGTCGTGGTAGTCGTGCCAATGCGTTCTCCTTGCAAATCAATGTATCCACTTCTGGGAATGTTTGGACAAAACTATCAGTAAGTTCACGTAGAGCGTTGCGAGACACATTGACAGTTCGGATCGTGCGAGCTAGTTGCAGTAACAGCGTCGAAAACACAGCTGCTCGTGAAATATGAACAAGTTCCAATGCCTTGAGATTCAGTTCTTGGGACCCATAGGAGCGACGTATTGCAGCTAGGATCTGTGTGTCCAGATGCTCACGATGAGCTGCTTCACGAGCCTTCTTGTTTGTAGACTTAACGGGGGATGTATCGTTGGATTTACCCTTCGCTAGTTCACGTTGACGCTCAATACGAACACTCATCGAGTTGAGTGTCGGAACTCCGCAAGTTGCAAGTCTCGTCTCAGCGAAATTGGATGTGAATCTACGATCCTGTTGCTCTCGTTCAAAGGTTTCTTCCTGTGTAATTCGGAGCTGTCGATGGCGTTCGTTTAGTGTGGCGATGGTGGTTCGAGCAGCTCTGTAACTTTTCCCAGCAGCTTCGTACTCCCGAGCCATATCAATGTGAGGAGGTTTGCGTTGGAATCCACAGCCCCGTTTAGCGACTGGATTAGTACCTCCCTTGTAGAGGAATCCATCACCGTCGTCTTCAGTGGTCAGAGCACGTGGAAAACGACCAGCCAAAGTCGTCGGTGGATCGATGATTGTTGCAGGAACATGGTACTTGGAGGATGAAGAAGAATTCATTGTTTGTTTCGCCATTAAAAAGGAAGCTTCAAAGTATCAGTAACAGTACATGAGATGCTACAGATTTTCTCGTTCTCAACTCCTTTCTCTATTTTCGTTTTGTCTGCCACTTTCCAGTTGCCCTCGTGATCGTGCAATGGAAAAATACGTCAAGGTGCGTAAGATTGGTCAAGGGAGTTATGGAAGTGCGTTCTTGGCGACGAGGAAATCCGCAGATGCAAGTGAGCAGAAGCAGCAGTTTGTGATCAAAGAAATCGTGCTGGACCCTCGCGACCAGGCGAATGCTCAACGAGAAGCTCGACTACTAGCAGCGCTGGATCATCCCAACATTATCGCTTGCAAAGAGAGCTTCTTACTAAAGCCATCGACCTCCAGTTTAGCATATCTTGGACGTCATCAACAGCGTCCTACGGTCTTGTGTATCGTGACGGAGTTCGCAGACGGCGGAGATTTGAGTAATGAACTCGAGAAAAGAGCCAAACGCCGCGCGGTTTTCGAACCGGACGAGCTACTTGGTCTGTTCGTGCAGGTTTGTCTTGCACTTAAACATCTTCACGACCGTAAAATTCTGCATCGCGACGTGAAACCGGCCAATATTTTCCTTACGAAGGCAGGTGTCGTGAAAGTTGGAGATCTGGGCGTTGCCACAGTGCTAAGCCACACGTTGGCGTGTGCACAGACTTCCATCGGGACTCCGTACTACACGGCACCTGAAATCTGTCTGGGTAAGCGCTACAACGCCAAAGCAGACGTCTGGAGTCTGGGCTGTGTATTGTTCGAGATGGCGTCGTTCATGCACGTCTTTGACGGTCGCAGTCAACGTCAATTATTTGAAAACATCGTACGCGGCGTGACGCCCCAGCTACCGGCGTGTGGGAACTTGAACAGCATCAAACGTGAGCTACAAGCCTTGGTGGATGACATGCTACGGAAGGAACCACGAGCTCGGCCAAGTGTGAACCAACTCATCCGTCGACCTCTGGTATTAGCTCGAATCCAAACCTTCTTATCGGCTCGTGCACTCGCCTCCGAGCTGAACCACACAGTACTTCATGGAGAGAATATCTTCCGAAAGAAGATAGTACTTGAAGACAAACCCGTGACCATCGCTCAGCAGATACGTCGTGCCGAACCCGTTGCTCGAGTTCCATCAATGAACGCTGTTGCTAAACCTTCTCGTCAGCAACAAAAACTGAGGAGAACTCCTGAAAGAGTGGACTCTCTGTTGGGTGCTAGTCGAAAAGCTCGAGGCCTCCCTGGTGGTCCTTTCAGACGTATTCAAAGACTAATTCAACCAGCTCGAGCTCCTGTCAAAGCCCCCAACGTCGCTAAGCAACGTGCAGTACCTGCCAAGACAAAGCGAGTAGGATCGCAGAGTTCAGCACAAGTCAAGGCGAAACTTAAAGCTCAACTCGAAGCCAACAAAGCCGCTGCTGCCGCAGTGGCTGCACTTCCTGACCCTCCAACCACGTTGAAGTTAAAAGACAAAGATCACAGTCACAATGGAATCTCAGAACGTGCAGCAGCATTCAACGCAAAGGTGAGTCCGATACGAGATACCCTTTTATAATATCTTCTTAAAATGTGTATTTATTCTCCTCTTTGCAGTGGGCTGCCCAGAAAGCGGAACTCGTCAAGAATCTGCCCCCTCCTAGCTCCGTCAAAGGCAGTCGTGAAGAAAACTGGCGTGTCTAGTAAATCTAAGCAACCTGCACGAGCGTATCCGAAGCCGACGGCCATTGGAGTCTCTGGCAAAACACTCAAAAGCAGTAAGCAAACTCCTTCGCCAGCTCCAATGGGAAGTCGTCGCCAACCCTCGAAACAAAAAACTCCAATATCAGCGCCAAGACCTCGAGGCGCTGTAGTCGGTAAGAGTCAGCCATCGTTTCGAGAACATCGACTAGAGTTCCAGCGAAAGAACCGTGATCAACCTCGCACTCCACTGGCGTCTCCACTGGACGACCCCGTCATTTTGGTTCAGCAACTACCCGACTTTAAGTCTCCTCCAGCCACTGTATCTCCTCCTCCAGCCCCAACAACTCTCACCTCGTCCTTACCAGAATGCACAGACAAAGATCCTCCTTCAACACCCAATCCAGACGACGAACAAGAACAAGACTTAACTTCTCTTCCATGGATGGCAAACCTAGAGTTCGAGCGCATGGTGCTGCAACTTAAAAGCGCTATCGAGTCCGACACTACGAGTGACGACGAGAACGACGAAGAAGATGAGAACTCGGACGAGACCTTCGATCCCAACTCTTCTCCTCCACCATATTCCACAAACCCACTGGAGATCTTGAGCATCTCCGTTCTGGAAGACTCAACCTTCCGTTCGGCACTTCAAAAACGTATCCAACAGCTCAAACCGAACACTGCAGCTCCATCTACCGACCAAGTTACTGAAGAAAACGTCGAAGACCATGTCGATCCAACACAACAAGCTACACTTCAGTGGATGCAGACGTACATCACGTCTCTACTGTAAGCCAGCAACTTCTTTCGTACACTTCCAAACATTTGGCTTTGTTTTCTTTCCTGGTACTTACACTAGTATCCAGTTTTCACTCATGACATTCATGTTTTCTCTCTCTCTCCATCTCGAGGCTTCGCTTCCATCTCCCACACACCAGCTCATGGGGATGTCGACGTCAGTCCTCCAACAAGTTCATCTTCAGACAGCTACTAGGCACTGCACGAATCACTACACTCACTCAAAAAATAAAAAAAAAGACACACCACCTCGCTCCTCCCTCGCCCTTGATTTCCACATTTCCTTGGTCGCATATCGGCAGGTCGGACGAATCCCTCGTCTCACTGCTTGTTCGTGTTCGAGGACAAGCGATACATCGATCCCAACGAGCTGCCACCTGCCACGCGGACTTGCATGTGCACCAGCTGCTCCAGACTCGCTGCAGGTGAAGCTTTCGACGTCTTGGACTGTGCTCCACCAACCGCAGAGCGACCTGCGTTCGCCCCGGCCTGCATACTCTCGGCAGCTGACGTGGTCGTGATGGTCACGCTGCGACGACGCGGCACCGGCATCAGTTTTGAGCGCTCCTGGTATTCCTCCGACAGCACCTGCATCTTGCGCGCTCCATCCACGTTCAGCGGCGCGCTCTCGTCGAATTGCTCCAGCAAGCCCATGGTAGCGCACATGGAGCGCAGATGGAAGTAGTACTTGGCGTACGACACTGCAGACACACGCACATTGTACTCCACAGCACTCAGGTACACGAGTTCCAGCTCGTTGATCTGCTTCAGTGAGAGCTCGGGCCAGATCTTGGAGAAGTCGGCGTTGGTCATACTCAAGTCGTCCCAGACTTTCGAGGCCATCACCATCGAGCAGAAGACCAAGCGTCGCCAATTCTCGCCACGCAGCTGCAGAAACCCGCTCGTTGCCTTCAGTAGACGTTCCACATACACCAGACTCATGATGATGCACTCCGACTCCATCTGCGCACGGGAAAGCACGTTCTTGATGAAGGACGCGATCTCCGACAAAGTGGGGACCACATCCAAGATCACATCGTCGTCCTCCACCTCCACAAACGTCGTAGCTTCCGCGTCCAGTTCGTCCGACACAGACGCCAGTCGTTGACGGTCTCGGGTCGTCACGAACACGTCGAAGCGCGGATCCGAGCGGATCGGGTCCTCCAACGCCTCCATCATATGCGCACGTAGGACAGTCGCCACGCACTGGATCGTGGCGTCCTGATCCGGGGCGTTCATCGTCCCCATCCGCAAGTAAATTGAGTTGGTGCTGTTGGAGCGACGTCGAAGAGCACGCGGCTTGTCACTGGATGCAGCTGAAGGTTTGCTCCTCGGTCCTTTCGTGGGCATCAGCGCAGACGTAGAGCTGCCTCTACCCGCCATCATGGCCTGAAGTGACGGTCTTCCCTTGCCGTTAGCCGCTCTCACAGCACGAGCGTAAGCCTCCAAGTCCGAGGCCCGTGGCACGAGAGCTGCTAGACGTACACGCTCTTTAATTGGCGACGGGGCGGCCAGAGACGTCGACGCGCTGCGACCAACTTCGTCCACATCAATACCGTCGCTGCCCTTGCGAGACGACGTCACCACTGGCGTCTCATACGACGACAAAGTTCTAAAGAGTGATGGTCGTTTCTTGCCGTCCTGGTTGTGCTCGCCGGTCTCCGGTTCCTGTTGTGGCTGGTTCTCGTCCGGCATCATGCAGGGTACGCCCATCCCCTCGGGAGTCGTCGGTAATGACCGTGTTGAGCTGATAATAAGCTGACGAGCTGAGCCAGGCAGAGAGCGCGCAGATCCACTCGTGAAAGAGCAAAAACTGCTGCGTACGCTGTTGCAACTCACGGTACTTGCTGACGATCGAGTCGAGAGGTGTGGGGACATCTCGTGCGGCTTGTGCACTGCGTCCGGCGTGCTGTGACTCGAGTTGGACGTCTCGCTGTCGCGTGTGTAGTAGCCATCTCGCAGTTTCAGCCGGATATTGTTCTCCATGACGGAGAAGAACTGGCGCTTCTCACGCGTCTCTGCAGCGACAAGTTCTTCTGGTTTCTTCCATGTCGTCTCGCGGGTGATTGGATGGTAATAGTACGGCTTCTTGGACTTCGGGTCTACAGCCACACGCCAAGCTACAGGCTCAGGAACGGAGCTGCGAGTTGGCGCCGATGTACGTACAGGAACCTGGCTGTGGCCAGATGCTGACGTGCGTACAGGCGCTTGATTGGGAGCTGACGTGCGTACATGCGCTTGACTGGGAGCTGACGTGCGTACAGGAGCCTGGATACGGGACACTGATTCTGGTTTACGGGCTCCTGGTGCTACCGTGTTGGCATCAACAGAGGTGGCTGCGCGTTGACGACTCTGATTGGCTGGTGCATTAGTTGCCGGTCTGCTGCCCCTGCAATTGCCATGGAACGCTCCGCTTTTGCTGTTGCCACGGTGTTCTTCCGTCTGCCGTCGATGTCTGGTGCGGTTCTCCACTTTGTCTCCACTGTGACGTTCCCGTCGCACATGAAATGGCAGATCGTCCTGACTCATTGCGATCATGGCTGGTCGACCAGCTAACTCCTCGTCTCTCTGTGAGAAGTTGGAGCGCTTTGCCACCATCTCGTTGGTCGACGAGCGCTGTAGTCGTGGCTGACGAGGTTGAGGCTGTGGCTGGTTACTCCGCTGAGCTTCTGCGCGTTGCCGAAAAGCGGTTGACCGCATCTGCGACTGTGGCTGACCCTGCTTCATCGTCCCCTGGTGTTGTTGCGGGTACCCTCCAATGTACCCCGTGTACCCCTGTTGCATTTGCATTTGTGCCATGGCTTGCATTCTGGCGAATCGCGGGTCCTGTGCCATGTCCATAGAGCTACTGCCCCCTCTGCTACGATGATGGCGACGCTGCTGCTGCTGACTGGAGCTCGACGGCGCTGCCTGTGGGTGGCCTGTAGTCGTCGTCATATTCATCCGCAGAGGCGACACCACGCTGTAAACGCACAAAGTTTTTTTTCCTCTTCTCTTGTGGCAAATTATCAAGAGTGATGGTGCCGGGTGAAAAAAGACAAAAAAGTCGCGAAAATTGCTGGGCCTGTCCTACCGCTGGGCTCAAGGCTGGCGCGCCCTAGACACTCGGGTTTCGTTTGAGTGGCGCTGGTAGCCACTCGCGCTGCTAAAGTTTCCGCTGCACTTGCTCCCTCGTCGGGAGAAGAAGCCTCTTTGGCAAGCGATTGGCCTCTGGCGGCAAAATATCGCGTTTGCCCCTAGCCCGACCTTTCCACATACAAATCTAAGTCGCACCGAATTTCCGCCGACTTTTACTGCATCAGGTGGCTTGGGCAACAATTGTTGCGTTCTGTATGACGTGCACTTTGAGCGTGGCGATTCGTGCCACGATTTCCGTGGAGAGGTCATGGGAAGGAAGGCCAGCGTTTCCCATGCCTACAAAGTGTCAATAGGATTGGCGAGCCAATTCTCACACATGCCCGTAAAAGCGAGCAGCGTCACCAACCTTGAGCTGCCTGGTCACCCCATCCCGAACCGAGTCTTGACGAATCCACTTGTCGACTTTTTCGCGTCACGGCGGAAAACAGAGGGCGGTGAAGAAGATCGAGCAGGCCAGCCTCAATCGAGTCAGCGTGTGTAACCCCACCTCAGGCTCGGAGCCACGGGGCCAGCATTGGCTCTCGAACTTCGAGCACCAATGCTCCGGACCCAAGTGCTTCGATCCACAAAACTGCTGGCCCAGCAGGCTGACGCCGAAACTTTGTCGGTACATGTATCATGAGAACGGGCGTGACTTACAGCGGTTGACCACTGTTCCAGCGAGAGACCTTGGCAATTTAGCAATCTACTATCTTTTTTCGATCTGTTGGCCAGCTTGGCATTTTCGGTGATACTAACACACGTTAAGCGGCCAGCCCATGCGTCCTCCAGCATCTGGGTGGTCGACATAGCTGTTACATGTTCCGGTATTACCTCTCCAACAACACCTTTGGCGATCACCAAGGCAGTTGATGCATGTTGGTTGAACATGGATGTACAGTAGTCAGTCGGTTCTTGTTCACTTGTGGACTGATTCACAAGTTGTGAATCGGTCGCCGAGACGAAAACACTGTCGATCACCGAAAAACAGTGATGGATTGAGCTGGTCGTCAACGACGACAACTGAAGTCGATAGACAGAGCAGTGCCACACCTTTGAGTCAAAGTTTGACTACAGTAGCGCCGCAGTCACCGTGCGAAATGGTCGGGCCCAGAACACTGACTGCTACAGCATGTACTGTACAGAAGTAGTAGCAAGCTGCTTTCGTTTGTCGTCCTCAAACTGAAACCGATCGCTGAGCATATACTACAGTAGTACAGTAATGTGCCTCAATAGCGAGCACCACACATTCACTATAGATAACAATATATTGGATATAACGGGGGCTCAAACGCTAAATTGCTTTCCTGAGCATATTAAATGTCGAGTGCTTTCTATTGAGACATACTACTGTACTACGTATGGATACAGCCGAAACAATGCATACTGACTGGATCGACCTTAATAAGCAAACTGGCACGTGAAAGTAACATCGCGGATTTCTATGTGTGATAGTACCCGCCAACTCAACATTTAACATTAGAGAACTTCTCACTAAGAAAACTGCATGTGCTCGAACCTTCGATGGAATGAAGTCACCGCTGCAATGAGGATCTCATTTAATCGCGACGGACGCGGCGAAGGGTGCACTTCGGGTTCGTACCAGGCATGGAAGGGGTCTCTTCGCTCGAGGACGAAGTTGTAGGTGCTGTCGTTGCGGATGGGGTGGTCTCTTCGCTTGGTCCCGATGCAGCAGTTTCTTCACCACCGGCGCCCGACGACTCGGTCACGTCACCTGAAGAGGTAGTATCATCGTCCCCTGAAGAAGTCGGAGAGGTCTGCTCGGTATGATCCAGTGGAAGGGGTCTCCTCAGCCGACGAGCCAGTGGTAGGAGTCTCCTCGGTCGACGATCCAGTAGATGGTGTATTTTCGGTCGATGAACCAGTGGAAGGAGTTTCTTCAGTCGATGAACCAGTGGAAGGGGTCTCCTCAGTCGACGAGCCAGTAGATGGTGTTTCTTCGGTCGATGAACCAGTGGAAGGAGTATCTTCGGTCGACGATCCCGTGCTGGGGGTGGAAGGATTCTGCTCGATCGAAGAACCAGTGCTGGAGGTAGAAGGAGTCTCCTCGGTTGATGAACCGGTAGAGGGAGCAGTTGTCGTCTGAGCACCCGTCGAACTGCTGTCACCCGACTGCGTTGGCGTGGAGCCACCCCCGCTGCCCGTGTTGACAGTAGCCGAGTACTTGGACACAGTCATGGTCACATCTTTGCCGATAAAAGGCTCAGTGCCACACTCAACCTTGATCAAGTATTGGCTGGTCTTAAAGCTGTGGCTTTTCACAAGGTAGTTGAAGAACTCCATGAGGTCACCCTCGAAGTTCTCGACCTGCTTGAAGGCGACGAACGAGTACACCATCATCTGTCCGTTGGGTCCGCTGTAGACGCTCCACTCGGTGCCTGCGATGGTAGTCGTGGCTAAAGCCTTGCCGGTGCTCGAGATCGGGCCGGCGCCACCGATGGCAGCCAGCCAGATCATGATCTCGAACTCCTTCTCGCCCTTGGCAGTAGAGCTCGTGAACAGATCATAGGCAACATCGGCCACAACTTTGCCACTGTACTTGACCTTGTACGACATAGTCGACGGAATGGATTTGACCTCCGTAAGAGGCACAGGTTCGAACTCTAGAGCAGCATTAGCATAAGACTTGACCTCCTTGTCACCACCCTGCCACGACCAGGTTGTTTGCCAGGCGACGGTGTCTCCGGATCCGCTGTTCAGACTGGTACATTGCTTGCTGCCCCCGGTAGCCGCACTGGACCCCCACAGGTTGTTGTAGATAATGTAGTTACCCGAAGTGGTCTTGCCCCATTGGTCACAGAATTCCTCGGCATAGGTTGCCGACATGGCCGCAGCAGTCAGAGCAGCAGCGAAGAACACCTTCATACCTGTCGAGTTGTTGCCTGGAACCTGGCCAATCGCTGAATGGCGGGCTCCAATCCCCCAGGCTGCAATTCGTGTGCTGGTCAACACTTATAATACCTGGTGCCTATGCAGCACGCTTCGTGAGAGTAGACAATGGAAATGACACATGGTGCGGATCCTATGCTGTTAGCAAACTTGTTCCTGCACGGCAGATGGCAACGAGATAGCAACAGTTATTATAGTTGAAGATAGCTAACATGTACAGGTATTTGACAAAATGTTCTGAGCTCTTTTCACGTGATATGATTGGTAGAAAACAGCGTTTATTCTTTACATGTACGTTCCGACAACGGTATTTGAAACAGCTGCTCTGCTCAGAAGTTTTTGTTTACGGTCAAAATACGGCAGTTCCAACAGTGTTTTGGTATGACTTGCCAATTCTCATTACAAGGATATTATTCACACAATTGATATGTTCCTTCACACCATATAAAATAACTCTGATGCTCGCAGCATATTCGTGATGTGCGGGCCTTCAAGGTGGAGGTCAGGGAATCCGACAAAGTACATACAATGGTACGCGTGGGGTGCATGGACATGTGTTTTGTCGAGCCACTTGAAAACATCACAAGGCCTCGTACGATGTCTAGTGGCTGTAAGTAAAGATGTAAGACTGCCTAGTTCTATTGTCTCGTTTTCTAGCTTTTGATTTTGACTTTACCAATTGTCGTAGCTATTGTATTTGAAGACCTCCTGTGATGATAAAAGGTGACCATCTACCGTACTTTGTTTTATTTAACTTTTTCTAAAGATGCCATATATGCATTGAGACGCGAGACCCCGTCTGTTATCACAACAGTGTTGTGCACCGACTTATGAAGTTCACAACCAAAAGAGCTGCCGGTACTCTTCCGATTACATGTAGCTTGCTTTTGCGAACTTTATAGTTTGAAAACTCCGTATGTGAATTCTCCTTCTGCTTGCAATCACTGCGGCTGGTAGATACATGCACTACACGCTGCCGCAGATGTTGTCCACTCTGCTGTGGCGTGTAATAAACCTGCCCGCTCTCAAAGTAACGTCGGCCTACTCGCCAACGACCAAAGAAACAGTGAAATTCACAAACAATTAGCTGGTCATCCGCTACCCTCAAGCGGGCAATCTTCTACTACTGAGGCAGTTTCTTATTTTATTTTGCTACTACTCAGTCCTACGAATTTTCAAGCATGTTGTGACGGTGACGTTTTTAGCCTTATCTAATTCGTTTCGGCAGGCTCCTATAAAAAAGAACAGCGCGTCGATTGCTTTGATCATTAAAAAACAACATCTTTTCGCTACCGCTAAGCGTATAGGTCAGAGCGGGAAGTTGGAAAAAGGGACTTTTCAGTTTTAAAACTTTCCGAGAAGACGAGGCCATTAATATTACAGACCTGGTTTTAAAAGGTCTAGGTTTATTGCAATCACCACCTGCTAAATTGGAGTTTTTTTATGGTACCATCTCAAAAGTAGCCTACGCCAACTGCAGTTTACCCTAAAAGCCGATCTTTAGGGCTACAGTAATCGAGTTCGAATCCAGCGTGTTCTGTTACTAGACTAAATATGCGTTCTAGGTTAGTACAATCTTATTATTATTATTATTGTTATTAACTAGCCGATAAATTAGGTTTAGTTCTACATGTTTTGGCCTTCCCGCCTCCGCTACGCTTTGGCGGGGTAAATATATAAAATAAACGCAAAGCTCATATGCGCGTCGATACTTTAATTTCATCAATCTGGGTCAGCATCATGCTTAAAAATAATTAAATAATGATCATGAATCATGATTCTTACTACAACCTCTTTACTATTGTTAATTATCACTGTATCTTCATCTTTCACCCAAAACCACCTGCGCTTCTAATAACTTTTATACAAATGCCACACAATATGTTTAGTTTAGCGTCGTGCTCGATACCACGGGCCGTTTCTGAGCTATAAAACCTAGCTCACATCAACACAGAAGATAGAAATGGCGTGTTCATCTTGCACTACTTACCCGCTTGTACTGCTGTTTAATCTTGTAAGTAACTAAAGATTGTTCACCTCTCATACCAAAGCTAAAAAAAATCAATTTTGTACATTTTAATGTATAAAGCGCTCAATTTGTGCTGTTTCAGAAGGAGTCATTAGACACTCTAATCTATGCCAGTTATGAATAAAGCATTTGGATAATGCGTCGCAAGACGCGTTGCTGCTGTTGCTGTTGACGGTAGTGTTTTCTATTTGATATTTTTTTAACGATGATTCCAGGATTATTGGACGTCATTTAGGCTCCAAGTTTATAAACGCATCTTTATGGGGTCTACTTAATCAACTACTTCAAGTATAATTTTCACCTCTCGTGTTGTGTTGTTGTCTTGCCGCTCAATTTAATATCGTAGCCTACGCACCTGTCGACGACACGTCCGCCAGCTAAATAGTATCGGATTTGTTGTCTAAACAACTCTTAGAAAACAATGGTTTACAGCAGAAACACATACTAGTATGAGTTCATTTTATTCAATCTTAAAATATTTATTTTTATGGATCAAGTGACAATGTTTATTGGCACAGCGTTGTTCTTACGGCCAGCTTCTGTTGTACGTGTACTACTATTTGGCATTTCAGTCAGTTACCTCACACTCATATATATTCTTAATATTTTTACAGCAAAACAGCTGTAGCTTTTATTTAAATCATTGTATTAACGAGCTATTGTTCGCACTCCATTTGCTCGTGGCAATCGGGTCTCTATCGTGGCCGCATGTGACGCGCGCGGCTTCTTTGCTTGGAGGACATCTCGCGGCACCTTTACTCGCCTCAAGTTTCATCGTGCTTTCATCGGCTCGGTATTGAAGCACTTGAGCCCGTGGCCGCTTCCAAGATCAATAGTCGTGCTGGACAACGCCCGTATTCATATGTATGCCGAGTTCGAAACCGCTGTTCACTCATGTGGAGCTGTACTGTTGTTTTTACCGCCTTACTGCCCTTAATTCAATCCGATCGAAGTGTTATTCGGGCAGTTAAAGAGGTGATTAGCTCGACATGCGAATTTGGCGTTTGGTCTGTACCCCGAAAGGGTATTAAAGGTTGCTATGCCAAGATGCACGAAATACGAAGATGGTGGAGGTACAGGTCTGTTCAGACATTGCGGATACGATGAAGGTGGTTTAAACGAGGCTGTCTTCGAGCGAGAGCTAGATTTATTGCAGTAGGACCGCGGGGAGGCGGATGGGAGGAGATTGGTGGGGTGGGTGGGAAACTTCGAGCGAAGCGAGATAAAAAACCAATATACGCGTGTATTTGCCTTTGATATGGCTGTTATGGCTCCCTTTACTCTTCTTCTATAAAATGGTCTTCGTCGACCATATCTTCGGTCGGTTCAGCTGGGACGTCGAATGAGGAGAATACCCCTTCAGCTAGTAGGTTGTGATTCGGTAAGCCAAGAATGGTTCGTATTTACGCACGTTAAACGAAAGCTGTAGATCTGACGAGCCATTCAGCTGTACAGTGATCGTTTGCAGGTTGCTCTCGGTTCTTGTAGGCGTTGGCAAAGGTCGCATTGAGTCAAGATGCTGCATCTGGCGAAAAGCTGCATTATCCGGTACGGATGGGGCTGTACCTTCAGGCTGTCTGGCATGGGTGGTCTCCCAATAAGTACGGGCAATAGGTCCGACTTGGACGTCGCCACGCTCCAATAGATAGCGATCAATTGCACGGGCAGCGTCTTGGATTCTTGACACTGTCGCCCTCCGTATTCCTGCAGCCTGAGTAGTTGTCTCTTTTGCAGCAAATACAAACAGCTTTACAGCAAAGGGGCCTTTGTTTGTCCTGCACTTCTGGTGATGACCTCTTGCAATATCTATATAGTGCTTCCAGTTTCCAGGTGTCAGCGCAACCCACTCTGCCTGCTTGGCCCCAAGTCCTGGCTTCAAGTACATTGCTGTGTCGTCTCGCGTGGTTTTGACTTTGTATATCCGCAGAGCAGGACTAGCAATCCTTTCAACTTTAATCTGTAGGTCTTCGAACAGCTCGTTATCTTCGTCAAATGTAAAGTTTGGCTCCTCGATGCTGACGTTTGTTCGACTGGTCTTGGTGATGCTTCCTATTTTAACAGATACACACACTAGAGTCATTGTTCAATTTGCTGTCGAATTTAGTTGTGCTAGACTCGGAATGCCGTCTAGGGATCGGACAAACCGACCGATTTGTTTCTAAATCTGGCGGCGAAGTGATTTATTGATAAATCGGCCCATGTTTTCAATCTCATAAATAGCACTACAAACGAGATCATTCATCAGTAATTTGCTGCAAGCCTAACTTTATAAACTATTAATAAGACGCTTGGGATCTTATTTAGAGTATAAATCGGCGGATTTGTAATTCAATTAGACAAACTAATCGGTTTTCACAATAACTTGCACAAACTATTAAGAACATAGTATTACGTATAATATAGTATGGCCTCAAAAACAAGCATTCCTACGTGTACGCTAAACACCTTGCAGCATAGGAAGCGTCTTTAGAGGTTATTTCATTTGAGAATAAGTAGCTCTGTCTGTTTAGAGCTCAAATATTAAAAGCAAAATGCATTATTAACCCTTTCGTGTTCAACTGGGGCATTTACCTCTTTCATGCTGTTTCCAAAACCTGAGAGTAAAACGGTTGTGAAAGGGGTCAAAATGCCCCAGTTGACGAAAGTTCAAGTCAACACCGCACCGTGTTCTATAACTACCAATCGTATCCCTTTGCGCCGCCCCGTCTTTGAGAGTGGATTTGCTTTGCACTGTGTGACCAATGATTGGATGCCATTAGTTTTCATACAATACCTAAGACACCTTGCTCTCTTGTTTCCATACAAAAATCACCAGGCGTACTCACTCAGTCAGCTAGAGCACGGTGCGCACCTCAATCACCTTTGACGACTTGTGCAGATTGCGCGCTGCTACGAGGATGCAGGCCGAAGGGTGTCCTGGCGCGACGTTGCCCTCAGAATGCGCCAAACAGGACACGCGCCGGCCTCTCTGCAGCAGCGTCTCCGATCGCTGAAGCGAACGCACGGAACCACGTTGGCAGACTTCCCACCAATTGTTTTTACACCAGTTAAGCGGCCACGGGGAAGGCCGTCAGCCGTCATGCGGCGGCTTCGAACATTAGCTGTTGCTCCACACTTACCAAGGTCATCATCTCGCAGAGCGCTCACTTTGTCACGAGGAGAAACGCTGTCCCCAAATATCGAGATATCAGAGCTCCATCCATCACCACCATTCGTAGATCAACCACTGTCACCACAATCACTCATTATAACGCAGACGCTTCCGCTCTCTTCGTCTTCTACTGAAGAAGCTTTGGCTGAGATATTCGGTGATATTCCAAGGGAGCTGGTTCTAGCGTATGACAACAAAAATGTTGGCGAGGTTCTTCCTGCTGGAGTTAGTATGCTGCTGAACGAGATGGAGGACATCAATGACCGTGATATATTTGTTGACATTGGATCTGGGCTCGGGAACGTTGTGGCCCAAGAGGTGCTATCAACGAATGGTTACCGTGCCGTCGGAATTGAAGCCCAACAACACGTGCAGACCGCAGGAGCTCAAGCCATCAACCAAACTTTGTTTGCGTGGGCTTTTCGTGACCGGGCTTCATTGATTTGTAAGGATATCCGCGATATGCGTCTCGGGAGTATGTCACCCTTCGCAGAAGGCACAATCGTGTACTGGAACAATGTACTATTCGAGTCTTCTGTGATCGAACATGTCAAGCAACAACTACAAGATATGCCAGATATCCGCTTCCTGCTGAGTTGCATGAATTTCTGTCCGCGCCACCGCACTCTCCGTTTCAGCCTCTTCTGCGCCTCATTCAGTCTCAAGAAGGTTGTCGGGGTCCGCTGCAGCTGGAAATCCGATCCTCTCGAGGTTTACATTTACAGGTCAACGTACAATGAATGAGAAGTGTTGTAGTTGCATTTCTATAGTATAGCGTCAACGCATGCTATGCCGCAGCTCATACATTAATACGTGATTTCCATAATAAAATCAAGTCACTTACACAGCATTTTTGCATAGTAAAATCTAGATATTTATCTACATCTACTCAAACGACAAGTGAGGGCACTGCTGTTCTGTTGGTAGCATTGCCTTGCTGTTTCAACTTGTATAGCTCAGAGCTGATGCGCACTTTGCCTTTGTTGGAGAAGAGCTGGCGAGGAAGGTAGAAGCGATTGTATTTGTCCCAACAGGTCCACGCTACGTGAGGACACATAAAGCGCTTTGGAGCTGCCGTATGGACTACTTGGCACAAGCTCACCCCGTGCAAGACGCAGTAGTCCGTAACTTCAGTCGCATAGCGGTCTTCCCACCGGCAAACCACACATTGGCGACGCTTGCGGCTCATTTCTTTGAATAGCTGCTTCGAGGACACTGCCGAGCAAGGCTTCAGAGGACTTTCAGCAACGCCATCAACACCTTCTTTCCTACACTCCATACTGCAGTCACAAGAGGTTGAGGCCTTGTTACGTTGGCTGGTTGGGTATCCGTGAAAAGCATCACCCTCTCGCTTGGAGCCTCCTTCCACTTGCCCGTGAACAGTTCTGAGATTAGTTGAACCATGAAGTCTCGTTGCGGATCGCGGTCTGTGCTCATATTGACTGCAAGCTTGCGTGTCAAGAATGCATTAGCTCGTGCAACATCAACTAGAGGCCAATCCAAGTTTCTTGTACTACTTCTTGAATGAATGACCGCCCGCCACAGAGAATCGACCCCGAATTTGATCAAGTCGATCTACCCCTTGCATGTAGGTGTTATACTCCTAAACGCATGTTGGAGCACTAAACGTTCTTTAATCTGACGCTGCACTGTCGTTAGTGTAGATGCATCCGCGTTAGAAATCACGCTAACTATCGCGCTGTCAAACCAAAAGGCAGCTACAATGTTGTGCGGGCTCGACACTGCTTGCCGCGATGGTCCACGAGAGCATTCTTTCTTCTTAATGAGCACGTGACGTGGGAAATGGGCGCTAGACTTGCGAACTGTGCCTCGCGAAACAACCACTTCACTTTCAACGCCTCCAGTAACTGAGCCGAGGTGGAGTAATTGTCGGAGTTCACCACACGCCGTGAACCGTACACTGAACGGACCACTTCTAGAACGCACTGCCGTATAACTGAAGATTCCGATAGCTCTTTCGTAAGTGCTTGTGCTGTTTCAGGTGTCGTTACACCAGCAAGACGGTCATTGATAGTGCTGCGGCAATGCAGACGAAAGCTGAGCGAGATCCACGATGTAGCGCAGCAGAGCATATTAATCCGAAAGTGATACTTGCCCACGGGCTTCATCGGGTTGTACACAAATAATGGCTTTCCAAACTTAGAGCGGCACGCAACACTGGCCTCGTCCAAAGCCACATCCCTAACCACTTCAACGTACTTCGACCCAGTCGACTTCAGAAGATTGAGCAGAGGTCGTATACGGGCTGCTTGGTCTTCGTTTGTTCCACCAGGAGGAACACATTGAAACGTAAATGCCTGGCGAAGCTGCTAGAAGCGGCGAAGTGGCACGATAATGTCTAGACCAACGGAAGTGCCTCCGAAAATTGAATCCTCGATCTGAGTTCCCCAGTAGTTGCTAAATTTGCCTTTGTCGATCAATGCCATGTAGAATAGAATGCCTAAGAAGGTCGTGATCTCTTGTAGTGTGAATGGAGTTCCAATCGACATTTTATTCTGGCGAGCATTTGTGTTCATCTCTCGGACGACTTGTTGCCAGAACGATACCGGGATATATGCAAAAAAGCTCGATGACGCGGAGTGCTCAAGGATATGACGGAACTCTGGGCGGATGCGGGTCGTCGTGGACATGTCGGCATGATGGTACAGGTCGGTTGGCTCCGTCATATGACTTTCTGGGTCAAAGCGAACGTTTTTCGTAGCCTCCACCTCAGTAACAGTGCTTGGTCGCAGTGTTGGTGGTTTATAGTCTTCCATACACATCTCCAATCCGTCATCAGAACCGTCGATCTGCATAACTTCTCCGGGACCAACAGCACAGAGCTGCCCCCAACCCGGCCCAGTTGCGTGTCCGTGCAGTGAGGTGAAGTTCGTGTTTCGACGTTGGATCATGCTAAGTGTCAAATTCTTAGTATGTGACTGGAATTGAGAGTCCAGCCATCTAACCTGATACAATCCTTTCACAATACGACACACTCTTCCGATGATGTAGGCGCTCCCCACACATACGTACTTCTTTGACGAAACCCAACGTTCCTTCGCTGGTGAAAACGCCACTAATGTGTTCACGTATAACGCGGCAATCTAGAGCGACTGACCTGATGTGCTTCGGCGTGTATCCGACGCAGGAGGCGGTGTAGCGGAGACTTAGTTGCCGCTAACTGAAGGTGCCTGAAAAGACGCGGGTGATGGAGGAGCTGCAGCGCGCAGCCTCGGGGATACCACTTCAGCTTGAGAACGCGTAGGTATGAGACCTGTAGATGTCGAATCCATCTCACTATCATGAACCGAAGATTGGATGCGGGATTCAACTGTAGCGGCTATATGTGGGGGTGATAATGCCGCTTTATAATTCAACGCAGCGTCGAGACTACACTGAGACTTGTTCTTCGATCCTTTTGGGCGGCCGCGTTTGGGCTTTGTCGCTTCCGTCGCATCCGCGCCATGCTTTGGCTTGTTTGTCGATCCCTTCGGCCTTCCTCGCTTTCGTGGCCTCGCTGAGTCGGGGGCTACAGCAGCAGATGCAGCTTCAGCGCCATCTTGTTGTGACCTCGAATCGTGAGTGACGTTGAAGGTGATGCGGTGCTGGCGCCCTCATCCTGTCCAGCCACCGTCATCTGCTCACCACCAGCTCCATCAACGATACTATGTTGCCGAACACCACCGGCCTGCCCTGTCACCGTTGCTCTCTCTATCAGTGGTGCATGGTTATCCTGCGACGAACCCCCTGCTCTACGTTCACGACTGCGGTCGATGTCCTCGCGCCAACTCTCCATCTCGACGAAAGGCTCCTCGACGGACGCAATTCAGTTCTGGTGAAACAGGAGGGATGAAATATAGTTTGACATTTACTTACTGAAATCAAGATATTTACGCCCCAAAATTTACATAGAAAGATGTATATAAATACACACCTGGATTTCAATACTGAATAAAAACAAACACACTCATTTTCTCGGGTAGAACATACCAAACGTAGCCACGTTTTAGTCTCCTCTTCGAATTGGTACACAGTGCCGAAGTATCTTACCATGTCGAAGTAAACTGCGAAATCAAGAGGTCAGGCTGAAGTTCAACCAAAAGGTGCTATGCAGACTCTCAATGATTATGCACGCTATCCCATCGATCCCATGATGTGGAGTGGGATTCAAAGCCACTGTTTTTACCCATCTTTTGTTGATTATTGTTCGATGCCCGAGCGCTGTCATTTCCCTGAGCGAAACGGTTTTTTAGCCAATAAAAATATGCCTACAAAAAGTACCGTAGCTGATGAAAGGGGTCAAAATGCTCCCTTTCGCTGATAATCTACCTAGTTTTGGAAACAGAAAGCATATGGAAGTGACAAGCGATCTAGACACCGAAGTACCGTGAATTATGAAAAGGGTCAAAATGCCCCCACTTGACGCCTTATCGTCTTGGCTTCTATGGTATTATTAAACGAAGTCAAAACTAGACGTTCACGAAAGGGTTAAAAAAGTAAATACTTCGGAATATAAAAACGATGCCGCCTCGGTAATGGATAGTCTTGTGCATATCTCCATATGTGGTCTGTGAATCAGTTTAACCAATCGAAGCCGCCTTCGCTCCGCTCGGCAGCCAATGGGAAGGCTAAAACAACTGAGCGTTTCGTGTGACGGACGTACGGACAACATGCTAGCATTGATAGTTTAGGACAAGTGCTCTGGGCGCCCGCTCCGTGGACGCTAGCATGGTCGGTTGGTGTAGTGTGGGCTGGCCGCCTCCGGCGCAGCGGATTAAAGAACATTTTGAAATCAAAGCTAAATGTATTACATGTATTACGTGCCCTACCAAGTCCGCGTTCCAATGATCTCTCTGTGCACAATATTGTTGGTGTGTACGTTCCCGTCCTCATCGATGGCCTCTGGATCCACAGCAATCTTGATCGCCTTCCTTGAAGTCACTTTCGACAACGCCACATAAATCTGCCCATGTGCGGTGATTCCAAGTAGATACCTACGTGGTAAAACGATTGTCCTTGGGTCTTTTTGATAGTCATGGCAAACGCTGCAGCCACTGGGAAATGCTTACGCTAGAGTTTGAACGGGAACGCCTTGTCACCGTTATCACTATAAAAGACGATCCGAGGAATAAAAACTTTCTTACCCTTGAACGGCTCGTACATAATGCTGACCTCGATGATTCTCTCGCGCAGTGACACAACCCGAAGCCGCGTTCCGTTGCAAAGTCCTGCGTCGCTATTCAGGTTTCTAATCATGATGATAGGTGTTCCAACCTTCAAAACAGTCCTGTGCGGAGGGATACCGGAGAAGTTAAGAGAGTTCAAGAACTCGTGCTCAAATATATTTGCATTCGCGACCCCTTCGAGGCTGTCCATCGAGTCATACTCCTTCGTTTCACCTGACAGCCGTTCCGCAACCATGTCGTAGATACGCCGAACACTTGCATTTGTGGGGGCTAGTATGGCTCGCTAAACGAAGTATTCATCGGGTAAATTCTCAGTATCAACGCCCGGATACACCGCATCTATGAGTGCGCTGACGTTGCGGACTCGTCGGTCTTCTTCAACTTCGTCCAAGTCTCGCTCGTGTTCCTCGTCCACCGGAGGGAGTAACCTGAAACTTGGGGGAGGTTCCATATCCGCGTCTTCTTCATCAGAGGTCATTTGTTGTAGCCGTCATTCTGGAATGATATACATGTCGCGTGAAAGGCATATGTCGCCATCACCGATCTCATGGGTGACCGGATAACGGTCTTCCCCAATTTGAAGTAAATCTTCAGCGAATTCCGCTAACTCAGCCGCACCGGCCGCGTCTGGGGCGGTGCGGACACGCATGTTCTCGGTCAGCCGCACTTGACGCGAATGCTCCCATAGCGGGGAAGACTTGAAGCAAGCTTAAATTGTCTCCGCTCCTTCTGTACAGGTAGAATCTGGTGGTGATCACCGCTGAGCACCATTACCTTTCCGCCCCAGCTCGTTCTTCATAATATCTCGAAGCGACCTGTCAACAGCCTCAAAGCAAGCTCGGTTCATTATCGGCGCTTCGTCCCAAATGATCAAGCTCGCGCTGTGAATCAATTCGGCCTTCTGGCTCTGCCATGAAAGGCTGCACGTAGACGTCTCTGTAAGCTTGAGGGGAATCCGGAACATCGAATGCGCGGTATGGCCTCCAGCTAACAGAGTAGCTGCAATCTCACTCGATGCAGCCGCGATAGCAACCCTACGTTGCATCCGAACGTGAGCGAGTATTTGCTCGAGTAGAAACGACTTTCCTGTTCCACCTGGACCATCTAAAAAGAATAGCTTCTTCCCTCCAACCGGTCTGCTCACAGCAGCAAGAACTTGGTCAAATATATCCTTCTGGTTGCTGTTCAAGTGGTCCGCCTGCTCCGCAACATGATCCAGCTCGTTTTGAGAGTACGCGTCGATCGTTTGCTGGACAACATCAACAGACGCTGTATCCGGGTCGTCCACTTGAGCAGGTACATCATCGTAATTGGCTAGCAAAGCAAGGTCGTACATGTCGAGGGACGTTTTGCTCGGAGCCAAGTACTCAGCCAAGTTCTTCAACGCCTTGTACTCCGCCATTCGAAGACACACCTCATCTTCGCGTACATTATGCAGATCTGCGTCTCTTTTCTCAATGCTTCGTGCGTAATCTTCTGACATTTCCTTCTTGAACCAGTCCCATAGATCGTTGGCATTACCAGGCATCGCGTAAACTAAAATGATGCCGAAGAGTTGGCGTAACTGGTACGGCATCTTGACCTCGGCGGCTTCGCGTAAGCAATGTATCCACTCGTCGTCATTTTCCAAATACCCAAGCGCCAAAGCTGCTTGCTGATATGTAGGATGCTCAGTACCATCAACTGTTTGAAGACCCGCAAAGGACTTAGGCGAGCGTCGGTTACAAAGAAGAAGTCGCAAGTAGAAGCGTTCCGGGTCCTACGGAGAAACGTGTACCAAGCGTCACAGAGAAGCAACGTACTTCTTGTACGGCTCCCACGTCTTGTCTTCCGTCCACCTGTACTTTCGCGGTACATCCTTGTACAGTAGATTGGCCGTAGCTTCTGGGTTACGCGCGCACAGCTTCAAAACCTCCGTCAGCATTGATCTGTCCCCGCGGTTAATCAAGTTGTTGAGCTGGGGGGTCGTCGCTTGGTCGCAATAAGCAACAATGCTCATTCCTTCCAAATGGATAGGTAGCGTCACGACAGAATGTGTTGATCCTTGTGTTGGATGCATGAATAGCCGCATGCAAGCGTCTACCGGAGAAATATACCTCCCGAGCAGATACTGAAGAATTCCGTTCGCCCGAATCTCTTCGCCTTCAATCGTGATTGGCTTCATATTGCCTGAGCCCTTGTTGACGTACTTGTAGATGTACTTGATGGCCTTGTTTGTCGCACAAACCTCAACGTTGATGTTGCAGTTGTACTTCTGCGACAGGAACGGATTGTACGGAACCACCCACTGATTGATGGTCGCGTTGTCCCATTCTTTCGCCTTATGACACAAAACTCCATCCGGACGGCGACCACGCTTGTATGTGGGGTATTTGTCGGGGGTCGTCACCGTTTCGTCCGCGAGCGCCTTTGGAAACTTCTTGGAGCACCTTCCGTTCTTCATGCACGGGCAGTTCGGGCTCTGTTGACCACAGGGTCCATGCAGCATATTGGAAATCACTGTATCATACAGCTCGGGGTACTTCTCTTTATCCGGGAGCTCCGCGGACACCAGCTTATGGACGTCTTCCTTGGTAGTGGGCTTGTCCTCAGGACGCAGGATAAGCAGTATGTGGGTGTGGGGAAGATCACGCTTATGATATTCCATTACATGGACTCAAGCGGTTTGAATCCCCAGCACACCTTCATCGATATCCTTGCTAAGAGCTTTTAGCTTCTCCATGAACACGCGGGCCACGATGTCCGGTCGGTCGGATGCCTTTTCCCCACGGCGTAAGTTTTTCTTGATCTCAGGCCAGTTCGGGTTGCATGTCATCGTAATGAACAGGTTCGGGGATCCTGTTTCACGGACGATAGCCATGGCATCCAAGAAGCGTTGGTACATGTAGCGGGGACCACCTGTAAACTTCGAAGGTATGATGATCTTGCGTCCAAGCTCACCCGCATCTCGCTTCGCCGACTCCTGCTCCGTATTATTCCCACGCCGAGTCCTACGTATGACCGCCTCGTCGTCAGCTGCCATTCTGTGAATTTCAACAGACTCGCCACGCAACGCGTCCGTGAGTCCCCGGAGGGTTTTCAATCGATACTGGGTTGGTTCTTCTTGATGAAGCGCAGGCAATCTTGTTCGCATTTGGCCCATTGATGAACGCAGAATTGCTGCGTCAGTCGCCCACCACGCAGGATAAGAGAATTACTAACCGTCCGGTCGTAACGCAGATACGCCTCATATTCCCGAATGGACATGGTTAAGGGGTCACCGTGGCGATCGACGGGATTACCAGCGTCCGGGATATCGTAAGTCCAGCCATTCGCCCCGTACGGAAAGGTTAGAGGGTACTGCAGCGGGTCGTAGGTAACGCTCGTCTCAAAGATGCGCTTGAAACCTCCTCCTGTCGTGTGCAGGATAATATCCCGATGCCCAGCCGCGTTTGTGTCGATCACAACGGCCGCCACCTCTGATGCAGTTGGGGTGTTATGCGTACCCGGATTCGCATTCCGTGCGACGTGCAGACGTAGCTTTAGGTGATCCTACTTCGCAAGAAAATTACTCAAGGCTAATGACGGATCATGGTCATCAACGTCTTCCCCTGCCGCTCGGCGTTGTTCGTGCTCCCTGATGGCTGCTGCATACGCCTCCCAACCGCGATCTATTAAAAATCTACGCGCGTTGATAAATGCTTGTGTGTATGAGCTGTGCGCCACCATCATCTGGTCAATCGTTTCCATAACGGCGCGATCGAGGCCTTGCGTCATGTTCATACGGCTTCGCACACGTGTACCCATGTCTGGATCGTTAACGTAAACTCGGGCATACATGGAGCGACCGAAGGTAGGAGGTAGTAACGATCCCATGCGATGGCACACTGACCCTTGTACACGGAAGTTGTGGACATCATTCCGTGTCACACTTTCGTCAACGTTAAGAGGCCGAGACCGCGAAGCTCCCATGGACGAAAATGCGAATACGTTGCTGTAGGCCCGGATTGACCGCTTGAAAGTCGGGTTTTCGAAAAATGTTAGAAGCGTATCAGGTGCTGTTCGCGAAGTCGGAACGAACACCAGTCCGTTACGACAACAGCATCCGTCTGTCTCTTGCGGAAACTTCCAAGCTTTGCAGTATGACAAATTCGCTCGTTCTCCCCGTTGTCGTCCGTGTAACGCGTAACGTAGTGGCGGACCCCGGAAACTCTGGAAGGGTAAAAACGTTCGTGGTGTGCGAGGCCCTTCTTATACTACCGAGACCGCCGGCAGAACCGCTCTTGCTCTTTTCACTGATCCCTTTGTTCTTCCGTCATGGCTTCTCTTCGAGCTCTGTGCGCGGCTGCGTCCCGATCACGCTCTGCTTGACGCTGCTCATACGCCATGTCCCCTCTGTGGTCTCTCCGTGAAGCCGTATTGTGATCGCGCTCAGATTGACGCTTCTCATCTGACATGCCTTCCCTGCAAACTTCGTGTTCCACTGCATCACGAATCCTTGCATTTTGACTGTCCTCCGCTGTTCTTGTGGCTCTGTGGTTGCGCGGCTATTTGCTCGATGAACTGAGAGATCTTCTGGCTTCAGTCGACCCCGTCGGACCCTCGCTTGTTCGGCATTTCTCCTGCAGTCTCGAATAACCTAGGATTCGGATCTGTTAGCTCTACGTATGCGCATCCTCTCCGCGTCTTTTTCTCGCGCCCGTTGTTTTTGTGAACTCGTCATAACAGCTCACCTGACGCGGGCTCTCTCAGCATCACGCGCACGTGTAGCTGCTGCGCGATCGTCGCCCGCAGGTCCTGACATTCCAATCTGAAATTCGTGGGTATCGTGTTGCCCCTCGCGATGCGTCTCCTCCTTGAATCGTCGTTGGTGTTCGCCAGAATCATCTTCTTCTGTCTTCTCCTCACGCTCTACCGCCAGAGCAGATACTCGCATCTGTCCGGATTCAGTTGGTGCTGGGGCTTCAACTAACTCGAGCTGCTCCAACTCTTGGATTGCCTTGCGGTAGCACGCCTCTGCGTTACGAAGCCTTTGCTTACGGAGCTGCGTCTCCGTCCTCGATACCAGCTGCGTTGGGGAAGCGGGCTCCTGTCGAGCGCGTTGTACACGCTCATCTACTTCCTCGCGGGTATATCGTATCATTAGACACCGTTACCCGAGTTAATTCTGCACCAAATCACGCTACACAGCTGCTGGGAAATCTTTTGCTTTCCTAAGGGCTCTTGTCATGTTGTCGTATCTTGAACTGGACTGTCGCCTAGATAGAACATTATCACATGAACGGTTAGACTCGAAAGTCTAAGTGCACTGGAACGATGCCACAGCTATTTCATGAATATAAGCGCCAGAATATGGACACGGTAGCTTAAGCAACGTGGTATTCGAATAGAGCCCCGAACTTTCCTTTCCAGCACTAATCCAGAAGCCCTCTGTGAATATAGCACACCACAGTCATTTCCATCCCGGCTCCTCGGATTACAAACCACTTAGGGGTATCGTCACTCCAGGCAGCTTGTTGGTCCAGCCAGCTTTTGCTTATCCCCCCCCCTTGGCCAACGTGCTACAGCCCTCAGCTCACGTTCTTCGGGTCCAAATTACCTTGCACAACTGGGGATCAAGCAGCTGTATATGGTAATTCAGACGCCGCATCGCGCTGTTGCCTCTTGGGTACGTCAAAGCTGTTGCCTCAGTCTTGTTGAGTGGTTGCCCAGGTCTGTTTAATACCGTCCAGCCCTTCAGGTCATGTCAGTAGTGTCCAAAAACAACCTAGCCCCTCACGGGACTCACACAGCTTCAAAACTTATCTAAAACTGTCTATTCTAATGATATGCTATTTAAGTGTACAGGCGCGGGGCTCACTCATGCTCTTAAAGTGTTTTTTTTTTGATTTGGTCTCTTGTTCTTGAGCTGTCCTTGCGCTTGGTCCTGGGCTCCTTGCTCTTGTGAGACCGACTGCTGCATTCCTTTGTGTCCCGCCAGAAGTGCTCTCGCCAAGTGTGTTTTGATGTGGGAGATCACACTTTAAGAGCACCTCTGTATTGCGGGACCGTAACGACTCTACCGCATGTGGCTGCAACTTCGGTTTGGCCCATTGGCAGCACGACTCGCTTTTAAAGCGTGGACACTCGCGGTGGGTCTAGGCCCCAAGGCGCGTGCATGGTGGTAGACGCTCCCAGTCACACCCACCCCAACCTGATTGCTATCGCTATCAACTGCCATACCACTGTGGAGTCTCGGGGCAAGCCTCAGCCTGTATCCTGAGAGGTCTCCCTTGAATAAATAGTAGGCCAAGGAGCCCCACGCTCGTACATACATGCATATACATCGAAAACTACCCTGCTGTTATTATACAGCCAGCGCACCTTGTCCTCGCCGCGCCGTCGCTCAAAAATCCAATTTTGGGTTCTGCATGAAAAATTAGTCGAAAAGTATTGTCCAATCAGGGCGTGAGTTAATTGTGTGACGCGTTTGGACATATTTGTGATTTTAGCATAGCTAGGTCGAGTCAGAAAGATAGGCGCGGTCGGTAAGATGGGACGTAAATGTATTAGACAGGCCGAGTGGCCATGCGAAAAGGCAGGAAAAAATCAACAAGGCAGGAAACCGACGGGCTTATTGACAGACGGACAGACAGGCTGCAAGGTTAGAAGCGGAGCGATAGTTCATGCCATCAGCTTTTGCTCGGGAGAACTCTGCAGCGCAGTTGTTAGAGCAACCAAGGCAAATTACAAGATCATTTCAATACTGTATTGCTATACTTCCCTCGCATGCAATTCAATATTTGTGCTGATCTTCTATTGGCAATAGTACACATTCCGCCAAAGTACATGTAGCTCGACAACAATCATAGCGAGCTCGTATGTCGTTATCTTCATCGCCTTCGCGGGCGAATGCTGATATGGGACTAAAATAAATGAAAGAATACCAGAAGATGAATGAATAACCCGGGTGAGCTTTAACTTAAGCCGACGCAAGCTTGAGTATCTACACGCAGGGGCCCTGCATGTAGATACTCAGGTGACAAAGTAATTTCGATAAATACAAGCGAATTATTTATTTTGATGCTCAATCATACACGTATCCATAATTTATGTAAGTGACACATCAAAACAGAAATTTTATGAAAGAATTTACTTAAAATAATGTCAAACAATCTCCACCAGTCATTGTGCTGCCACTTCTGACCAATTTTTAGAGCCTCACTTTCAAATTTACCAACAACACCAGAAACGCTCATGGTCCTTGCCCCATGTCGCCACCCTCGCTTCACTCCGGCTCAAGTAGCTGAGTTCTTCTATCAGCCGAGCCGCGACGACTACGATGAAATTATCTTCGAATATAATCGCTGTCGTTGCGGCACAGTAAGAAAGCAAGCCGGCAAAACGGGTTTTCGAACCTGATATCCTATGTTTGAAGCTAACACCTACCTACGAGACGCTCATGCTCGCTGCTACAACCGCGGAAACGGGGTCCATCCTCAACTATGTTCGGCATTCTTCACTCAACCTCTTTAGCTGAATGGAATGAATTTAAAGAACAATCTGCCTCTATCGTTCTGCGAGAACGAGCCGGGTCGACGGCGCGATTTTTCATTTTATTGATTTATTGTAAATTTCTAACGGAAAATCTCTAATACTCTGTGCAGATATTCAAATCTTGATCCCATGTGTGTTAATACCCTCGTCTCAAGGATGGGCAGCCTGATGCGGTCCGTCGAGCGAGTCATCGCTACTGCATACCCGATCGTTTCGGACTCATCTTTGACGGTTGGACGCATGCGTCGGAGCACTACAATGTTGTTTATGCACGCTACGAAGTCGACGGGGTCGCGAAGACGCCGCTGCCTTGCATGACCCCTTACTGAATGATGAGGAAGAAGACCTGTCAGCTAGAGATCACATGGAATACCTTGCGACTATGCTGCCCCGTGATTACGGAAAGCAGCTGGGGAGGTGGGGTCTACCTTCACCATGCTCAAGCGCTACTTCGACCTCATTAAGTTCATCGACGCCATCTGTGACGTGGTCACACAGCATTTTGCGCTAGAGTAAGTTGGCTTCCGAGAGTTTACAAACTCTCAGTGAACGGCAGTTCACAGGCCTCCTTTTACCTAAAGGGAGCGAGGTGACCGATTTAAGGTAAGTTGTAAACTGAGTATATTTATAGGTAGGCTAAGTATGAGCTAAGTATACAAACTAAGGCCATGTTCGATCTAAGCTAAAACCAGCTGTAATTGTTATTAAAGAGCTGGAATCAGCTTTATTCCGCTAAGAAAACAAAAAATGACATCCAGCAGGATAGCTCCAAACGACTGGTTTCAAAATTCAGCTCTGGGTTGAATTTTGATTTGTCCTCCTTTGCCATTTAAAACAGTGACAGTAGCTCTAAAACCAACGGATGGAGCAGCAGACGAAGAAACAAAGGGCGACCTGGAGGCGTGTGGATGAAAAGGCGCTGCTTAAGTGCTACCTTGCAGCGCGCAGCGATGCTTCCTTAAAAAGCGACAAAGGTGTCAAGTCAAAGGGCTGGGCGCTTATCGAAACGCGCCTAGCGAAAGAGGGAATCCCTGCTGACAAAGGCTAGTGGTTTCAGTTGTCCGACACTATTGTACTGACCGTATTTTGTATTTGACAGACCAATGCAAAACTAAATACGTGACTGGGGGGTCTCTGTGCTCAATAGCCGTGGTATGGGTTCCTTGAGTGCGATTTGCTTTTGAGTTGCCGCCTCCTGCATTTTAGCAAGCGCTTGGAGGAGCCACAGGTCATCGTCGTCGTCGTGGTCGCTGTCTACCATTTTCCCCTGGTGATTGGTCTTTTTTCTTTGTCTACCTGAGTATAATGGTTGGCGGTCGCAGACGCCTTCAAATCCTGCCTTTTTCTGATGGAACACGATCACTTATTTTAATCTTTATTTTACTTAACAAAACGACTGTTCTGCAGCTCTAACTTATTTTCAAACAAGCTGGATTTGCCCCTGCAAACCGAACACGGCCTAAGTCACCTATAGTAAAGCAATGTCATCAGCCAACGGTTGGCCTCGAACGAGCTTGGTACGTTGTACCAAATATCCCGAAGTATGCCGTGTCACTTCATGTAACTAGGGGTACACTTAGGGCTACATACCTTGTTACATCCTCCCCCATTAAGGCTCGGTCTACCGACCAATCAGAATGAAGAAGTGTACGTCACAAACTTTCATTCTCAAAGTCGAAATACATCGACTTGGCCGCACGAGCGCGGCGGATGCTCACTTCACAGTTAGAGCCTCGAGCAGCGGTTTGAGCGCTCCTTTTCTTGGTCTCCACATCGACCGTTACGATGCCCTATGGCACTGCGAAGAGCGGTGCGAAGACACGCTCCAGGGCTGCTGCTGGAAGGCGCAAACCAAGAGCGCTAAGCCTCACGGTAAAGGCTCGGCACTCCAGGAGGCTACTAAGGTGGCCTCCAAGGCGATCGGCTCAGCTGGTGACGCGGCTGTGGGCAAGCGTGCGAGCAAGCACCGCAGTCCGCCACACTCGGCCTCCCCAGACAATCGTCCGAGCCCTCGGTTTGCTGAACGTGGGTTCGACACTGGCAGTGAAGACGAAGCCGAGTCCTAGAGCACGCACGATGCCCCTGCGGGCTCTACGGGAGTACACAGCCCAGTGCCTAGTAAGCACAAAGACGACAGCGTGCAGTCGCTCGCTAGTGATCACGGTGATCACAGTCCCAGGACGTCTGTGCGCTCTGAGAGTCTGGCCGTCAAGGCTAAGGGCACTCCCAAAACTTGCGACGACGAGGAGAAGTCTCGCAAACGTCTCTCGCTTGCCGAAGGTCTTGCGAGTGCTAAGGCCGCGAGAGCCGAAGGCGCCAAGCCCGCTAAGAAGCGTACGACTTCGAAGTCTCCACTTCGCGAGGAGAAGGAGACTGGGTACTCCCATCGGAGCCTCTTCAGTTTCTCGGATGAAGAGGGCTAGAAGGAGGAGGAAGAGGAAGAGGGTACTATCCCTGAGCCCCGGGAGATCAATAATGACCTCGATCAACAGCAGGAGGACTTCCAATCTGCCCAGCGTATGCGTGGGGGTCCGTTGTTAGCACCCGTCAGCCAGGGAGCTGCCATCAAGTCAAGAGGGTATTGGCCTCCCGAGGAGGGCTCTGGGGCTGCCCTCTTCCTAAGGATTCTCGTCGCTCCTCGTGGCCTTGTTGGCGGCCACACCTCTAGGGGCGTTTACGAACGTACCCTTGTTCAGAAGGAGCCGTTGTTTGTCGACAACTTGGAAGCGGCTCGGTGTGTGCTTCTCGCGCCACACCGTATTCCTCTTAAGGACTTCACGACTTGTGGTAAGACGCCCGAGAACCGGGGTGGCCTCTACCCTCTCAGGGGCTACCCCTGGGCGCTTCCCGAGAGCTGTCCCAACTGGAACTCAAGTAAGAACATATTCTGGGCTTGGGTAGAGTCTCTCAAGTACTCACCCTCCGAGTTACGGGAGCGCCATGAAGATCAACTGCTGTCCCGCATCCTGGACCAGCGTGATCTTTGTGTCGGGTTTGCCCACTTGGTCGGTAAGGGCATGCTGCCAAGGGACATTCTGAAGCGCGCGGGTACGGAGTGTCGTCAACGTCCGTACCCCGTTCGGGCAAGAAGCCCCGGACTACTTATGAAGCTGCCGCTGCTTCTGTTCCCAGATTGCGACAGCCTTTGGGAAGTCAATCAGGAGCCGTTCAATCGGCTCCCACGAGTTCTCGGAGTGGGCATAACCCCTCCACTTCACGAGGCGGTGTCACTTACCGCGACGCCGTTGCTCATGGAGGGTCCGCTCCATGTGGTAGTGGACTTCTCCATTCCGGTCAAGCAGGGGCGGAGGTTCCCTCGAACGAGTACGAGTACTTGGCGCCTCCCGAACGCTACTTTCGTCCGAGTGCTTCTCCTGCGGGTCCGACGCAGGGCCCTGAGGTTGACCGCCTCCGTCAACGCGTCCTCGTGATTGAGATTGCACTTGGCCTTGGGACTGGCGGTGATGCTGCCGCGAAGACCGGGAATCAGGGTGAACTCGCTCGTCTTGCGGGCCGCCTGGACCTGCTGGAGCGTGAAGTCGCGAGCCTGCATCTGCGGGTGGACCGGCGGGCCTCTTCGTCCGATCTTGACGGGGCCTTCCGCATGATCCGACGTATCGAGGCTCTGCTGCCACGTCCGGAGCCGCCTTCGGCGCACTCCCAGTCGTACGCGTATGGTGCATACCCGACGTACTCGACGTACTCGGCGTATGGCTCCGGGGCCCGTTCGTACGGGCCCCGCCTGCGTACAGTCCTGACAGCAGCCTTGCTGTTCAGACCGAGGCTTGGGTGCCTGCTCCGACGCCCTCGTCGACGTCTGTGGCCGACCCTCGCTTCGAGGAGCTGGACCAAGGTGGGTCTTCGAGTCAGCAACCTCCTGCGGATCAAAGTACCGCTTAAGACGTCCAACGTAGAACGTCGGGTGCGTTGTCATTGACTTATGCAGGTCGATGGTGTACGACGCACCATGCCTGGCCAGGACTGCTAATGGTCCAATGAAGCGGTGCTTCAGCTTGTTGCTGCCGACAGAGCTGACAGTGTCCAGCGGTAGGTTCCTCGTGTCTAGTAGCACTAAGTACCCGACCTTAAATACACTTAAGTCTTCTCTTCCATGTTTGTCAGAGCTCTTCTTTTGTCTGTCCTGGGCCGCTGCTATAGCATCGCGGACCCTCCTGATAATGCTCAGCTTGCTACCCACGATGGATTCCACTTGTTTCCGCAGCGAAACTGGTCTCACATCTGAGGCCTGGGAGAAAAGAGCTTTCCGAGCCTTCCCCCACTTAGAAAAGAGGCGTCAGTGTCTCCTCGAAGAGTGAGAGGCACTCTGGGGTGACGGAAGCCGTTCAAGTAGAACGGCGTGAACCCCGTGGACGCGTGCACCGCGTTGTTGAGCGCAAACTCAACAACTGGAAGCTGCGTCGACCACGTACGTGGGGCTTTCGCGCACACACTGCGCAGAGTGTCCTCGAGCACGCAACTGACGCGCTCTGTCTGGCCGTCTGTCTATGGATGGTCCGCAGTGGGCATCTGCAGCCAGTAAAAGAAACAGCGTTTTCCAAAACGCAGCTGTGAACCGCCGGTTTCGGTCCGAGACAATTGTCTCCGGGAGACCGTGATAGCGGAACACGTCATCGACGAGCAACCTCGCGGTTTGTTCGCCTGTGACGGTAACGGGCACTGGAGCGAGATGTACCATCTTGCTCAGCCGACACACGAGCACCAAAATTCCGGTGTTGCCGTGTCCATCGGGAAGTCCGAAGATGAAGTTAAGGCTCATCCACTTCCAACAGTTAGCCGGTAGGGGCAGACTCTGTAGTGGAGCCAAAGAGTGCCCTACGGATTTGACCCGCTGACATGTTTCACATGTCTTCACGTATCGGGCGACCAATTTGTACATGTGGGTCCATCAGAAGGACTGAAAGACCGACAGGAAGGTCTTGTCGCCGCCCAAGTTGCCGCTGGAGGGCGCGTCGTGCGCCTCCGCGAGGATGTCGAGCTTCCGATCCTCGTCATTGGACACGGCCACCCGAAGTGGTTTATTGCGCTCCACCCGGTACTAGAGGAGGCCATCCGTCATCTCGTATCGGTGGAGCCGGGAGCGCTGCCGCGACGAAAGCCAGTCAGACTTCGCGCTTGTTCCTGCTGTGAGGAACTTGACAATAGGCGCGACAGCCTCATCGTCCCGATACGCCATGCGTATCCGATCATATAGATCCGTTGTCACCCGTGTGATGTGGGTCAACTCGTAGTCTGGACGCCGAGAGACGGCGTCCGCAAGCACGTTGAGCTTGCTTGGCTTGTACGCGACGCAGAAATTGTACTCCGCGAAGAAGGACAGCCACCTCGCCATCCGTAAGGAGAGGTGAGGCGAATTCGTCGCCGTCCTTAAGGATGCGTGGTCTGTGTAGATCACGAAGGGCTGTGAGCCCAGAAGGTGAACACGAAACTTCACAAGGGCATACTTCATTGTCAGGAGCCCCTTGTCGTTGCCAGGGTAGTTCCATTCGGTGGCTTTCAGTTGCCTGGACCGGAACGAGATGACTCGTTCATGTCCGGCCATGTCGGCCTGCAGCAGTGCACACCCGATGGCGTTGTCGGAGGCATCGCAGACGACGCTAAACGGCTTCGTCTCGTCCGGCAGGGCCAGGAAAGGGGCCTCTTGGAGACTGACCTTGATGCTGTCAAAGGCATCCTGGTGCCCTTGCTCCCAGCGCCAGTCGACGTCCTTCTGAAGGAGACCCGACAAGGGCTTAGCGAAGCTCGCGTACCCTGCGCTGTACTTGTGAAGGTAGTTGGCCAAGCCCAACCAGTTTCGAAGATTCTTCTGGGATCGCGGCGTTGGCCATGCTGCTATTTCCGTTACCTTGTCTGGATCAGCCCGAACGCCCACGTTGCTTACGCAGCAACTGAGAACTTTAATCTCTGGTGACGCGAAAACGCACTTGTCGATGTTGGCGTAGAGCTTGTTTGCTCGCATTACGTCCAATACTCGACGGTGGTGTCCTAGATGCACCTCCATGGCTGTCTTGCCTCCCTCGGCACGGCTATGGACGAATATGTCGTCAAAGTACGTCTGTACGAAGGTATGCAAAGGGCGGAACAATTGCGTTACCAGGCGATTGAACGTCACCGGGGCGTTAGACAAGCCCTGCGGCATGACGAGCCACTCCCAAATCATGCCGCTAGGAGTGCTCACCGCGGTGTGCGGGATGTCGCTCTCCGTATCAGGATCTGGTAGTATCCGTCTACCAAATTCAGCGCACTGTACAGTACGCTTCCGACCATGTTGTTCAACAACACATCCTTTCGTGGGATTAGCGTTCGGGCCGGCACCGTCGCGTTGTTCATCTGGTTATAACCATGAACTAGACCTTACTTTCCATTAGGCTTCCGAGCGCAGAAAGTTGGCGTCGAGTGCGGGGATGTTGACTCCCGCACCATGCCTGCATTCGCGTTCGCAGCGAAGAAGGCATCGATGACATCGCACTGTTCGCGCGGAAGAGGCCATTGTCTCGTGACATAGTATTTTGTGCCAGGCACGAGATCGATCTCATGCCGTACGCCTTGATCTGGTGGGAGTTGGGGCGATGGATGTTTGTTCACCACGTCCGCATTATCCGCCACCAAAGGATACACCGGATCCTTGGGGTTCTTAAGGATCTCGGAACCCAAGCGCGTCTGACGCTGCTTGTTCAGGTCTTCCAGTACAGCTTCGTCCAAGACAGAGGCGTTCAGCTCCTCCCGAGTGGCCGTAGGTCTTATGTGCACCATCTCGGCATACTTCACAGCCTTGAGGTTGGCCAGGAAATACTCGACCGTCATTTCCTCGAGGTTCAGTATCTCTGCAACCTCTGACAACGGTTTCAAGTGGACACCAGATACCTTGACGGGTAGACCGGTCTCGCCATCGAAGATGTGATAACACTCTTTCACCGGCCTTGTCGGAGGAGCCCGGGCCTGGACTCCGAGTCGCTTGTAGCGACGACGATCTGAACGAGGTTCAGATCCGACTATCGGCGGCGGCCGCGGCGTCGTCGTCGACGGCGACCGTGACGTGGAGCTTTGCTACCCACGTCAAGAAATGTCGGAGCGCCGACATCCGAGGCACTTGAGGCCTCGTGTGGTACTGTATTACTCACACAGGAAGCGTGTCCGACGTCTTCCTCTTTAGTTAAGGTCTGGGCGACCGCGTGTGGCACTATGTCACCCACACAGGAAGCGTATCTGACGTCTTCCTCTTCCGTTAAGGTCTGGGCGGCCGTGAGTGGAGCTCTCTTACCCACCTTGAACACTATATTACCAGCGTTCGTGACTGCTGCAGCTGTCTGCGGAACTATGTTACCCGCTTGTGGACCTAAGTTACCCACTTGGCCAGCGCCTCCTCTGGGCGCCGCCACCATCGAAGCATCCTCGGAGTCGTCATACTCGTCAACGACTCCCAAACATCTGCTGGATGCTTCAGTACCTTGGCAACCCTTGCGGGTGCCCTGGGTACTGACAGAGGTGGGAACATGATTCACCAATGCTCTGTCGGACTTCGCAGGGAGGCTGGCACTGATTGCCTTGCCTCGCCAGTCAATCCAGGGCTCGTGATCCTCAAGACAGGGCATGCCCAGGATCATATCGTAGAGATTCATGTTGAGAACTGTTAACTGTTCGAGGCTGTCAAAGACTTCAACCTTGACGGCCAGATCCACTTGGATGTTGGGGACAGTGACGACGTTCCCGTCGGCCAGTCGCACTGCCACCGTCCCGTTGCCCTTGCTTTCACCCAAAGCATCGGACAACTTGTTGCTATTACGAGCAACCGTCTGGCGGCGTGCGAAATTCTTCGACGCCCCAGAATCGATCAAGATTCTAAAGGGGTGATCGTATCCCCATACACATCCGTGTACTCCGAGCAACCCGCCGCTGCTCTTCGCCGATTCGAGAGTGCGAAGCCTCTCAGGGGCTAAGTCCCCGTGGTACGCGCCACCCGCGCATCCTTCACGAAAACTTAGTTCTTCCCCCCTACTGGTTTCCGGCGTTCCCCTGTCCCCGGGATCCTGGCTTCTGCCAGCAACCCTTGAGGACGGACTTGGGATAAGTTCGTCTGCGGAGTCTTTCCGCGGGGCAGTCGCGCTTGAAGTGGCCCATCTTCCCGCAACGAAAGCAGCGAATGTCGCGCTGTTCGGCGGACCCGAGTTCCATGGGAACTGGTCCGGTGGGGTTGGCCCAACCAGGGTTCAGCACGGAATTATACTTCGGTTCATCAAGCGACGGCGGGGCGTACGCTAGGTGGATGATGACGACGGATTTGGCGTTGAGCTGGGCGCGGGGCGTCCCCGTTACATTTGACGCGGGGACTCGCGAAAGCTGCGTAGCAGTGCGCTCCAGTGCATGACATGTTTCATGTCGCGTTCGCGCTCCCAGGTCACGCTGAGGCCGACGTGAGCGCCTGGCGATAGCTGTACGTGTCTTTAAGAGCCCTTGGATCGCCTCTTCAAGGGTGTTTAACTGCACCCGGAACAGCTGAGTGCGTGCGGGGCCCACTCGAAGGCCGTCCATGAACACAGTCACCTTGATGTGTTCGTTGAGTGGGTTGCCCACTAGGGACACCGTGAGCTTCCGCATCTCTTGGACGTACTCGTGCAGCTCACACCTTCCTTGCCTGCATGCGAGGAAGCGCCAACACTGCCGGTACTCGTAGCTTGCCGGTAGGAACGCGGCCCGGAGCTGTTCGCATAGCCGAGCCCAGGATGTGAAACATCTAGGCGATGTCGCCCCCCGCGTGTACACCCAACCCTTAGCACGACCGCTAAGGTTGGAGAGCGCAAAAGCAACGCGGAGCTGCTCGGTCTAGAATAGAGCCGCGTCCATCGAGAGCTCTACCTCTCGGACCCAGAAGTGACGGTTCTCACCTTCCTTCCCTTAACTTTCAGTCGTATTGGCTTCGGGTGTGGCGGATTTGTTTCCGCCGCCGGAGCCTGCAGGTTCTACCGCACATGCGCGATGAGCCCCTGCTCGTAAGCGTCAAACGCATTGACGCGCTCGAGCTGCTCGGCCGGTGTTGACACCACCAGGCTTTGCAGGACCTCCATCCCGAAGATGCCTGCCATCTTCCGAACCGACTCGAACTGTGAGTCGCTCAGATGGGAGAATTCGTTCCTGTCCATGGCAACGAACTTCATAGAGGTTCAGGTAGTCTACCGTGGATTGACTCGGTCGCGCACGAGTGCTACCAAGTATGACGGGGTCACACAGCACCTTGCACTAGAGTAAGTTGGCTTCCGAGAGTTTACAAACTTTTAGTGAACGGCAGCTCACAGGCCCCCTTTTACCTAAAGGGAGCGAGGTGGCCAATTTAAGGTAGGTTGTAAGCTGAGTATATTTATAGGTAGGCTAAGTATGAGCTAAATATACAAACTATCATCACCTATTGAAAAGCAATGTCATCAGCCAATGGTTGGCCTCGGACGACCTTGGTACTTTGTACTAAATTTCCCGAAGTATGACATGTCACACTTCATGTAACTAGGGGTACAAATAGGGCTACATACCCCGTTACACCATCTATGATGAGCTTGAAGACTTGGTGCCCTCACCTGCGCAAAACCACCGTCTGCGAGCTTTGCCGAAGGACCTCAAGAAGGTAGAGTCGGTGGCGAAGACTATGCAGGGTGCCGGCGTGTCTTTATTAGATGCGATAATCTGGCTGGATGAACGCATTGCCATCAAGTAACACTAAGCCCGGCTCATCGGTACGTTTTGTATTATTATTATTAACACCTTGGTTCCGGACGTCGTAACTAACGACATCCATTTTTTTTTTCTTGTCGTAAGTTACGACATAGCGCAAAGTTTATTAGCAAATGGCTCGGAAATGATTTTTCAATACTTTAATCAAGTATGATGCAACATATAAGCTGCAAGAGGTTTTTCAGGAACGAAGACAAAACCAGGTCAGGGAATGGGAATCAGGTGGGAGGTGAATCCTTGACCGCTCATTCGAGATTTTGCTGGATGACACAGAAGCGCTCCAGTCGCCGCGAGAAACCTGCCGCTCTAGCTGTCGCCGCACACGACGTTGACTTTGGGCACTTATGGCGACAGCTCAAGGAGGTGGGGTGGACGTCCAAGCGGCCGAGAGGACTGCAGACAGAGTGGACATACACAAGTCCGCAGAGAGCTCACGTCTTCATAGGTGAGCGTGCGGTTGTCGATTACGCCTTCCAGTCGGGATTGTTGGCTGAGGAAGACGCGGTAGCGGATGCTGGTAAAGATGGTCAGGGGGGTAGAGATGATCAAGCCCCAGAGGAAGTCGGGAGCGATACACGGCATGATAATGCAGGAATTGATTTTGAAAACGGCATTACACCCTCCCAAATTGACACAGGTGCTCTGCTATCACAAAATACTATCGACCAGATGTTCGAATCCTCCAGTGAATCGGAGGTTGAGCTTTCGCAGGCTGCGGTAATGAGAGCATTTGATCTCTCCCCGAGTGATTTAGAAGCCGAACAGAAAAGAAGAGAGGCTGCCACAAGTTTGCACATGTTATCCGAGGCGTCGGGAATGGAGAGCGAAGGGGAAGACGAATGCACTGGACCCACCAATACCCTCATCGTTGCACAACGACTAGTTCGAGTACCGCTAACAGCCACGAATGACGTGAGCGTGTTGCAGGATGGGGAGAACAGCAGTGAGTACGAGGATTAGACGAGAGCGATGGTGTCGGCATCTGTGATGACGACTGTGCTTCCGAAGGTGACGTGATAGACGAAGATGAAGACGTTCTTCCAGACAGTGATGCTGTCGCCATGGATGAATCTTTCCTGGCATCACTTAATGTTGGCAGCACTACACTGAGCAAAGCGGCTGAGGAGGATCGCAAGGACACTCTTCGATCTATGCAATGGACACCGGTTTCGACGGAGTACGAAACGGATACTAATGCTTACCCCGGACTGGGTCAGGAGGAAGCTAGACCTGTGGGCGAGCTGCTTGACGTTTGGCGCTCGCCAATCCTCACCCTTTTCTACTTCATGCCAAAAACGCTATGGGTTTCTATCGCTACTGAGACGAATCGTTATGGACTTCAGCAAGTGTACAAGCGAGCAGAAAAAATGTTTGCACGCCAGTCCGGGCGCCGGCGTGAGACCATCGCACAAATTGCCAGGCAATTGAAGGCAGCTCAAGCATACAGTGCCCACGAAATCCTTCATGTCGTCGGGCTTCTTGTCGCTCGGATGCTTTGTCCCGAGAAAGAGACGCTTCGCCGCGCATTGGTCTATGATCGAAGATGGGGCAATACCTGCTGGGCTGTTTGGGCGTTACATTGGCCGCGACAGATGTCAATCAATCATGAGGGATCTTCACTTTGTAGATAAACCAGTGGACCACGGCCGCGACAAGCTGTGGAAGGTGCGCCCAGTGGTGGACAAGCTCCAACAGCGTTTCTTAACCGGCAGGTCTCTCCCTGCCATATTCTCGTTCGACGAAGGCGTGCTGCCTGCAACGTCGAGGCGCAACACCACCCGCATGTTCATGTCTGACAAGCCTCACAGATACGGCTCAAAACTCTTTATGCTATGTGATGCAAAGACCGCGTACTGTCACAGGTTATTTTTTGTCTTTTTTTCAATATCGTAACTTACCCGTTGTGGCAGATCCTAATTACACTGTATGTCGTAACTTTGTAGATTTGAAGTGTATGTTGGAAAGCGGAATAATATTGATGGAAGAGACACTGGCGTGGACTTCAAAACGGGAGCAGCGGCCGTCGTCCGGAACTTGAATCTTGCGCTAACTCCAGAGTTGCGGCGCCCGTGGCATGCTGTCGTCATCGACCGGTATTACTCGTCAATTCTCCTTGCGGTTGAGCTCCTAGCTATGCAAATCTACGTGGTGGGGACAATTATGACGAACCGCTTGAGGTTCAACAAGAGCATAGTGTCTAAGAGCAAGACTCGTCCAGCTAGCATCCCCCGTGGCTCTTTCGCCTTTTCGCGTTCGGTCGCCGTCCCGAGCATGGTCTCCTACATCTGGTGGGATCGGAAACCTGTTTACTACCTGTGTACAGGCTCCGTAATGACACCGACCACAATCGAGAGAAAGTTGAAGCGAGTCGGTGCAATTCAGGTCGGTTGTCCGGCAGCTGTGAACGACTACCAGGACTGGATGGGCGGAGTAGATCGTCATGATCAACTCCGCCTGCAATCGTACTCACTACAGATGTCCACGCGGTTCTCAAAGTACTATAAAAGCCTATTTTTAGGCTTTCTCGACCTAGCGCTGGTAAATGCGTTCTTGTCACACAAAGAGGCTTCTAAAATGAAACGGACGGTTGCGATGAAACGCTCGGAGTGGTTTGCAGTTCTCCAGAACCAGCTCCTTCAAGTGAAGGCCGAAGGTTTTGCTGGAGTACAACTAACACCACCCTCCTCCAGCCAGAAGCGACGGCGCGCACCGGTCCGGCTATCACATTCGCTGCAGCAGTCCGAAGACTGGGTTACCGTCAGCGGCGTCCAGAAGCGACGCCAGCGGTCTTGCAAGGTATGTGCACTCTTGCGGACAGATAAAAAGAAGTCGTACGCGACGTCGTACTTTTGCGAACGCTGTTCTTTTGACAGCGCGAAGTGCTGGCTGTGCAACCGGATTTGCCGCGACTACAACGGTGTTGCGAAAACATGTTTTGAAAACTGGCATGACGACTTCCAAGCAGGCCAAGCGATTCCGGCGGACTTAGGGAAGCGAGTTGTGCTGCGTCGGCCCGGTCAGAGTGCTGGAAGGCGAAAGAAAACACGGCGGGAGCTCCGGCTTCATTGTGACCAAGGCGTTGACGGCAGAAACCCCGGTGACGACGCCACTAACCGGACCGACGTGGGCGGATTGAATGTGTAGTCAATTGTTGAGTCGCTAGGGCTGTGTGGTTGAATGCTAAGTTTCTTGAACTGATGTACCTTCTTCCTTGCGTTTTCTGAAATGAGCGGCATCAGCACAGCCACCTGTTATTGACATTTCTAGATCGTTACGACTTAGAGAGTCGACTGCAGTCTCACAATGCCGTATGAGTTACGACATTGGCTAGGAAACCTGTTGAAATGATATATGTAAATCCTCAAGGCAAACACATGGCCAGTACAAATACCAAGCTCTTCGCAATGGTGTAACTTACGACATACGCTTACGCGTCCTAGGCGAGTACCGTCCGGAACCAAGGTGTTAAGGTAATGTGCTAACATATTTATTTCATTTTATTAAAGGGCCACGAGCCGAAATTTTTCACAGCCCTGATTTTGAGTAGGGGTGCGTGCGGGTGCTATCAGGCGATTCAAGCAGTTGAACACGCGCCGAAAAGGCCGTACTGACTCCGTTCAAAGCCACCGATCCACGGTCCAACGGCGAGGATGATGCTGATGATCGCGAAGAAGTTTCCTTTGTCAAGTTGCTACAGAAATGACGCCGCCTTGCTTCGAAGGAGAGCTAGCTCATCCTTGTCTATAATTCCAGCTACATGCAATGTTGTTGAGCGCTTTTTAGCGTTACTAGGACGACATTTGGACAGGAACGACATGGACTGCTTCCTATCACTTCGGAAATGATCCTGTTTCAAAGAGAGAGCATCTCGTATTGGAACGCACAGACCGTCGACGACGCAACCCGCTAATAGGTAGTGGTGACCAACACCAGTTGTCACTAACATCTTTTATTGATACTCTGGCTTAGTTATTTTCTGAGTTATTGATTTATTTATGACTTGGTGATGAAAGACCATTATGTATGTCGAGGACTTCTTGCCGAATGACAATGATTTATCTTTTGTAACAGAGTGTAATAAATAGCAATATCAGTTTCAGGACCCCTGTCGACATATAGCCGGACGAGAACTTAGCCTCCACTGTGATGACCATTTGCACCGCGGACACGGAGACAGGGAGTCCACGGCGTACACTGCGAGGTTATTAGAAGCAAAACGTCGCAGCGTCATCAGAGGCAGAGAGATCGAAGCAGTCGCGAGTAAGCTGAGTACGCAGGGACGGAATACACTGAGATTGACAAGTACGCTAAGTACCACGCTCCATTTGACCATGTACCCGGGCACACGACCTACCCATACAGGGATGACTCCGTGGAATACCCTGACGTGAAGAAGAACTCAAACACGAGCAAATATACAAAAAAGGCTAACACGGTGCAGTTCACGTACTTTGTGCACCTCAAAATCTTGCACTTCCGTGTTAGATCTGGTGTGCTTCGCGTAGGTGGTCCACCCAACGTTTAAGCTAGTCCCACTGATTTTATCAGTTTAATCGGTCATTTAAAATAAATTACAAATCGGTTTAATACAACCCATGTTTTCTAAAAGGGTTAGGTAGTCAAACTATGGACTTGTGTCATTATTTAAATTACGAGGAACGTACAATTTATGCTGACTATGTCTATGATATGGCACGACATAGGCAACCAAGATTTGCAGTAGGATGTGAAAATGGAAGAAACGGAGCGCTTTGGCTATGTTGGACATTTCTCAACTACTTTAATGCATGGCCTAACTTTCTTTCGTAAGGAGACATTTTCCTGTACTCATGTCAAAGCAGGGTGAAGACATGAAAACATAGAAACACGAAAACGTGTAGGGTTTTGGATTTCGAAACTGTGTCCACTCAGCTGGCTGACTTGAACATGGAATGGTCGAATCTGTATTTTGTACATGGAGATACATGGTCTAACGACAACCTTATCTACGCTTTCTCGAAGACACTATCCATGAAATTTAAAAACAACACTACATTTTTTGCTGCCAGCACTGACATTGCCGGCGCCAGATAAAGGCGCCCGTATCCTGCCGCTCACTTTGAGTTTGGTGATCTCTAAGACTGAAAACCTTGTCTTCATGCCATTGATTGATCACCCAAGCCACTGGACGTGTCTTCTTCTGGATAGAGGAAAGTAATCATTTACTGTTTGACAGTTTAGATAAGCGATCACCCCACAACTTGCTACAGGTGAAAAGTGCAATTAGTCTGGACTCGCAATTAGTCTGGACTCGCAATTAGTCTGGACTCCAATACAGTCTGGACCCGACCATTCGTGTCGGCTGGACGAGCAGCTTCAATCCAGACTAAATACAATTTGCAACCTTTCGTTCTGCACCAGTCCTTTCGGGCTGCCTACACCACATGGCCTGCTCTTCCAGTAGCTACTACACCGCCACTCCGAAATACGCCTCGACAACCCTGTTTGCCTTCGAACCAACACCAATATGAGCACTTGCAACGGCTGTGGAGGCGATTCTGCGAGTGTTTCGCATAGATGCGATGTATGTGGCAACCGGAATCACGTCTTTTGCGGCATTGTGCTTGAAGAGAAGCAGGGAGGACACGTGCGCTGCCAAAGTTGCCATTCAGATGCTGAAACGCTATCTCAACAGCGTCCCAATCAGCAATCTGCGTCTAGTAGCACAACCGTAGCGACCCTACTCCACCATTCAACCGCCAGTGCGCAGCAGAATCTACAAGGTTTTGTTGTTACGTCCTCCAAGTGTGCAGCAAGTACTCGTGCTACCGATATCGGCGCGAGTTCGGCTTGTGATGAGCGTACCGAACATGCCCCTGGAGACATAAGCGGTGTGCACAACAACGAATCGATTTCTATCGGCATCATATCTCCAGGAGAGCTTGGAAAACGTAAACGAAACCCAAAAATCTGTTCGACGCTTCGTGATCGAGAACGCGTGGTGCAGTTCATGCAGCAACTTTTTGACAAGGGCGAAAAGCAGTTCAAATCGAAGGCGGTGTATGCTTACCCCACCGTTTTTCGAGCAAATTACAAAGCTAACGTTCAGAAAGCAAGCGACTGGTGGAATAATCATATCAAACACTTGCAAAACGAATCTCGGGCACGACGGCCTAAGTCAGCGGTTAGAGTTCAAAGAGGAGTGCGCAAACGTCTTGATCTCAAGGCCCTGTCAGGTCGAGGACCAAAACGTGCCCCATGGGTCGAATAGGTACACAGCGTTTTGCTTGGCGAGTTTTGCCGCCTTCGCAAGTCGGGAGTTAAACTTTCTCGCGGGCTACTTCTTGAAATTGCCCAGGCATCGTTCGATGAAGTTGGTTGTCCGTATCAAGCAAGTACAGATGATGGGAAAGGAGTAATTTTTAAAGATAGGATTACTCCGCTTTGGATACAACGCTTTTGCGATCGATTCGATGTGGTCTCTCGCCGCCAGTGTGGCAACCTGGACTGTAGTGAAGAGAAAAAAGAGGAAATTGAGCGAAGCGTTGCGGCCCACCTTGGACGCATAAAATCCTTGTTTGACTCTGGTGATATTGATGAGAATACGACTTTTAACATGGATGAAGCTCATTTCGTCATAAATATGGACGACGGGAAAACATTAGGCTTTCGTGGAGACGAATCTGTTCGGTACCATGATGTTGTCAGTGGTGGGGAGGGCATGACTCTAGTGATTAAAATACGGGGAGGAGCAAGTGCTCGAATCGAGCCTCCCATGATAATTTTTCAGAACGCAAACAGCAGCTATGGCCTAAAGATCCAATCCGATGATGTACCTGGTGTTACATATCGATCTGGACCCAAGGGCTGGATGGATCAGCGAGTGTTTAGCAAGTGGCTCTCCGATAAGAAGTGCAACAGACGGGAAGCGCATGATGAGGAGCAAGCTATTTACATGGATAACGCAAGTGGACACAAGTTGGATAATGTTGCAAGCATATTAGACGAAAAGCACATTGACGTCAGATTTTTGCCACCGAATTCAACACATTTGTGTCAACCAGCAGATTCGTTTATCATCAAGTCTATTAAAAGCATTTGGAGAGCCGAGTGGGATAAGGAAAAACGACGCTTGGCACAGCAAAAATGTTTTTCAACGCCTAATAAGGCTGGTCAGTGGTCAGGTAAATTGCAAAACCCAGGTAAAAGGTTTTACCTTGAGCTTGAAGCACGGTGCGTACGCAAAGTGAATCAGATGCGCGATGACAACGACACAACGTTTCCTCGTAAAGCAATGATAATGTGTGGATTATCAAAAGGCTTGAACGGTATCTGGGAGGAGAAGCAACTTTCATCAGAGCTTCAAGAGATAATTTGTAAGTACCGGGATAACTTTGAAAGTGGTGAAGTGTGCTAGAGTGACAGATGAATAGATAGTTTCGCGAACTTGTTTTTCTTATACATTCATTTATAGTCTGGGTTCCTATTTAGTCTGGACTCCCTCGGCTCAAATGGACCGCTTGAAAACTTTGCTTCGCATTTAGTCTGGTCCAGACTAATTGCACTTTTCACCTGTAGAGGATCTAGCGGGGGGGGGGGCTCTTAAAAAAGCCTGCCCCGTGTATACAAGAATACCTAGGTTCACAGTCCTATCCAAAAGGATGGTCACAATTGTGGCTTATCTATCCGCCTTTACTTTTAGCACCGCCTATGCAAAGACGTCGGAAGTGACTACACCGAAAATGGACTGTTTCGTCGCTGCTGGGATATCTTGCGAGCGGTTGTCGACTTTAGCAGCGCCACTGAGGCGTCGAAGTAAGCTAGTCATACCAACACTCTTGAATACATTTTTTCATGTTTTTTTTCATTTTTCGTTCACATTTGCATTTTGTGTATGTTTGGTAAAATGCTGATGAGTACTATTGAGCTGTGTAACGAGTGGAGTCGTGTATTTCGACAAGACTATGATTTGGTCAGTGATTCTTATGGTTCTCCTTGCGTCAACATATTTTGAAACAGGGACAAACGTGGACTGTTTAGATTACCAATACTTCGTAAGATATTTGTAAAATTCTATTGCCACACCGTTTCAAGCCTGGAATAAACGTTTTTGGATATGTACCGTGTTTAAAAAACCTAACCCTAACCAATGTACTGTATCACTCGCCAAAAAAAATATGCCCGTGTGCCGCTATGCCTGGGGCTTTGTTGAAGGTGGCGCTTTGGTGTTCCGCCCTTGCGCTCCTGGTTGCAGAGATATCGGTCATAATACGAAATCGTCATTGAAGCGGTCCAGAGAAATTAGAGTTGATGCCAACAGGCTAGTTACACAATGCACCTCACCTTAAATAGAGAATTCCTACGTGGTTGTTAATTGTCATTATAAAAGCATTATTTTTTTCCTAGCAGTATATTAGTTGGTGCTCGGGTCAATATATCACAGGGTCATTTTTACTTCGCTGTTGGTGGGAATTTATTTCTGACTTGATTTCATGTTACTGGCGATTCACAGTAATATCACTAGCTTGCAGCACGAAACTACATCCATCCCACTTAATTTTACGTCATAAGGCCTCGTTTTTATGTCTTCTTCTATAAAACTTAATGCAAATAGAGGGCCATTAATAATCATCTCAGTGGATGTTTCGAGGATCTTAACACATTTTTTTAGAGTGCCCTTGTCGCAGCAAAACCCAAAGCGGCAACGGTCGGTAGGAAACTGGTAAAATTGTAAACTTTGTTATCTCATTGTTTCTTTCTTTCTCAGCTATGCGAGGCAGATAACTCTAGAAAATCGGATCTTCGAGCCTGCGATTAGGACAGTCATTTTCAGAGCTGAAAATTACAGTCTTCCTGCGGCCCTGCTGGGTGCTGGTGACATCTCCGCGTCGACTTGCGCGGCAGCAGTAGTGCGACGTTGTTGCTCCCCTTCTGGGCGCCGTATGGCGCTATCTCCATGTCGGCTCTGCAAACGTGAATTGACTTAAAAATTAAAAGCCTTCGATTCAATTTTTATGCCGAATCGCACGCCGTTTTTTCAGCGTTACCCCTTCTAATTACGAACAGGGGCGGAGCCAGCCAAAATAAGAGAGGGGGTCACCGCGAATAGGGTTAATGCAGCAGGTGATGTAATGTAACACTTCAAGTTTTGATGCAAAATGCTCCACCAAGAGAAACAAAACGCAAGCGATAGCAAGTTGCTTCTCGAAGCAACCTCGCTCATCCCTAGATGAGCTACAAGGTCGTAGCAGAATTTCTTTACCGACTAGTTCTCCACCAGAACCTGCCTTTAAAGCTATTCCACGTAGTGTGGACTTAGATGCATCATCTGCTGCTATATGGTGCCAAGCAAACGGCATAGCTGACGATCCCCCTTGATTGCCGTGCTCACAACTTCGTCCATTGCGATCCTGTGGATCGGCCCTCAAACCTTTTCACAATTAGACAACTACAAGAGGATCCGAAGCTGCGTCGTGGTGTAATTTTTGCGTATTCGATAATGAATTTATTTTGTCCTTGCCCAACCAGCTACCCAAGCCGCTCATACGGCAAGCGTTCGAGATCTTTTCAGTCTTAATGGTATCAGAAATACAAGTGGCTGGAGTATTCGAAAAAAACGGACGCAGTATTTTGTAGATGGCGTTATTTAAGTAGGGAGGCAATGACATCAAAAGACTTCTCTGTATTTGCACGGCCAGCTCAAGGTTATCACAATTGTGAAAAAAGCGACGTCTAAAGAAGGATTTGTCTCTCATGTTGGATTACTTTGTTCTAGGCACCACAACGCTGAAGCAGCATATTACGAGGTTTTGAGAGGAAGTGGTGATATTACTAGGCTCTGGAAAGGACAAATTCAACTCTGTGAGGGCAAAATAGGAAATGCTTCGTCAGATTTTGTATTCCTTGCGCGACAAGGAATTGCTTTCAGAGGCAATGACGAGAGGGTAAACGTTATTAGCAATATCGTTTTAAGTGTTAGTGCTAACTGTCACTATTTTATTCTTTGGCAGGATCCATCTTCTAATAGGGGTAATTTCCTGGAGATGCTTTCGTTTATGGCACAGCGAATGTCAGAGTTTGATAGTTTGATAAGCTCAGCCGCCGCGAATGCAAAGTATATATCCTCTACGGTAAAGCGGGATCTGGTTCCCTGTGCGGCTAGTATAATCCACGAACATGTAGTTGGAAGTGAGCTTAGCGATGGGTATTTCACTTGTTTTCCCAGAAAGGCAAAAAGGAAAATATGGCTGTTGTGGTCCGGTTTTTATCCAAACACACTGGTGAAATCAAAGAACGTTTTCTAGGTGCGGTTCACGTGCGAGATACTTGTGCTGAGTCACTTAAGTCCGCTTTGATCAGTTATCTAACAATCTGGGAATTAAATATTGCTCGGTATCGTGGCCAAGGCTATGATGGTGCTTCAAATATGTCTGGCAGCTACAAAGGACCCCAGTTTGAGACGCTTGCCCCTATGCATACTATGTTCACTGCTTCGACCTTGCGGTTGTTACCGCATCTAAGCGGAGCGTCTCTGTGACGGAGTGCTTCAACATCCATCGTACAGTTTATTCACACTACTTGTGGTGCGTCAAACAAAAGTAAATATGTCGTGAAAGATTACGCGAAAGATAAACTACAGCGATTGATTAGCCAGGGTTTCCTGGAAACGGTGGGACTGTCGTATTCGAGCTTTATTACGCGTGAGATGGCTATGGATCTCTGAGCCGTGTGGAATTAGATGGAGCCAATCCCGAAAAGCCAGCTCAAGCAAAGGGCATTATCACACGTTCAATTTCGTGTTTCACATGGAAGAAATTCTCATAGTAGTACAGTACCGCACCCCGTTTTCGCGCCCTTGGACCTTTGATAAACTTTCAGATGTGATGATCCTGAATCCAAATGTCCTATAGCTTGTAAGCTTCAATTTGGTTTATTTTGCCAATCCTATATGGTCCACCCCCGCAAAACCGGGGTGCAGCACTGTACTGGGAAAAGTAAATATTTTATCTCAATAATTACAAAGAGATGATATGGCATCGGCGACTGGATTAGTAAGACAAACGCAAACGTTATTCAACAAAATGCGAGATAACAAACTGAAGAACCAAAACAAGGCTAGCACAGTTTGGGCTACTGCAGTAGCATCTTGCAAATCACTTTCCGACCCCATCGATGTACCAGCTAAACCCTCACCATGGTCAATGTTGAAGGAATGATTTGCGCAGAGTTGTTAGGGTAGTACAGTACGGAGTGAGGACAAAAGTAGAGTGGTCTAGGCGGCCATAGTGGAGAGGAAGTCTTGAGTGTAGAAGGAGAAGACGCTTGTGGTGGACTCGGTAAATGAAGAAGTTTGATTAATGTTTAAGAAAGTAGCGGGCTACTAACAAGAAATTAGTATGCGGCATTCAGAAACATAGTCTAGAATTGCCGCTACCATTCATCGTACTAAAATGTTCCAGACAGTTTATTAATAGTACATTATTTATTAGAGTCAAAAATACCGTGTCTCTTCATTATTAGTTTATAGAGAGCACGATGGAGAGGCGGTCCCTGTGACGGGCCCTAACCTCAACAGCCTCCCTGGATCGACATCAGGGAACGTCATTGGATAATATAATACACGTGTTTTGATTGGTCTACGAAAACCCTGCTAAAAGTGTTCAGTCAATTTACAAAATGGCTACAGGAATTCGTGTTTTTCCGTTTCTGAAGCTCCTAGAGGCCCTACAGCCAAACGGAGACCGGATTTGGACTCTACTCGCCAGGGCAGTTGGGGAGGTGGAGTCCAAATCGCCATTTGGCCACCTGTGCACCAGGTGGCAGACTGAAAAATGACTCGAAAGCTCAAAACGAATTAGTTATGACAGTGATAGGTTTTGAGAGTACACTTGTATTGAAGTTAATAGCAGTTACAACAAGTGGCCATCTTATCGGAGCGTGTATGTTAACTTAGAGAAGCTCAATGCCAACAGAATCGGCCCACATGACGGACAGCGTTGAATTTAGTAGAGACGACAAACGCAGATGATGCTGGGACGGCATAAGGTCTTATTCTATGGTCCGGCGCGCGGTATAGGATCAATCAGCAGCTCGGGGGCTCATCGAGCTGATCTCGTAGTCTCACATCACAATTTACATTCTACTGTCACCGCACCAGCCACACGCACGTCAAGGACACGCACGTCAAGGCCACGACACCAACAAATTTCGGTGCTTCAACAGCCAGCTTTGGGTATTGCAACGCTTCATTCTCGCTCAGTCGGCGTCATTCAGGATACTTGTGGAGACCAGGCAGATTGGCTCGAAGCTCAGTTATTTAACGCCAGCTTTGAGGATCATGTCTCGGTCGGCGCAGGTGGCCCGGATGGACCCTACTATGGCCGTGCATCTCATTACAATGGCTGCCCCAAAGCAGTTAGCTTCGATTACAATTTCTCTATATGAAATAGTACAGTTATATTTCACTAGATAGTCATCATCACATCGGAGATGCTTACTTCGACAGCCTCCCACATCGAGGAATGTGTATGATGCTCTATCTGTCGGATAGTTACCACAGGTGGCTGTTATAACAGTCCTGTACGCACATGAGCATTCACAAGAAGCAAATCTTGTTATGCTCTTGATGATCTTTTTCCTTCACCTACATGTCA
>NW_003303749.1:1451568-1452581 GCF_000142945.1 Phytophthora infestans T30-4 | reverse complement strand
TGATATTGATGATCTTTTTCCTTTGACTTTCATTGTCAGATTTGTCGCTCATGCTGTTTTGCTTTGGCAATAACTGTGCTGATTTCTTGTTTTCATTGTTATTTTGGCTACTCAGGAAAACCTTAGAGGATTAAACCTGTTCACCGTAGTGATTGTTGTTGCTATCGTTTTAGTTATACGGATTTGTAGCAGCTACTTCAGGGAAACCTTTAATTTTAAGGATCAAAACCTGTTCGCTGAATTGTTGCTGTTATCGTTTTAGCTTTACGAATTTGTAGAAGCTACCTCAGGAAAACCTTTAATTTTAAGGATCAAAACCTGTTCGCTCTGTTGTTGGCTACTCAGGAAACCTTCGAGGATACACCTGATCACCGTATTTATCTTTATATATTTTGTGTAAGCGTTTTAGCTTTGTTCATTTCTTAAACTGCCATTGTTTTGCTCTTTAATATGTGCATATTTCTTTACAATGTGTGGTTTGTTTTTTGTTTTTCGCTGCTGAGGTCTTATAGAATTGCCTCCCAATTTCATGAAATGGTTGATACAGGTGCTGCAGTCACTTTCAATTTGTTCTGACTATTATTATTGAGAGCTTATAGTTTTCAAATATTTTTGAAGAAAGGCTACAGCTTTCAAAGCATAAAAACATCTAACAGTGTCATCGGTAGTGTACGCATCTTGTTTGCAGGCTCTTATCGTTGGGGCTATTTTTCTCCCTAGAGGCTCATGGAGTTGTTTCTCATTTCGAAGATTTTTATTTTGTTTATACTTCGCAAGTGCAAGCAATAGGTTTGTAAACTATCGATTCCATTGAAAATGAAACTAATGCAGTAAAACTATAGTTGCTTTCTGTAGACAGAGGCTTGTGTAGGCTTGTCTTAAAGTCATAAAGTATTGAAGATTTTTTCTTTATGCTGGAAATGTTTGAATATTTTGCCGCAATAATTTTTTTAAGTTTGGCGAGTTGAATGAATTGTTTCGGCGTTGTTGCCTCCCAGTTTCATACATTTCTG
>NW_003303749.1:1449636-1451468 GCF_000142945.1 Phytophthora infestans T30-4 | reverse complement strand
TCTACTATATCAGCAAATACAATGTTGTTAAACATGGATTTGTTATCGGACGATGTCAGATACACTATCATAGCGGAGCCAAAGGGCAAAAAGATCGGTCTTGCATTTGATGCTTGGTCCGCCAACAGCCACCACTTTGTTGCTGTGATGGCCATTGAGGCTTTGCCTGTTGCGACACCCACTATGAAGGACCAGATACAGTCGACAAATAAGGAAGCCCCCTCCGCTCCCACATCGACTCGCAAACCGTTTCTGAGCTTCCAGCCTATTGACCCAAAACATTTCGATCCAACCAAGAAATGCTCGCCGCTGACGCAATAATTGAGCTCTTTGATGACGCGCTGGACAAAAATGAGATCGACAGCAGCCAACTGTGTTTTATAGTGGGGAACAATGCTAGTGTCAACGGCAGCATCGAGCGCAAGATCAAATTGCCTCTCATTGGCTGTGCCAGTCACCGACTAAACCTTGCTGTACAGAGCCATATTGCTCAGTATGATAAGGAGGTGAAGAAAGTGGCCGCTCTAATGCGACTTTTACAAACCTCTAAGCAGAAGACAGTTTTGAGAAAGATGGAGTGTTCGATGCCTGTGATTAAGAACCCGACCCGTTGGTCGAGCTCTTATCGGATGATCAATCGAAACCTCGAGATGACGGACTATCTCGACGACATGGATACGGATTTGACTGCACTTCTCTCAGCACCTCGCGAAAAAATTAAACTCAAGTCGCTTTTAGAAGATTTGGGAAAGTTTCAGTCAATTAACATGGAATTGCAGCATTCCAATGGGGTTCCACTCAAAGACGTGCGAATTTTGCTTGTCACGGTCTACGGCTGGCAGAAGGGCTGGCTATTCTGGACGAGTGTTTCGACAGTTTAGTGCACTGCAGAAGCTTGGTTCCACGTCTGACTATCCCGACGCTACTACTCAGACGGCCTCGTTCCAAGTCTGACGTGGAACCAAGGAATCCAGACAGTGGGAGGATAGTGAAGTTGAGAGTGATGTCGGGACTATTAGGAGATACCTTCGTAGGTAGGAGAGCAGGTAGGGAAGCTCTCAGTCGTGATTTTCCTTCTTTCAACAGAAGTGCTCAAGAAACAGAAACAAGAAACAAGTTAATACATTAGCTTTACTTTTACGTCTAAGTTCCTACGTCGCCGGCTTACATAAGATACACGACCCCGACGAGAGAAGGAGACCGCGACAATTTGGTGGAGAAGCAGGGTATCTTCTAGCCAAGTTTCGTAGGAACGTAAAAGCGGAGAGAGCCGCTTGGAGATCCTTAGTACCGAAGCACTAAGGCGAAGGAAAAGGGAAGCGGGAACGGTATGAGCTTCCAAAATTGGAACGATCCTATCGAGGATGAGGAGCTTCGTCTCACGCGGATCCTGGCTTAAGCAGATGAGGAGCAAGTAGCTGACGCTCCGGCCACGGAAGGTGAAGGCGGCGAAGCTGAGCCAAGGACTCAAGGTGAGACAGGGGAAGCGGCTGGAGGTCAGGCGGAACGAGCTGCCGGAGGTCACGAGGAACGAGTCGACCTGGATGAAGACGAGGGCCTGTTTGGCACGTCACCTCGAGCTGAGGAGAATCGAAGGATGTTCGTGACGATGCTGGGAACGCCTCAGGGCAGGGCTAGCTTTCAAGAGTTCTTTAGGACTCTAGCTGATCGACCGACTCCTAGAGAGGAGCAGGCCCGGGCTAAGGAGACGCGTGAGACCGACACGACGAGTTCTGGAACGAGACGAGGGGTATCGTTCTCGCTGGATCCGTCACGACCGTCTCTTAGTGAGTCCCGTGGAAGAAACGAGTCGCGAGGCGACTCCTGCCGAA
>NW_003303749.1:1435573-1449157 GCF_000142945.1 Phytophthora infestans T30-4 | reverse complement strand
GCAGGGGTCCGTAAAAGCCGATGGTATGGCCATTGATATGACCATAGTTTATGGCCATAATGGATGGGCGGAGCAACAATGGATATGCGACAGAGTATATTTAACAACACTTAGAACTTTAACTTAATATCCGGAGATTATTCATTTAGGATTTGCATCCAAGCATTCGATGCTACCTCATTCTTCAATATTTTCTCCAACACCAACGCCTCCGCTGTCACCAGCCTTAAGATGCCATTCACCGCTTCTACCAAGGACGTAGTCCACCCGCTCTTTAAACAACAGGACGCTACAAGCTGGAAATGCAAGCTGTGTTCGAAAATATTTACCCAACCGCTCGGCAAGGGCTACACGAATCTACTTGACCATTTTCTTCGAAAGCTCGGCGTGAAGGCGACCGATGAGCTCAGCGAGAAGGCGTCAAAGCCTGTGTTTTCATACCAGCAGAACGAGAAACGCATGAATGGATCGAATGAATTGTCAAGGAGAACCGCGACCTGAGCTTCTGCGATCATGCACTTGTGCGCAAAAACACCAAGTTGTCTACTATATCAGCAAATACAATGTTGTTGAACATGGATTTGCTATCGGACGATGTCAGATACACTATCATAGCGGAGCCAAAGGGCAAGAAGATCGGTCTTGCATTTGATGCTTGGTCCGCCAACAGCCACCACTTTGTTGCTGTGATGGCCATTGAGGCTTTGCCTGTTGCGACACCCACTATGAAGGACCAGATACAGTCGAAAAATAAGGAAGCCACCTCCGCTCCCACATCGACTCGCAAACCGTTTCTCCTGAGCTTCCAGCCTATTGACCCAAAACATTTCGATCCAACCAAGAAATGCTCGCCGCTGACGCAATAATTGAGCTCTTTGATGACGCGCTGGACAAAAATGAGATCGACAGGCCAACTGTGTTTTATAGTGGGGAACAATGCTAGTGTCAACGGCAGCATCGAGCGCAAGATCAAATTGCCTCTCATTGGCTGTGCCAGTCACCGACTAAACCTTGCTGTACAGAGCCATATTGCTCAGTATGATAAGGAGGTGGAGAAAGTGGCCGCTCTAATGCGACTTTTACAAACCTCTAAGCAGAAGACAGTTTTGAGAAAGATGGAGTGTTCGATGCCTGTGATTAAGAACCCGACCCGTTGGTCGAGCTCTTATCGGATGATCAATCGAAACCTCGAGATGACGGACTATCTCGACGACATGGATACGGATTTGACTGCACTTCTCCCAGCACCTCGCGAAAAAATTAAACTAAAGTCGCTTTTAGAAGATTTGGGATAGTTTCAGTCAATTAACATGGAATTGCAGCATTCCAATGGGGTTCCACTCGAAGACGTGCGAATTTTGCTTGACAAAGCGCTTGAAACGTTTTATGGAAGACGAAACGTGCACCAAGTGTGATCAAATCCGAGTGAACCCATTGTGTATAATCTGAAAAAAAGCCTAAATTTAGTGATGGACATCAGTATCATTTTGATTTAGGCGGGACATTTTGGCAAACTTACACTACAGCATCCCCAGTGCACGCAGCTTTTCGCTTCTTAGTGTTTCTCGTTTGATCTTCGTCATCCTGCCTACCGCGTTTGTCTTGGTTCTCTTTCGCGGTCACTGCCATTGCCGCTCGGTGCTCTCGACGAGCTTGTGTGGCGGCTATAGCACTGTTCCCTTACTGCTTACTTGGAGCTGCGTAGATTGCATCTGACTGATACTCGTCTGGGACGTAAGGCCTGATAGTGCGATGCATTTGGTCGATTTTTTCTGCATTTCGCGGAGGCGGCGGCATCGTCTCCAGGTAGCTGCTGAACATGCGCGTCACCTTGTGGCGTTCGGTGAGATGGCCATCTAGCTTCCTACGCAGATCCTTCTCCACTGCTATGCTGGTGGGGACCTTTTTGCAGATCACAACCACCGGTTTCGTGGAATCCATTGAAAATATTTGAAACTGCTGCACGCCAAGCAATTTCTTGTAGAGCTCTGTGAGTAGTGGCTTGTAGCTCTTGAAGAACCCATCGTCCCGTGAAATGTGCACAGTTTCATTGGATGAAGCGGCTTCTTTTACTTCTCGGACAATCTGACCCAAAGTCCAGCAGTCTGTGCGGGCGAGGTGCTTGCGAATATGACCAAAGCCACGGTCACATGAATTCTTAGTGTGTCTTTTCACGAAGAACTTATAATCCACGCTCTCAAAAACCTCCATGTGGGCTTGTGCTAGCAGAAACTTGATCACGTAGTTATTTTTATTCTGGCCAGAGCAGTTGTCAGCGTATATCACCAATCGTTTTTTGCCAGCAGGAACCAACACATTGTCGATAAAGTGCTGCAGCGTGGAGCTGATTTGCTCGCTTCCCTTCCCACCGACAGACTCATCGTAGATGTAGTTCGTTTGCTTGCCTTCATTCTCGTAGTATATCCCAAACACACTGACAGAGACCAACGAGCAGAAGTACCATTGCGACGGCGTAGATGTGACGGACGGAGCAGTCAGATTCTGAGAGTAATCCATAACGATTAGTACGACGTCCTTGCCCTCTGTTGTCTTTACGAGAGCCTTATCCCTGTTATATTACTGTCTACAAATACACCAGCAAAATAAAATGATATTAGTGTCCACCTTGGAAATTGCTAGTAAAACAAAATGATACTCATATCCCAGATCCAAAATTACCTCATTTCCCTAGCAGACAGTGTGTGCTTGCCCAACCCCTCCGTTTGCTCTGCGGTAGCCCCTCCACGCATTCGCGACTGGTAAATGGAACACAAGTCACACACGTTCGAACGGCCAGATCGGATGCGAATGTTGGGGCAGTGCAGCGTTAAAAGTTGCCTCATAGTAGACTTGGCTGGCTCCCGAACTCGAATCCTGATTTCCTCCACGTATGTGTGCATTTCATCATAGATCGCATCCCACGTGAACGTCGGCGGCAGCAAAGTGTACATCTCAGAGCTGTAGTACTTTTTCACTGTGCCATTCGCCGTCTTCTGCAGCCGAACACGCACTGGTACTACTTCCCCGACCTCCGCAGAGAACGCTTAAAACCACTTCACCAGCCACACGAGATCGATGACAGAAGCGTGCTTGTTCAGTGTGCTCCCGTGCGCCTTAGCTGCAATGTTTCCTTCGCGCACACGCTTCTTGTATCGCTGGATAGTCAAAGGAGTTACCCCGAGACATTCTGCAAACATGGGCCGGCAAACTCTCCCAACCAGTGGCAGGTAGTAGTGAAATTTCTCGCGTTTTCCGTCTCCTCGGTGCCTCTCCACAGTATCCGTCTGCATGAGAACGCCCAGCATCGTGTAGAGGCTTGTCAACTTCTCTGATCTGGTCATCTGTGAGATTGAACACACGAGCCACTCAAGTTCTTGGGCTTTTCCCTGAAGACATCGGCGATCACACTTGTCGGCCTGAATTAGACCCGCCACTGTTTGTTGCAGACTCACCTCATTCAAATTGATACTTATGTCCTCCTCCTCTTCAGCTGCGTCGCTTACACCACTCTCACCAGTGCTTGCCTCCTCGTCTTCCTCTTCATCTTCATTGTCGTCACTCCAATCTTCATCGTCACTGTCGTCAGCTTCCTCATCGCTCTCCTGTTCGTCTTCACTCCCTTCATCTGCTTCATCGCTGGCAGGCGACCCTTCCTGCTGGGGTACTGTAGCGGAGGGCAAAGCGACACGAGGAGCAGTAGGTTGAGCGATACTTGTTAGGTCGGCGGTGGCCGTGTTTGTGTGCGCCCCGGTGTCGGCTGGTTGCTTCGTGGCACGGTGGGGGCCGTGCTCTCCCGCATTGACCAGGACAGGGGGAGCAGGGGGCGGCACTGGAACAGCGATGGCAGGAGCGGGTGCCGTCGTGTTGCTTTCGGTCTCGGGGCACTGCATTCTCGAGGCTGGAGTGCGCTGTTCGGAAATGATACACCTGCTTCAAATTTCTAAAAAAAATTGACGCTTGTTTTTTCAGCTACTCGATAAAGTGCGAAAACACGTGGGCGATCTTTAGACGCGAATATCTCGATAACTCCAAATGGTTGATTAGTATCATTATGTCTCGCGCAGTCTCATATTGGAACGCTGATTCAATTTCTAGAATTGCTACCGGTTATTACCCAGAAGACTTCAAGAATCAAAGTATAACTCTGAAGCTGGAGGCAATATACGCTCGTGGTTTCGCAATTAACGACACTGTCGCGGTAATCATCCTTAGGTCGGGGTCGTGTATCTAGCAGGCCGACGTAGAAACTTAGGTTTATCACGTAAATGTAAAGCTGTTGTTGTATTGTTGAGCTCTTCTCTTGCAAGAAGTAAAATCACGACTGAGCTTCTTCCTAAAGCTCCAAACTGAGCACTAGGCTCCTTATCTTTCTGTAAGCCACTACCGCGTGGAGGCCCAGCTCGAATTCCCACCCTTGTCGACGGCCAGGCGTTCCATACTAGGCTTGGAACACCGCCGATTGGGCCGGAGGGCACAGTTGCTTGGACGTGGCCTGCGACTTCTGCAACAAGCAGATGTTCCGAACGCAGTCCGAGAGAATGGTTAGTCATCCTTCAAGCTGTGTACCGTGACAATTCTCCCCGGCTACCACTCGGTGTTCTCGCCGAGCCTCCTTTCCCGACACGGATCCCACGGTACCATCAGCCACTTCAGTGGGAACGCCTCCCCGTGGCGTTCCAGTATGCTCAGGACTCGCGTTCTCGACAGGAGAAGGCGTTCCTTGATCCTTGATGCCACGCAATCGAGCCACGCTGACACGCTCGCGCTCTTCGCGTCTCCCTATCCGCCCTGCGAGTCCATCCCAGCCTTCCTTGGCGCTCACGCTTGGCCCTCGTTCCTTGTTGACACGAGGCCTCCAATAGTGGCGAATCAAATGGGTGTCACAGCCGACCATCAGTAGCGAGCCATTCCTGTAGCAACACCACGTGGAGAACTCCATGAAGACGTCCACAATCAACACCACCAAAGCCACGCCCATCCAGCCATGGAGCACCCCCTTCAGTACCCTCATATACCGGCCTTGGTATGTAGATCAGGATAGACAGAAGCCGTGTCGTCAACAGGTACCCACCAACGACGATATCACCCATTCTGTCAGCGACGGCCACAGTAGCTTCCTTCGTAGCTCGCGCGTATCTCCCGGTAGTCGTCCACAACAGTCGTACCGCTTCAGACAAGAACAGACACCAGGAGTGATGGAACGCCTCGCACCACTTCAAGCAGAGGCGTCCCACGACCCCAAAACGTTCCTCGTAGTCTCTCAGTACCGCTATCGGTATCAGGCCAGGGTCAACAGAGAAGTTACGAGCTCAGACGGTGGCAAGGCGAGAGCGTACGCGTCGCGGACCGCTCCTACAAAACGGTCTTCACACGTGTAGAAGAAGAAGTAGACCGCTTGAACGTTATGCCCTAGGCTCGCCAGGAACGCCCATGAGATGTTCCGCAATGGCGTCGTTATCACCCACGTTACGATGCCTACAACCACACTGCTCACGAACTTCAATTCGACGCCATCCTCGATCCACGTTAGAGGAGACGTCACCTCCCGCCAGGCAACCCAGTCGCTAATCAGTCCCGACGATCTTCAAGTGGCAATCCCCATTCCCTGAAAGGTCGACCGTTCTTTCCTGGGTCACTTTCCATCAGACCGCTCCTTTCTCGGCGCCACTTCCCAAGGTCGCAACCGACACGCACTCCAAAGTCAGCCATCAAGCTGAAACCTCACTCCAGTAACTTCTCATTTCCCAATCTCCTCCCTCGGGCAACACTCCTCTTCTTCGACACTTCGCTCCTTCGCCATGCCCTCTCGGTTCACTTCGGCAGAGCGGAAGAAGGTCCGTCAGCTCCTTGACGCGGCCCTGGAGCAGGACGAGCTGGGCACGTTCGGCAGCGACGCCCGAGTCCTCAACGAGGCGTTCCTCGACGACCTGGTGTCGTGTCTCGGTTGCAATCCGCAGTCGTCGGGTCTGGACCAACTGGCTCAAGCCATCCTCATCGGCGACGCGGCGGCCACTCTCCAGGGCCCTGTGGTGATTTTCCCGTCTCTTCCAGGCTCGTCGACTTCTAGTGGTGCTTCAACTTCGCCCAAGCTTCGGAAACGTTCAAAGCGCAAGGCGAGCGAAGACTCGGCCACCAAGTCGCCGGTCAAGAAGAAACGTTCCTCTGGCAAGGGCAAGAAGGCGGATGACGTTCCCGCCGAGGACTTCAGCGACCCCCTTGAGTTGAGCTCGAAGGCCCCCGCTCCCGTTCGCAAGGCAATTCTAGCCGTTCTGGCTAAGGCGGCCGAAGCTGGCAAGAAACGGTGGTGCCTGGCGTTCGCCAGGTCAGGTAGGACGCTCTTCTACGATCCCAAGAAATATCGGCACGTGCTTCGTGCTCACCGGCGGTTCTGGATGGCGAATCGCCGCGCCTTCTGGGAGTGGGCGTTCCATGCTCCACTAGAGCCCAAAACGGCTCAGTCGAATCGCCGCAAGCATAAAATGCGCGCCATCCAAGCTCGGCTCGCCTTCACCAGCACGTGTATCGAGACCTGGGGGCTGTACGCCTTCTTGGAGAAGATGGCCAAGTACCCCGAGATGTTCTGGCTAGGAGAGCAACCCGGTCGCGTTTCTCGCGAGGCACGCAAGTACTCCGGGCCGGTCGCGGACGACTTAGCCGTTGTTCGCGAGAAGGATCGGAAGAGTTACGACGCTACCCTCGAGAATGCCTTGGACCCCGCCAAAGTCGATGCCTACAGATACCCCAGCGTGCGCGTCTTCTTAGAGTCCACTGAAGCGCTGATACCGGCCGCGGACGAGAAGAATCGGCTCACGATCGCGGCGCAAGCACGCATCCGCAAGGACATAATGTCTAGCGTCCGGCCTAAGGACGCCTGGGTCGGACACCGATCGGCTGAACCTTGGAAGTCCACATCGTGAACAGCTACACGGTCAAGCAGTTATAAGACCTGATAGCGGCCCAGATCATCGAAGGCTCCTACGAACTTCCTTGTGTGGGCGCCCCAACTCGTGCTGAGATGGAGCGTGACGACTGGTCCGACTCCGAAGACGGTGAAGTGGACGGCGAAGGCGAGAATCCACCCTCTCCCACGGCGGGCAAGAAAGCGGCGGACGAAGAGGCTGAAGATCTCGTACATGAAGACGATGAAGAAGAAGAGGTCTCGGGTGAAGACGACGCCGAGGGTGACGAAGATTACGACGACGACAAGGAGTCTTCCAGCAAGTAGCTTCATGACGCTCCGACTTCGATTCTTTTGTGCCGTTCCATCCTTTTAACACTTAATACTGCGTTCCTTCTTGCCCTTCGCATTCGGGTTCTTCGTACTTCACTTACGGCTTCCCCCAGGGCTTATTTCTTGTCCACACACGCCTGATCTTCCTCCTCCTTCTCCCACACCTCTTTTCAACCGCTCGTCGTTACTCACAGCGTTCCATCCCCACCCGTTCCACCAGCAAATCCCATCGTTCTCCTTTCTACACCGCAAATCAGTTCCGCTAGTGAATCACACCGTTCCCTCTGTCGATATTGTCGAGCTATTTTACCGCTGAATCAACTTGAAATAATCCAAAACTGTAAAAATAAGACACATCACGCCGTGCGCAGAGACCTCGCAAGTCCCTCGCACCCCCTTCTTCTCCCGTGCAGAACCTGACCTAACTCATCCCAACAGGACCACACCTGCTAGAGCAGTATCTCGGCGTTGTCCACGTCAGCGTTGGCTTCTACCAGCCTGGCGCTCCGACGTAATTCCGGCAGACCCCTTTTCCGGCGGTCTGCATCTTCGAAAGCACGAATCAGCGCTCCGAACTCTGGTGTCAGAGCCGCTCAAGACAACCAGAACGTCTCGTTCGTGGCCGTGAGTACCAAATACTGAATCTCTCGTTTCTCCACTCTTTTAGCTAACACATCCACGCCTGGAGATGATACTCCCGTAAAGGCAATTTCCTCTCCGCCCACATCCAAGCGTTCCACAAAGCTTGTCGGAGGAAGCCCCCCCCCTCTTGCAGTGGTCCCGTTCCATCTTCGGAGGCGTTCTCTTCAGCTACCTCAGGTCTCTCATCTTCGAACGTCCTGACCACGGAAGCACTTCAGGCGGTTCACATTCACCGTGATGATCCGGTTGGGGTGCATGGGGATCGCGATCTTATAGTCGTTCTCCCCGACTTGGCCGACTACTCGGTACGGGCCGTGCCAGGAGAATGCCAGCTTATTGGTTCGGCGGTCCACAGCACGCGCTCGGAAGAGCTGATACACCCAAACGGCACCCCCTTCCTCATAAGACACTTTCACCTGTTTGTCAAGCCGTTGCTCGTGCCAGTCCTGGGCCTTGCGTAATTGCCTTTCCATGAGGCGCCGGGAGTCGCGCAGTGAAAGATAGCGTTTCCTCCGATACACCGCGGCTTCATTGCTCTTCCAGTCCTTGCCTGTGTTCAGGAATGCCAAGGCAATCGGCAATACCGGGTCACGCCCACAAACTGAAGAACGGCGTGTCTCCGAGTCCCTCGTGGTAAGCCGTTCTATAGGCGAAGAGAACCCGTGGTATGTACACGTCCCAGTCAGTCAGTGTCCTGTTCACGAACACCCTTAACATTCCCATCAGCGTTCCGTTGAATCGCTCCACGAGGCCCTGTGTCTGTGGGTGATAAGCGGCACCATACAACTTCTTTATACCCAGCGTTTGCTATAGCGCCTTGGCCAGGTCCAACGTGAAGTTCGTTCCACGATCACTCAGTAGGCGTTCTGGAACGCCATGTCGACTTATCACTCCTTTGATCATTACGTTCACGAAGGAGATAGTATCCAGCGAGGCGACTGCGAAAGCTTCTGCCCATCGCGTAAAGTAGTCCACAAACACTAAGATGTACCCGTTTCCTCTTGGCGTAAGGTCCAGTGGTCCGACAGCATTCACCACCAACAACGAGAACGGCCCCGGTAACTCTTGGACCGGCATGCGTTGCATTAAGCCAGCTCACCGGGGCTATGTCCCTTGCTTCCGCTGCAGAGTGCACACTTACGCACATATTCAACCACGTCTTTTCTCCATCCATGCCAGTAGGCGTGACGCCTCACTTTGTCAGCTGTCTTCGTCTTGCTGAGATGCGCGGAGAAGGTGTCGGCGTGGAAATAGTGAAGAACATTCTCGAAGAGCGGCAACGACACGTCAGGAACGCTTATAGTGCGGGCCGGCCCTGCACGTGCTCCCAGATGAATGAGTCGCATCCGGACTACGTTCCTGATTAGGTAGTGGGGCGACATCTTCAACACGGTCACCCTCAGTAGGGGGTCGAGTGCCAAAGCCCCGTCCCTTAGGAACGCCTTCAAGGCACACATCCAAGGTTTCCGTTCCTGTTCCAGTACGAACTTGTCGAAATCTAACCCGAATGCATCCACCGGGGACTGATCAACCCGTGGAACGCGTCCTTGCCAGTCCGCTTCCGGTTCATCCTGAGTAAGGGGTTCCGGTACTTCGGAGGTCGTCATTGTTGGTTGGGCGCCCACAAATGGGGTTCTCGGGAGCGCCCGTTTCAGGGGTCTCCCCGACTGAGGTTGGAACACGGGGGGCGCTGCAACTCAGCGTTCCTTCGCCCGGGGTATCCACTCCAGAAGTCTAAAGCGCGACGTCGCGAACCTCCTCGCTTGCGGGATCGCCGTCATCCTCGTTGAGCAAGTCAGCCATCCGTATTACACCTAAAATGTGAGAGGCGGGTCGATGGTACAGTCGTGACAAGCCGTCGGCGTCTCCCATAGATGTCCCTTTCTTGTGGTAGATCTTGAACCGCAGCTGCGATAAATCCATCGCTCAACAAGCTAACTTGGCATTGGTCGTCCTAGTAGTTTCCCCGAAAATCCAAGTTAAAGCCTGATGATCAGTGTAGAGGTCAAATTCAGCATGACTGAAGTAGCTCCGAAACGTTCGCGTGGCCCAGACAATTCCCCAACACTTGATCTCCGTAGTTCCGCGCTTTTTGTAAATCTAGTTCCGTTGGGACCCCACCAACATCTTACTCGCGTACGCTATAGCCCTGTCACGCTTGTCAACCTCCTGCATGAGGCACGCCCCCACGGCCAGATGAGACGAGTCCACGAACAGCTTAAAGCGCGCCTTGAAATTGGGGTACAGGCTTCACTAGTGCTCGCTGAAGCTGGCGAAACGCCACTTCACAGTTGTCGTTCCGCTGGAACGGCACGTCCTTCTGTTTCAGGTGCACCAAAGGTGCAGCAATTGTCGCAAGGCCGGGAATGTTACGTTTAAAGTAACTGGTTAGCCCTAGGAACACCCTTACCGTATGAAGGTCATGAGGTCTCTCGATGGTCATCACTGCCTTTGCCTTTTCAGGGTTTGGCAGGATACCCGTAGGCGTGACAATATGACCTAGGAACGCCACTTGGTCACGCCCCCAATGACACTTCTTCATCTTTAGCTTGAACACCGCACCGCGGAAGCGTTCCAGTACCTGACACACGCGAATCAGATGAGTCGGGAAGTCGTCACTGAGCACCACGCAGTCATCAAGATTCACGAGGCAAGTTCTCCACTTGAGGTCGACGAGAACGTTCTCCATCAGGCGTTCGAATGTTGGAACGGCGTTGCACAAGTCGAACGGCATAACTAACCACTCGTAGAGCCCAAACTTGCTTGTAAAGGCCGTCTTTTCCATACTGTCAGGGTCCATAGGAACGTTCCAATACCCAGAGGCGATGTCCATCGTAGAGAATAGAGAGGCGTTCCAGAGAACGTCCAGAATGTCATCAATCAACGGCATCGGATAACTGTCCTTCACAGTGACAGCATTCAGCTTCCGATAGTCAATACAAAATCAAGTACCTCCGTCGGGCTTCCTGATCATCAAGACGGGACTAGCCCAAGGGCTTGTCGACGGCCGGATGGGGCTAAGGTCTAAGTATTCCTGGATTTCCGATTCCAAGACGTCACCTTCAGCTTTAGAGACTCTATAAGGCGGCTGTTTGATCGGAGTGCGTTCCCGTGTCGATGCTGAGCTTGATGAGTTCCGTTCTCCCATTTTTCTTCATGGTCCTCACAAACAAGTCTCGCAGGCCTCTTAGCATTTCCGCATAAAGCCCTCTCTGCTCAGCACCCATCGAAGAGTTTTCAAAGTACACCTTGAAGTCATCCTCATCGTCGTTCTTCATGGCTACAGGCATGTCTTCCTCAGGCGTTCCAACTTCGGCGACGACACTGTCATTACAAGCACTCAACACAGCGCTGACGTTCTCAACCGCTCCACTTCCAGAGGGAACGCGGATTACGAACGCCGTTCTTGGGACGATCGTCACGGCAGCGACGTAAGCTCCGGGTAGGGTTTCCACTTCTTCAGCGGAGGCGTTACACACTTCCACCAAGACCGTTTCTTCCGTTACCGCGCAGAGCGTCCTCGCCACTCTCAGTGACTCGTCCGTGCCCGGAACGCTTTCCACCAACACTACCGAATTGTCCTTCACTCCTCCTCGAACTCTTGACCTTACTAGCTCCTGACAACCAGGCTCTAGAAGCACTCTAGCCGATACTGTAGCTGCGTACGTCTCTGCCACCCTCGCTTCGCCCAAGGGGATGATGTCTCCAGTCCCCTTTAGCGTCATCTTTTGTTCTTCCAGATCAATCATAACGCGGAACGCCTTCAGCGAGTCCGTGCCGAGGATGGCGTCTACGAAAGATTGTCGACCACCACGAACGGAAGCGTTCTTTGAAGTGTTCCGATTGTCACAGGCAGGTCGACCACTCCGCGTACCCGTATGGCGTGTCCTGAAACGCTGTCCAATATGCCCGTATAAGGTCTCAGAGTCTCCGACGCTCGCCCAAGTCTTTTCAGCACGCGCCTGTTTACGAGGCTGGCGACTGCACCGGTGTCGGCCAGCTTTGTCGACGGGCAACAGTCGATAAAGCCGTCTGATAGGGCCTGCACTCCTGCCACACCGAGATGACTCGCTTGCCCGTCGAGACGACGTCCTCATCGCCGCTTACAGCCTCTTCGCTGTCTACCTCGCCGAGCCCCGGTCCACTTTGTTCCTTCGGCGCTCTTCTTGTGTCTGCGCGATACACTTCGGGGTTTTCTTCTTCCATCTTGAGCTCCTCGTTGCTGATTGGAAGATTGAACTCCACTTTTTCCATGGATTTGCCCCATCTGTCGCAGTGATCTGTCCCACTATTTCGGATTTTCTCCTTCTCCTGTCCCACAACTTGTCTAGAATAGTCGGGGCTTCCGTCTCAAAATACTTTCGTGTCCAAGGCATTGCGCAATTTAGGAACGCTTCCGTAGGCGTTTCACCTACTCCAAGGAAGTACTCACGGAGAACCTCCTCGTCTAGAAAATCTTCGCCCTTCTTGTCGCGTAACGGGGGAATTTCTCCTGCCGCACCGGCCTGTTCCACCCCTTCTGGATTTTCTTGTTCGCGCTCCATGAGGGCGTTCTTTTCTTGTTTCAGGAGCTCGTACACTCGACTCCTAATTTTGTAACGCCATCTAAATGGAAGCGTTCCACCCCTCCGGTCGGGCGTCCTAATGGTCAGAACGGCAGGATCGTCGGGCTCGACACATACGTTCAGCTCAAAGTCACGCTCTCCAGCTTCCTCAGCTGTTTCTTCTACTTCTTGCCGGCGTCCATCTTATCAGCGACCACACCCGCTACAGGCGACAGCCGTTCTGTAACGGGTCAGGTATTTACTCCGTTACTTGCTTACACTATAGTGTTGAGGAAGCTCGCAATAGGACGACTGAGGCTGAGGTTTAAGGAAAAATCAACTCTGACTTTATTTTAGGACCAAAGCCACAGCCCTGGCCACTCAAATACACGTCATAGTCCAATTGGCTAAGAATGGGTCTGGCTCCCCATATATCAGCCAATGGCATGACAGCATTTCAGCACACGCTAGTCGTGTGCTGATGCACCTACTTATGTAAAGAAATCTACCTACTTATGTAATGGAGGGGCCCATTACATTACCCCTCTTAAAGCTGCACTTACGCAACATAAGCACTGATGAAGAACATTGGCGAAGACCGCTGGAACGGCTGAGATAGCGGCGACACTCGCGACATCAAGCCACTGGCGTATCAACAAGAGACACCACGCTCGGCAGCGAGCGTGCAGAGCGAGAAGCCATCTCAGACAACAGCTTGGAGACCACCGGCGCTGGCGCTGGTGTCGACACACGTGGGCTTCGAGGAGTCAGGTGAGGTTCTGGTGGAGTGGAGCTTGGACCTTTGGAGTTGCCCTGAGGCACATCGAGATCTTTGCGACTTCGTGTCCGAGCGGGGGGTTTGGAGCATGCTCACGCGCAGTACGAGTGAGTTCGATTCCCACGGAGATCAAACTCCGCGACAAGTGCACGAGCAAGTGTTTTTTTGCAAGGAAACGCTGGCACGATGATCACCACAGACGCAAGACTGAGTGCCGACTGGAGACTTCCTTGTGCTTGGGGATACGCTCATCGTGGAGCGTCCACTATGTTCTAACAGACACGAGGATCACGAAGACAGCGCACGAGGTATATGAGACCGCGAATACGGGGACGACAACCACTTCACTCAGTTGACTGAGCGACGATGTGCGACTGCACAGCGTACGG
>NW_003303749.1:1432381-1434998 GCF_000142945.1 Phytophthora infestans T30-4 | reverse complement strand
GTTCGATCCCGGCGTCGACTCCAGTTTTCTTCTTAATCATCACCGCGAGCGCCTCCGTGTACCCGCGGAGGCTGGTCGCCTTCTTCACCGCGGGTATCAGCACCCGGCTCACTCACGCTTCGGAACGTGAGTGTCTTCTCGTATTCGCTCACGATGCCGGGAACGTCTTCCCGCAAGCGACTGCGCGGCTCCCAAGTATCTTCACCTGGGGAGAGTCCCATCCAACGCACGCGATAGTGTTGTTCCTTGTCCCGCAGGGCGCGACCCTGTGGAAACGCTGCAGTGTGACCGTCACGGGTACCATGACACTGGCGAAAGTCGTGGTCGACGATTTGCTCAACGATCCAACGCTGAGCACCCGAAGAGTCGATCAAAGGAGGAGGACCATCTCGCTGGAAAGTTGCCGCGTCACTCGAGGACGAATCAGCGTCCGGGATCTCGGACGGATGGTATTTCCTTAAAAGTCCGACGTAGAACGTCGGATGTAGCCGTAGTGTCGAAGAAATGTCCAGAGTGTAAGCGTCACCAATGGTCTTGATCACCGTAAACGGCCCAATAAAGCGCGGCGCGAGTTTGTTCGCGCCGAGGTTGGTAACCGCAGAGTTTCTGATACCTTCAGTCGACAGGAGCACTCGTTCGCCTGTCGTAAACGTGGCCGTGTTCTTGCGGCCAGCCTTATCAGCGTTCTCCTTCTGCTTGTCCACTGCGTCCTGCAGTGCGTCACAAACATAGCGAGTGACCGCTTGGCGCTGTAGTATAAAGTCGGAGACGACTGCGGAGTCGATTGGTCGCGCCGCATGCTTCGGCGCGTAGTTAGCCGGCGCAAGTGGGCTCGATGTGGAACGTGTCACTGCGTTGACCGATGTGGGGACTGGTGATACACTCGAGATATCATTAGCAACCGGTGTGTGTACCGGTTGACCCAGTACCGGTGTTGCCGCCGGAGACATCGGAGCTGGAGTAGACGGCTTGTCGGCAGCTTCCTCCCCACCCAGCGTGGAGACACACGACGCTGTGGGATGGCCCACGGCGAGAAGAGCAGGGGCACGCGGGTGTCGCGCGTTGTTAATGAAGAAGGGCGTCAGCCCAGTCGACGCGTGTAGCGCGTTGCTCAGCGCGAGCTCGACCAGAGGCAGAAATGAGCTCCAGCTGGGGAACGACGTCGCGTAGCTTCGAAGGACGTCTTTGAGGACGCGATTTACGCGCTCCGTCTGGCCGTCCGTTTCCGGATGGGCTGCTGTGGACATCAACAGCTTCGAGCCCAGTAGCTCGAAGATCTTCGACCAGAAGGCCGACGTAAAGCGCGGGTCGCGGTCGGAGACGTTAAATTCAGGAAGACCATGATGGCGGAAGACCGCATCGATGAAGTGCACCGCGGTATCTGCCGCGGTGATCGAATCCGACATCGGAATCAGGTGGACCATCTTGCCGAATCGGTCTACGAACACCAAGACACCTGAGCGTCCTTTAGCATCGGGTGGGAGCCCGAAGATGAAGTCCCTCGACACCGAGCGCCAGGCCTCGGTGGCCGCCGGTAGAGGACGCAGGGGAGCTTGCAAAGACGAGGCAGGTTTCACGCGCTGGCAGATCTCGCAGGTGCGCACCCACTTACGTACCCATTTGTACAGGTGGGGCCAATAAAAGTCGCGTGACACAGCGGCAAAATGTCTTCTCGCGACCGAGATGAGCACCCAGCGAGGCATCATGAAACTCATGGATAATCCTTGAGCGCAGATCGGGGTCGTTAGGGACAACGATAGGTGGGGTATCGAAGCTGTCGATGCTGTACATCAGCAGCTCGTCCTCGAGACGATATCGGTGAATTTTGTTTCGTACAGAGCGGGAAAGGGCTCCCAGTGTATCGGCGCTGGGAGAGCGGAAATGCTCCAGGATACTGGAGCACATCGAGTCATGGTCGTAAGCAGCTCGGATCTCGTCGCGAAGTGGCATTACCGGGGAGACGCTCGTCAGGTTGACGCCTGACGCCTCGCACGTGGCACACTCATCTACATCGTCTTCATACCAGCAAGGCTTGTCGACCCAATGCACTGCGTGGGTCGTAGTCGGGACGCCGAGACAAAGCGTCGGCGAGAATGTTATTCTTGCCGGGTTTGTAATGGACAACGAAGCTGTACTCAGAGAAGAACGAAAGCCAGCGGGCCATCCGCTGGGAGAGATGAGGACACTTCATCGCTGTCCTCAGCGATGCATGGTCGGTGTACACCGCGAAGGTATCCTCACCCAACAAGTACACTCTGAACTTGATCAGAGCGAAGCGCATCGCAAGGAGCTCCTTGTCGTTAACAGGGTAGTTGCGCTTCACCGGCTTCATCTGCCTGGACTGGTAGCTTACGACACGCTCTCGACCTTCTTCATCGAATTGCATCAGCGCACCGCCGATGGCAAAATCGCTCGCGTCGCAGACGACGTGAAAAGGCTTCGAGTCATCCGGGAGCGCGAGGATGGGGGCCTCGGCGAGACTCTTCTTCACCGAGTCGAAGGCGGCTTGATGTGCGGAAGTCCACGACCACGACACAGCTTTCTTCAACAACGAAGAGAGCGGCTGGATCAATCCGGCGTAATTCTTCGTGTACTTGTGGAGATAATTGCGAGACGA
>NW_003303749.1:1419924-1421885 GCF_000142945.1 Phytophthora infestans T30-4 | reverse complement strand
TTTGAAGTAGTCCATAAACGCAGGTCTCTTTCCGCACATCTGCCTCAACGCGGCGAGGTAATGATTATAAAGACTCTTTTGAGCCCGCAAGAACCATCAGAGCTACCGAATTTTTTACGTGAGCTCTGTCAAAGTTTGTGAAACCATAGTTCTTCTTATTACTTCTCGTTTCAAGTAATCAATGCCGTGAAAATGGTGCACAAAATGACAACAGCGTCTGGAAACGCATCTTTCAACAGCGCCTGTTCAGTGAAGTCTTTGTCGATGATAATCACTCTGACATTTCTTCAAGCCGGGTTGTTCTCCTTAAATGCAGACACAGCACACTCCATATTCGACTGACTCTCTCCATCAACAAGAGCATGTTGGGCGAACGCACCACATCCAAATTTATCCGTGACCATGGAGCTGAACAAATGATATCCATGAACACACAAAACGTTAAGCGTTGGTGATTAGTTAACCAATTCAAGATACGTTGGAGAGCCGTACACCAATTATCCGTACCGATTGAGGTTAGTGCCGTACATAGCATCGATACAGACGGTTTCAGGAAACTTGCGAGTCATGCTCCTCATGAATGCAGTTTGAAACGTGATACATGACGTCAGACCGGTATGTTTATCCCTGAAGACGTTGACAGCATTTCCAGTACCCTCGCTGAAATCACTGAGAAGCTGCGAGCCGCGGACATTATCATCGTCCGAAGTGTACGTTTCTCTCCTCATCCTGGCGATAAGGTTCTCCATATCTTTAGGTAAAATTGGCTTACCCGAAACTTCCTTGAGATACCTTAAATTTTTTTTCTTTTTCGACCCGCCTAGGTGTGACTGCAAAGGGTAAGACATATACTAAATGCTACAAATTGCATCGAAAATATTTACTTGAATGAGTGTTTTTATAAAGCTCTGCGTGCCCGGGTAGTTGACTTAACGCGCTTCGGAATACGAATAGTATACGTCCGAACCAACGGCGTGATTGTGCCCAGCGTAGTGAGTCGAGACTCGAATTTTGAACAGTCCATCCCTCCCCTTGACCAAAATTGTGTTCAGCTTTGCTGGACATTTGATCGAACGGATGATGTGGTCTGTACGTTTTCCTTTATCCCTTGGCTTGAAATATCAGCCATGCGTGCAAATGAAATACATTGCATAATTGCCCAGTGTTTAGTCCCATAACTCTGCCGTAGAACCACTCAGCACAGCCTATTTAGACCGAGATTTGTTCCGCTCCTTGACGGATATTGTGGAGCGGATTTTGTAGAGTTGGTGTGTGTCCCTCTGATAGCTGTCAAAAGCAAAAGCTTATGTTAGGAATCCCCGCAAACTACGTTTTAGCACTATTAAGTATAAGCATACCTGTTAAACGCTTCTTGAAAGATCTCCCAGGATGAAAATAGGCCCTGGAAGGAGGGAAACCCCTGCACAGGCTCCTCATCCTCTTCGTTGAGTTTGTCGCCGCCTTTTCTCTTCTTCGGTGTCACGACAGACATCGTGTGCGCGTACCAACAGGTATCTGCGTGGAATGGCTTGTTTTTCGAGTAGACTCGAGCGAATGGAGCCAGAGCTTTTTAGCTGCTCAGTAATACCAAATTTTGATTTTCAGAAATCGAATACCGGTATCACAATATACATTTTTATGCTCAAAACAGTTGGTGAACGTAGGCACGTCCTTCTTGTTTTCTTGAAAAAATATTTGTTTTTAAAAAGGAAAATATTAACACTTTTTTTGGAAATCCTGGAAATTTGGGGGGGGGGCATTCCCTCCCCCCCCCCCCCCCCCCCTTAAAGAAAAAAGAACTTTATCCCCCCCTTTGTTTGGGATCCCTCTCCTATACCTAGACTATGTGATCTACACTAAGCTGAGGCGCATCGTTAAATAGGCGCGCCGCACCCTCTAGTTATAAGAAAGAATAACTTTTTGCGTAATCACTATTTTGAAAAACCGGGCGTTTCGTTCTC
>NW_003303749.1:1418121-1419824 GCF_000142945.1 Phytophthora infestans T30-4 | reverse complement strand
TACTTTGATGTTTAGAGGGAAACAACCACGCGTCTTACTGCACCTTTGCTTAGAATTTGTGCTTAGTGTCGATCATTCTCTCTCTCGACTTCCACTTTGATCCCCAATTAGACAGGGTCTACTACAAAATTTGTAGCGAGACCCCCTCTGTTTTGCCCAACTGTATGTGCTTGGTGAGCCGTATGAAGAGCTGCAACGAAAATGCATCCGCATGATGCCCACGAATTTAATCAGCTCTTCGAAATGAATAATAATTTCACCAATCCGAGGTTTAATTTCAGAGTACATGTTCATCTGGGGCACCTTAGACAGGATCTCACGTCGCACATCGCTTTCTGGTTGCGATTGAACCCACTTGATTAGACTCCGCGTGCTTCTAATTAACTTTGGCCACTGCTTCATGGTATCAATGTCCCGCAGTGAAAATATTCCGACATCCAAAATTTGCACAGAAATTTCTTCTGCCGCTGGTGTCCTGTTGCTATTAGCCAGCTCTCAATTCGCAGCATGTTTACCAGCTTGAGCAGATTTGTCCACCAGTGCTTTAGGAATGACATACCGAATGTTGGTTTCAGTTTGCAACTTTTCTCCAGGTTTTTTAACGCGAGTCTTTGGACGTTTATATATCGCCTCCTCGACGGATGGCTGATAACACCGGTACAATCGCCGATAGCGACAGCCTTTTCATGTGAATATATTCGCGAAGAGTCGCAAGTGTGAAATCACCCACTGTAGTCAGCTGATCCGCAAACACACTAGTTTCTCCAATCCCTTTGCGAGCCTTGGTTTTCATAGTTGCGCTCGGTTCTGTGGGTCTTTCTGCATGTTGCTGGTCGGGTTCAGCTTGACAATCCGCTTTTTTACCAGCGTCGCTTGCTGTGTCGAAACCTAAACTAAGGCCTCTTCGGGTCGAGCGCGGTGTCATTGTTATTGTGGTTGGAGAATTTCTGACTGAACTGGTGACACTACTCCCAACGTCATAAGCACTGGTGGCATGTCCACCAACGCTCGACATCAGAGGTGCCACCTCTTCTTCAGAACCATCCACAGACGTAGGCTGCCCGGTTGTTCTGCCAGCAACGCCTTCAGAATTGGTGTCCGGATTAAGGACAGAGTCACCAGCATTCTCTAAGTTTGTGCTTTTCTCCACAACACATTCGTAATTGATGACTTGTTCACCAATATCTAGTTCTACATCATCTCCACCGCTGGTGACTTGCACAGTGTTACTAGAATTGGTGATTTGTACACCAACATCGCCAAAATCGGTGACATCTCCCCGAACAGTGCCAGAAATTGGTGAAGTCATGTGTACAGGAGAAACGGGAACAGCACCAGCAAGTCTTGCAATTGATTCCAGTTTCGACAGATAGCTCAACCACTTGTGGAAACTCCGCGATCCTTTATCTGCAATAACTTCTGCAATTTTCTGACAAACCGCAATTCCGGCGCGATATTTTTCGTTGTGGCCTAAAACACGAGCCGATGAAACCGTTACATCCTTCATTGGGAATCGCCTTGCAGTATCATCATCACATTCTTCGTCAGCAATTAGCCATCGTGCAGAAACAGAATTGTAAGGTATAATGGAGCAGGCGTCTTGTTGCTGACGTCACAAGTAAATGATTTGGCGACACGGAAGCAGCAATGTGCGGTAAAGCTGCAACTGCATCGGCCCCTCCCCCCTCGCTGGCAGCATACGT
>NW_003303749.1:1399885-1418021 GCF_000142945.1 Phytophthora infestans T30-4 | reverse complement strand
CCAGCAGCGTAAGTGGCCGTCGGCGGCTGCGTCAGGTCTGTCTGCATGTTTCCCATCGAGTCGGCCGAAGCGGTGGCCACAGCGGCAGCGATGAGAGCGGCGGCAAAGAAAACCTTCATGTCTGTTGATGTGGGTAATAAGCCTGTGTTTGAACCAACAGGTAAATTGTAGAATGAATGACAAAGCTGAGATTCCAAGCACACTGTGCTGGTGTTGAACGACTGCTCATCGTGCCCCAAGATCTCCGCTCGTCATACTGTACCGATTCCCCAGCATCGGCTGGAATTCTCGTGTGCATCGTCCACGGTGGCCGTGGAAGATGCACATGGTGGCACGGTGTGAAGACCACAAACGGACAACTCAACAGCCAAAATGACTACATGTACCGCCGGTACCGGTACATGTACTGGTGCTAATAGTGCTACCTAATGTTGCTACAGTACGGTACAGTATTGCATTGCCTACAATAATGTGCGTTTGCATGTCCGGCATTCGATCTTCTTCGCTGCAGAATAGGATGCTTTCGCGCAGCCCATTTACACTTTATACATGTAATAACACTTCGACATCGGGAACCTACGCCTTCGTCTGCAACCGGTCCAGCTATGGCTGTTTCCGCAACCTTCAAATTGCAAAGCTGCTTATTCAAGCAGATTCAATGGGTGTGGTGGAAAGAGGTGTACAGGGGCTTAGAATGATGCAGAGAGAGCTGCGAGACGAGCTAAGCAGGAAGGAAAAGTGCAAGCAGCAGTCTACTTTGGATGTGCTACACAATAGTGACTTTCCCATAGTTAAGTACCTCAGAACAGTAATTTTTCGAAAGTTTGAATTCCATTTTCCGAGGCAGTGATGAGAGATTTTTTGTCTTTAGCTTGTAAATTACTTCCTCTGGTCGGAAATGATCACGCGAAGTTAGTATGATAGGTCTTTCAACTGTTCAATCCTCGATAGAAATTTGAAAAAACCTATCATACTAACTGACACGTCTTTCAACTGCTCTATATGCTCTTCAGTTTGTCACGTACTTCGTCTCGATTCTTCCGCTTTCTGCCGCTGTTCTTCTTAAGCCGGTTAAGTCACTCACCCCTACGACACCAGCCGTCATTGCAGAGCTGTACAGCTCCAATTAACTTCACGGTGTCGGCTCATAAGAACATCAAACGCTTCACGGGGTAGTTCTCTGTTGTTGCTGATCTTTAGAAGCTCGTCAATGACGGCTTTTGCGCTCGTTGTCGATAAGGTTGGACTTCGGCATGTTTATAGAGGAAGAAACAGCGTAGCGCAGGCGTGGCGGGTCGCACTCCAGGCGAGGCTTGAAACCTTGAGAGCTAAAACTGAAATTGCAGAGGCTATAGAAGTCCGTTCTGCGCACAACCGGTGGCTTTAAAAAGAGGAGGTGCAGGGCTTCCGTTTGGTCCAATCAGATGCCGTATTGGATAAATAGAGCTGAAGCGATTGGTCATTTTGTCAGTTTCGCGTGATCATTTCCGACCAGAGGAAGTACAAGACTTCGGGAACCGATATTTTATTCTTGTCGGAGGGTATTCCATGAACAGGGATTACTACTGTACTTCGCGTAAAATGTATCGTAAAATTTTTGAATCTACGCTGTTTACTTAACATATATGGCTCTGTTTGATACGGGCAGCACGATTTGCGATGGTGGACATCATCAGTCTCGATGCACGAACGCCATACAGTTAATGTATTTTTTACTGCATTTTAATATTCCAACAGATCTGATAAGTGACGCTGCAATTGACGATGCTCAAGAATCTATTGGGCGAGAGCATCGTGTCTTCACGGACTTCAATTGGACACGCCAATCGAGCGGAAGATGTCGATTCGAGCTTTGCTTCGATTTGTGCGGCTCGCACAATTAATACGAGCCACACACCGCCGTGCGACACCAATTGCAAGCAGATTGGCATTTTATCAGTCAGCAGCAACTTTATTTAGCTAGAGCTAGAACAGTGTTAAACTTAAAAGAGTTAAGGGAACATGACGAGTATTGCGCACATGCGTAAGAGTATCAATGCATTCGTGCACGAAGTGCTATCAAATCAATTTAATTGTTTTACTATTGGTATAATGTGAAATTTGTTTCAGCCAGTAGCAGGGTGCAGCACAGCAGCATGAGTCAGGCTGTAGGATTCCTTTAAATGGATAGTACATCTACCTGTACATGTTTTATTAATACATGTAATACTTCGAAAGGCAAATGCTGCTCATTGCCTTGAGCTGAAGCCAATGACAAGCAGTGTTTGTCTTTCCTAAAGCATTTCGAATCACGGATAGCCTTGCTCAATTCGACAACGTTTACTATTTTTAAAAAAGATAAGAAACTAACGCAGGATGTGTTGCCTATTCGCCAGATGTGGCCGAGCGGGGCGTGAAGTGTCGATATTAAATACTAGCTACTTGTAGTGCTTCGGTAGTGTAGTACGTACGGTGCGATGAAGACATGGATATTTATTAATAGTATAATACATGAACAGTAGATTGCCGATGCAGGGCATGGGAAAAAGATTCTTTAATTATCTTAATTCGTTGGCGTCTGACGCCTTTTTTGTATGAAAACTTTTGCGTTTTACCCCGGGCGACTTTTCTAAACAAACCGCTGCTATTTTAAACTGCTTACGAATTTGTTGGTGCCAAGCACCGAAACACTCCCGTGAAACACAAAAACAAAATACCATATTGCGCTGAAGGGTTTCTCAGCACGAGATGTTATGATCAAGGTGGAGCAGCATGTTGAGGAGCTGCACTCTGCATGTACGAAGATGATGCTAAATGGCTAGATCTGTCTGAGCTCTCTTACGCAGCGCACTAACGCCAAAAATGTAAAGAGCTACCAGCTTTCAGGATCTGCAAAGAGGATCAAAATATATGGAGCCAAAGAGTGCCCTACGGATTTGACCCGCTGACATGTTTCACATGTCTTCACGTATCGGGTGACCAATTGGTACATGTGGGTCCACTGGAAGGACTGAAAGACCGACAGGAAGGTCTTCTCCCGACCTAAGTGGCCGCTGGGGGGCGAATCGTGCGCCTCCGCGAGGATGTCGAGCTTCAGATCCGCGTCGTTGGGTACGACCACCCGTGGAGGCTCACTAGGCTCTGCCCGGTAATCGAAGAGGCCATTCTGCAACTCATATCGGTGGAGCCGGGAGCGCTGCCGTGGCGAAAGCCAGTCGGCCCTCGCGTTCGTTCCTGCTGCTAGTACCTTGACGATAGGCGCGACAGCCTCATCGTCCCGATACGCCATGCGTATTCGATCATAAAGATCCGTTGTCACCCGTGTGATGTGGGTCAACTCGTAGTCTGGACGCCGAGAGACGGCGTCCGCAAGCACGTTGAGCTTGCTTGGCTTGTACGCGACGCAGAAATTGTACTCCGCGAATAAGGACACTCACTTCGCCATCCGTTGGGAGAGGTGAGGCGAATTCGTCGCCGTCCTTAAGGATGCGTGGTCTGTGTAGATCACGAAGGGCTGTGAGCCCAGAAGGTGAACACGAAACTTCACAAGGGCATACTTCATTGTCAGGAGCCCCTTGTCGTTGCCAGGGTAGTTCCATTCGGTGGCTTTCAGTTGCCTGGACCGGAACGAGATGACTCGTTCATGTCCGGCCATGTCGGCCTGCAGCAGTGCACATCCGATGGCGTTGTCGGAGGCATCGCAGACGACGCTAAACGGCTTCGTCTCGTCCGGCAGGCCAGGAAAGGGGCCTCTTGGAGACTGACCTTGATGCTGTCAAAGGCATCCTGGTGCCCTTGCTCCCAGCGCCAGTCGACGTCCTTCTGAAGGAGACCCGACAAGGGCTTAGCGAAGCTCGCGTACCCTGCGCTGTACTTGTGAAGGTAGTTGGCCAAGCCCAACCAGTTTCGAAGATTCTTCTGGGATCGCGGCGTTGGTCATGCTGCTATTGCCTTTACCTTGTCTGGGTCAGCCCGAACGTCCACGTTGCTTACGCAGCAACTGAGAATTTTAATCTCTGGTGACGCGAAAACGCACTTGTCGATGTTGGCGTAGAGCTTGTTTGCTCGCATTACGTCCAATACTCGACGGTGGTGTCCTAGATGCACCTCCATGGCTGTCTTGCCTCCCTCGGCACGGCTATGGACGAATATGTCGTCAAAGTACGTCTGTACGAAGGTATGCAAAGGGCGGAACAATTGCGTTACCAGGCGATTGAACGTCGCTGGGGCGTTAGACAAGCCCTGCGGCATGACGAGCCACTCCCAAAGCATGCCGCTAGGAGTGCTCACCGCGGTGAGCGGGATGTCGCTCTCCGTATCAGGATCTGGTAGTATCCGTCTACCAAATTCAGCGCACTGTACAGTACGCTTCCGACCATGTTGTTCAACAACACATCCTTTCGTGGGATTAGCGTTCGGGCCGGCACCGTCGCGTTGTTCAGCTGCTTATAACCATGAACTAGACCTTACTTTCCATTAGGCTTCCGAACGCAGAAAGTTGGCGTCGAGTGCGGGGACTTTGACTCCCGCACCATGCCTGCCTTCGCGTTCGCAGCGAAGAAGGCATCGATGATATCGCACTGTTCGCGCGGAAGAGGCCATTGTCTCGTGACATAGTATTTTGTGCCAAGCACGATATCGATCTCATGCCGTACGCCTTGATCTGGTGGGAGTTGGGGCGATGGATGTTTGTTCACCACGTCCGCATTATCCGCCACCAAAGGATACACCGGATCCTTGGGGTTCTTAAGGATCTCGGAACCCAAGCGCGTCTGACGCTGCTTGTTCAGGTCTTCCAGTACAGCTTCGTCCAAGACAGAGGCGTTCAGCTCCTCCCGAGTGGTCGTAGGTCTTATGTGCACCATCTCGGCATACTTCACAGCCTTGAGGTTGGCCAGGAAATACTCGGCCGTCATTTCTCGAGGTTCATTATCTCTGCAACCTCTGACAACGGTTACAAGTGGACACCAGATACCTTGACGGGTAGACCGGTCTCGCCATCGAAGATGTGATAACACTCTTCCACCGGCCTTGTCGGAGGAGCCCGGGCCTGGACTCCGAGTCGCTTGTAGCGACGACGATCTTTACGAGGTTTAGATCCGACTATCGGCGGCGGCCGCGGCGTCGTCGTCGACGGCGACCGTGACGTGGAACTTTTTTACCCACGTCAAGGGATGTCGGAGCGCCGACATCCGAGGCACTTGAGGCCTCGTGTGGTACTGTATTACTCACACAGGAAGCGTGTCCGACGTCTTCCTCTTTAGTTAAGGTCTGGGCGGCCGTGTGTGGAACTCGCTTACCCACCTTGAACACTATATTACCAGCGTTCGTGACAGCTGCAGCTGTCTGCGGAACTATGCTACCCGCTTGTGGAGCTAAGTTACCCACTTGGCCAGCGCCTCCTCTGGGCGCCGCCACTATCGAAGCATCATCGGAGTCGTCATACTCGTCAACGACTCCCAATCATCTGCTGGATGCTTCGGTACCTTGGCAACCCTTGCGGGTGCCCCGGGTACTGACAGAGGTGGGAACATGATTCACCAATGCTCTGTCGGACTTCGCAGGGAGGCTGGCACTGATTGCCTTGCCTCGCCAGTCAATCTAGGGCTCGTGATCCTCAAGTCAGGGCATGCCCACGATCATATCGTAGAGATTCATGTTGAGAACTGTTAACTGTTCGAGGCTGTCAAAGTCTTCAACCTTGACGGCCAGATCCACTTGGATGTTGGGGACAGTGACGACGTTCCCGTCGGCCAGTCGCACTGACACCGTCCCGTTGCCCTTGCTTTCACCCAAAGCATCGGACAACTTGTTGCTATTACGAGCAACCGTCTGGCGGCGTGCGAAATTCTTCGACGCCCCAGAATCGATCAAGATTCTAAAGGGGTGATCGTATCCCCGTATACATCCGTGTACTACGAGCAACCCGCCGCTGCTCTTCGCCGATTCGAGAGCGCGAAGCCTCTCAGGGGCTAAGTCCCCGTGGTACGCGCCACCCGCGCATCCTTCACGAACACTTAGTTCTTCCCCCCTACTGGTTTCCGGCGTCCCCCTGCCCCCGGGATCCTGGCTTCTGCCAGCAACCCTTGAGGACGGACTTATCCCAAGTCCGTCTGCGGAGTCTTTCCGCGGGGCAGTCGCGCTTGAAGTGGCCCATCTTCCCGAACCGGAAGCAGCGAATGTCGCTCTGTTCGGCGGACCCGAGTTCCATGGGAACTGGTCCGGTGGGGTTGGCCCAACCAGGGTTCAGCACGGAATTATACTTCGGTTCATCAAGCGACGGACGCTAGGTGGCTGATGACGACGGATTTGGCGTTGAGTTGGGCGTGGGGCGTCCCCGTTACATTTGAAGCGGGGACTCGCGAAAGCTGCGTAGCAGTGCGCTCCAGTGTATGACATGTTTCATGTCGCGTTCGCACTCCCAGGTCACGCTGAGGCCGACGTGCGCGCCTGGCGATAGCTGTACGTGTCTTAAAGAGCCCTTGGATCGCCTCTTCAAGGGTGTTTAGCTGCACCCGGAACAGCTGAGTGCGTGCGGGGTCCACTCGAAGGCCGTCCATGAACACAGTCACCTTGATGTGTTCGTTGAGTGGGTTGCCCACTAGGGATACCGTGAGCTTCCGCATCTCTTGGACGTACTCGTGCAGCTCACACCTTCCTTGTCTGCATGCGAGGAAGCGCCAACACTGCCGGTACTCGTAGCTTGCCGGTAGGAACGCGACCCGGAGCTGTTCGCATAGCCGAGCCCAGGATGTGAAACATCCAGGGGATGCTGCTTTTCGAGTGTACACCCAACCCTTAGCACGACCGCTAAGGTTGGAGAGCGCAAAAGCAACGCGGAGCTGCTCGGTCGAGAATAGAGCCGCGTCCATCGAGAGCTCTACCTCTCGGACCCAGAAGTGACGGTTCTCACCTTCCTTCCCTTAACTTTCAGTCGTATTGGCTTCGGGTGTGGCGGATTTGTTTCCGCCGCCGGAGCCTGCAGGTTCTACCGCACATGCGCGATGAGCCCCTGCTCGTAAGCGTCAAACGCATTGACGCGCTCGAGCTGCTCGGCCGGTGTTGACACCACCAGGCTTTGCAGGACCTCCATCCCGAAGATGCCTGCCATCTTCCGAACCGACTCGAACTGTGAGTCGCTCAGATGGGAGAATTCGTTCCTGTCCATGGCAACGAACTTCATAGAGGTTCAGGTAGTCTACCCGCGCTGGCGTGGATTGACTACGAGTGCTATCAAGTATGACGGGGTCACACAGCACCTTGCACTAGAGAAAGTTGGCTTCCGAGAGTTTACAAACTTTTAGTGAACGGCAGTTCACAGGCCCCCTTTTACCTAAAGGGAGCGAGGTGGCCAATTTAAGGTAGGTTGTAAGCTGAGTATATTTATAGGTAGGCTAAGTATGAGCTAAATATACAAACTATAATCACCTATTGAAAAGCAATGTCATCAGCTAATGGTCGGCCTCGGACGACCTTGGTACTTTGTACTAAATTTCCCGAAGTATGACATGTCACACTTCATGTAACTAGGGGTACACATAGGGCTACATACCCCGTTACACCATCTATGATGAGCTTGAAGACTTGGTGCCCTCACCTGCGCAAAACCACCGTCTGCGAGCTTTGCCGAAGGACCTCAAGAAGGTAGAGTCGGTGGCGAAGACTATGCAGGGTGCCGGCGTGCCTTTATTAGATGCGATAATCTGGCTGGATGAACACATTGCCATCAAGTAACACTAAGCCCGGCTCATCGGTACGTTTTGTATTATTATTATTATTAACACCTTGGTTGCGGACGTCGTAACTAACGACATCCATTTTTTTATGTCGTAAGTTACGACATAGCGCAAAGTTTATTAGCAAATGGCTCGGAAATGATTTTTCAATACTTTAATCAAGTATGATGCAACATATAAGCTGCAAGAGGTTTTTCAGGAACGAAGACAAAACCAGGTCAGGGAATGGGAATCAGGTGGGAGGTGAATCCTTGACCGCTCATTCGAGATTTTGCTGGATGACACAGAAGCGCTCCAGTCGCCGCGAGAAACCTGCCGCTCTAGCTGTCGCCGCACACGACGTTGACTTTGGGCACTTATGGCGACAGCTCAAGGAGGTGGGGTGGACGTCCAAGCGGCCGAGAGGACTGCAGACAGAGTGGACATACACAAGTCCGCAGAGAGCTCACGTCTTCATAGGTGAGCGTGCGGTTGTCGATTACGTCTTCCAGTCGGGATTGTTGGCTGAGGAAGACGCGGTAGCGGATGCTGGTAAAGATGGTCAGGGGGGTAGAGATGATCAAGCCCCAGAGGAAGTCGGGAGCGATACACGGCATGATAATGCAGGAATTGATTTTGATAACGGCATTACACCCTCCCAAATTGACACAGGTGCTCTGCTATCACAAAATACTATCGACCAGATGCTCGGATCCTCCAGTGAATCGGAGGTTGAGCTTTCGCAGGCTGCGGTTATGAGAGCATTTGATCTCTCCCGAGTGATTTAGAAACCGAACAGAAAAGAAGAGAGGCTGCCACAAGTTTGCACATGTTATCCGAGGCGTCGGGAATGGAGAGAGAAGGGGAAGACGAATGCACTGGACCCACCAATACCCTCATCGTTGCACAACGACTAGCTCGAGTACCGCTGACAGCCACGAATGACGTGAACGTGTTGCAGCATGGGGAGAACAGCAGTGAGTACGAGGACTATAGCTCAGACGAGAGCGATGGTGTCGGCATCTGTGATGACGACTGTGCTTCCGAAGGTGACGTGATAGACGAAGATGAAGACGTTCTTTCAGACAGTGATGCTGTCGCCATGAATGAATCTTTCCTGGCATCACTTAATGTTGGCAGCACTACACTGAGCAAAGCGGCTGAGGAGGATCGCAAGGACACTCTTCGATCTATGCAATGGACACCGGTTTCGACGGAGTACGAAACGGATACTAATGCTTACCCCGGACTGGGTCAGGAGGAAGCTAGACCTGTGGGCGAGCTGCTTGACGTTTGGCGCTCGCCAATACTCACCCTTTTCTACTTCATGCCAAAAACGCTATGGGTTTCTATCGCTACTGAGACGAATCGTTATGGACTTCAGCAAGTGTACAAGCGAGCAGAAAAAATGTTTGCACGCCAGTCCGGGCGCCGGCGTGAGACCATCGCACAAATTGCCAGGCAATTGAAGGCAGCTCAAGCATACAGTGCCCACGAAATCCTTCATGTCGTCGGGCTTCTTGTCGCTCGGATGCTTTGTCCCGAGAAAGAGACGCTTCGCCGCGCATTGGTCTATGATCGAAGATGGGGCAATACCTGCTGGGCTGTTTGGGCGTTACATTGGCCGCAACAGATGTCAATCAATCATGAGGGATCTTCACTTTGTAGATAGCACAGGGAACCACGGCCGCGACAAGCTGTGGAAGGTGCGCCCAGTGGTGGACAAGCTCCAACAGCGTTTCTTAACCGGCAGGTCGCTCCCTGCCATATTCTTGTTCAACGAAGGCGTGCTGCCTGCAACGTCGAGGCGCAACACCACCCGCATGTTCATGTCTGACAAGCCTCACAGATACGGCTCAAAACTCTTTATGCTATGTGATGCAAAGACCGCGTACTGTCACAGGTTATTTTTTTTGTCTTATTTTCAATGTCGTAACTTACCCGTTGTGGCAGATCCTAATTACAATGTATGTCGTAACTTTGTAGATTTGAAGTGTATGTTGGAAAGCGGAATAATATTGATGGAAGAGACACTGGCGTGGACTTCAAAACGGGAGCAGCGGCCGTCGTCCGGAACTTGAATTTTGCGCTAACTCCATAGTTGCGGCGCCCGTGGCATGCTGTCGTCATCGACCGGTATTACTCGTCAATTCTCCTTGCGGTTGAGCTCCTAGCTATGCAAATTTACGTGGTGGGGACAATTATGACGAACCGCTTGGGGTTCAACAAGAGCATAGTGTCTAAGAGCAAGACTCGTCCAGCTAGCATCCCCCGTGGCTCTTTCGCCTTTTCGCGTTCGGTCGCCGTCCCGAGCATGGTCTCCTACATCTGGTGAGATCGGACACCTGTTTACTACCTGTGTACAGGCTCCGTAATGACACCGACCACAATCGAGAGAAAGTTGAAGCGAGTCGGTGCAATTCAGGTCGGTTGTCCGGCAGCTGTGAACGACTACCAGGACTGGATGGGCGGAGTAGATCGTCATGATCAACTCCGCCTGCAATCGCACTCACTACAGATGTCCACGCGGTTCTCAAAGTACTATAAAAGCCTATTTTTAGGCTTTCTCGACCTAGCGCTGGTAAATGCGTTCTTGTCACACAAAGAGGCTTCTAAAATGAAACGGACGGTTGCGATGAAACGCTCGGAGTGGTTTGCAGTTCTCCAGAACCAGCTCCTTCAAGTGAAGGCCGAAGATTTTGCTGGAGTACAACTAACACCACCCTCCTCCAGCCAGAAGCGACGGCGCGCACCGGTCCGGCTATCACATTCGCTGCAGCAGTCCGAAGACTGGGTTACCGTCAGCGGCGTCCAGAAGCGACGCCAGCGGTCTTGCAAGGTATGTGCACTCTTGCGGACAGATAAAAAGAAGTCGTACGCGACGTCGTACTTTTGCGAACGCTGTTCTGTCGACAGCGCGAAGTGCTGGCTGTGCAGCCGGATTCGCCGCGACTACAACGGTGTTGCGAAAACATGTTTTGAAATCTGGCATGACGACTTCCAAGCAGGCCAAGCGATTCCGGCGGGCTTAGGGAAGCGAGTTGTGCTGCGTCGGCCCGGTCAGAGTGCTGGAAGGCGAAAGAAAACACGGCGGGAGCTCCGGCTTCATTGTGACCAAGGCGTTGACGGCAGAAACCCCGGTGACGACGCCACTAACCGAGCCGACGGGGGCGGATTGAATGTGTAGTCAATTGTTGAGTCGCTAGATTTGTGTGGTTGAATGCTAAGTTTCTTGAACTGATGTACCTTCTTCCTTGCGTTTTCTGAAATGAGCGGCATCAGCACAGCCACCTGTTATTGACATTTCTAGATCGTTACGACTTAGAGAGTCGACTGCAGTCTCACAATGCCGTATGAGTTACGACATTGGCTAGGAATCCTGTTGAAATGATATATTCAAATCCTCAAGGCAAACACATGGTCAGTACAAATACCAAGCTCTTCGCAATGGTGTAACTTACGACATACGCTTACGCGTCCTAGGCGAGTACCGTCCGGAACCAAGGTGTTAAGGTAATGTGCTAACATATTTATTTCATTTTATTAAAGGGCCACGAGCCGAAATTTTTCACAGCCCTGATTTTGAGTAGGGGTGCGTGCGGGTGCTATCAGGCGATTCAAGCAGTTTAACACGCGCCGAAAAGGCCGTACTGACTCCGTTCAAAGCCACCGATCCACGGTCCAACGGCGAGGATGATGCTGATGATCGCGAAGAAGTTTCCTTTGTCAAGTTGCTACAGAAATGACGCCGCCTTGCTTCGAAGGAGAGCTAGCTCATCCTTGTGTCTATAATTCCAGCTACATGCAATGTTGTTGAGCGCTTTTTAGCGTTACTAGGACGACATTTGGACAGGAACGACATGGACTGCTTCCTATCACTTCGGAAATGATCCTGTTTCAAAGAGAGAGCATCTCGTATTGGAACGCACAGACTGTCGACGACGCAACCCGCTAATAGGTAGTGGTGACCAACACCAGTTGTCACTAACATCTTTCTTTGATACTCTGGCTTAGTTATTTTCTGAGTTATTGATTTATTTATGACTTGGTGATGGAAGACCATTATGTATGTCGAGGACTTCTTGCCGAATGACAATGATTTATCTTTTGTAACAGAGTGTAATAAATAGCAATATCATTTTCAGGACCCCTGTCGACATATAGCCGGACGAGAACTTAGCCTCCACTGTGATGACCATTTGCACCGCGGACACGGAGACAGGGAGTCCACGGCGTACACTGCGAGGTTATTAGAAGCAAAACGTCGCAGCGTCATCAGAGGCAGAGAGATCGAAGCAGTCGCGAGTAAGCTGAGTACGCAGGGACGGAATACACTGAGATTGACAAGTACGCTAAGTACCACGCTCCATTTGACCATGTACCCGGGCACACGACCTACCCATACAGGGATGACTCCGTGGAATACCCTGACGTGAAGAAGAACTCAAACACGAGCAAATATACAAAAAAGGCTAACACGGTGCAGTTCACGTACTTTGTGCACTCAAAATCTTGCACTTCCGTGTTAGATCTGGTGTGCTTCGCGTAGGTGGTCCACCCAACGTTTAAGCTAGTCCCACTGATTTTATCAGTTTAATCGGTAATTTAAAATAAATTACAAATCGGTTTAATACAACCCATGTTTTCTAAAAGGGTTAGGTGGTCAAACTATGGACTTGTGTCATTATTTAAATTACGAGGAACGTACAATTTATGCTGACTACCTGCTGATATGGCACGACATAGGCAACCAAGATTTGCAGTATGATGTGAAAATGGAAGAAACGGAGCGCTTTGGCTATGTTGGACATTTCTCAACTACTTTAATGCATGGCCTAACTTTCTTTCGTAAGGAGACATTTTCCTGTACTCATGTCAAAGCATGGTGAAGACATGAAAACATAGAAACACGAAAACGTGTAGGGTTTTGGATTTCGAAACTGTGCCCACTCAGCTGGCTGACTTGGACATGGAATGGTCGAATCTGTATTTTGTACATGGAGATACATGGTCTAACGACAACCTTATCTACGCTTTCTCGAAGACACTATCCATGAAATTTAAAAACAACACTACATTTTTTGCTGCCAGCACTGACATTGCCAGCGCCAGATAAAGGCGCCCGTATCCTGCCGCTCACTTTGAGTTTGGTGATCTCTAAGACTGAAAACCTTGTCTTCATGCCATTGATTGATCACCCAAGCCACTGGACGTGTCTTCTTCTGGATAGAGGAAAGTAATCATTTACTGTTTGACAGTTTAGATAAGCGATCACCCCACAACTTGCTAGAGGATCTAGCGGGGGGGGGCTCTTAAAAAAGCCTGCCCCGTGTATACAAGAATACCTAGGTTCACAGTCCTATCCAAAAGGATGGTCACAATTGTGGCTTATCTATCCGCCTTTACTTTTAGCACCGCCTATGCAAAGACGTCGGAAGTGACTACACCGAAAATGGACTGTTTCGTCGCTGCTGGGATATCTTGCGAGCGGTTGTCGACTTTAGCAGCGCCACTGAGGCGTCGAAGTAAGCTAGTCATACCAACACTCTTGAATACATTTTTTCATGTTTTTTTTTCATTTTTCGTTCACATTTGCATTTTGTGTAAGTTTGGTCATGCTATAAAATGCTGATGAGTACTATTGAGTTGTGTAACGAGTGGAGTCGTGTATTTCGACAAGACTATGATTTGGTCAGTGATTCTTATGGTTCTCCTTGCGTCAACATGTTTGTCCATATTTAGAAACAGGGACAACCGTGGACTGTTTAGATTACCAATACTTCGTAAGATATTTGTAAAATTCTATTGCCACACCGTTTCAAGCCTCGAATAAACGTTTTTGGCCATGTACCGTGTTTACAAAACCTAACCCTAACCAATGTACTGTATCACTCGCCAAAAAAATATGCCCGTGTGCGCTAAGCCTGGGGCTTTGTTGAGGTGCGCTTTGTGTCCGCCCTTGCGCTCTGGTTGCAGAGCTATCGGTCATAATACGAAATCGTCATCTGAAGCGGTTCAGAGAAATTAGAGCTCATGTCAACAGGCTAGTAACACAATGCACCTCACCTTAAATAGAGAATTCCTACGTGGTTGTTAATTGTCATTATAAAAGCATTATTTTTTTCCTAGCAGTTTATTAGTTGGTGCTCGGGTCAATATATCACAGGGTCATTTTTACTTCGCTGTTGGTGGGAATTTATTTCTGACTTGATTTCATGTTACTGGCGATTCACAGTAATATCACTAGCTTGCAGCACGAAACTACATCCATCCCACTTAATTTTACGTCATAAGGCCTCGTTTTTATGTCTTCTTCTATAAAACTTAATGCAAATAGAGGGCCATTAATAATCATCTCAGTGGATGTTTCGAGGATCTTAACACATTTTTTTAGAGTGCCCTTGTCGCAGCAAAACCCAAAGCGGCAACGGTCGGTAGGAAACTGGTAAAATTGTAAACTTTGTTATCTCATTGTTTCTTTCTTTCTCAGCTATGCGAGGCAGATAACTCTAGAAAATCGGATCTTCGAGCCTGCGATTAGGACTGTCATTTTCAGAGCTGAAAATTACAGTCTTCCTGCGGCCCTGCTGGGTGCTGGTGACATCTCCGCGTCGACTTGCGCGGCAGCCGTAGTGCGACGTTGTTGCTCCCCTTCTGGGCGCCTTATGGCGCTATCTCCATGTCGGCTCTGCCAACGTGAACTGACTTTAAAATTAAAAGCCTTCAATTTAATTTTTATGCCGAATCGCACGCCGTTTTTTCAGCGTTACCCCTTCTGGTTACGAACAGGGGCGGAGCCAGCCAAAATTAGAGAGGGGGTCACCGCGAATAGGGTTAATGCAGCAGGTGATGTAATGTAACACTTCAATTTTGAAGCAAAATGCTCCACCAAGAGAAACAAAACGCAAGCGATAGCAAGTTGCTTCTCGAAGCAACCTCGCTCATCCCTAGATGAGCTACAAGGTCGTAGCAGAATTTCTTTACCGACTAGTTCTCCACCAGAACCTGCCTTTAAAGCTATTCCACGTAGTGTGGACTTAGATGCATCATCTGCTGCTATATGGTGCCAAGCAAACGGCATAGCTGACGACCCCCTTGATTGCCGTGCTCACAACTTCGTCCATTGCGATCCTGTGGATCGGCCCTCAAACCTTTTCACAATTAGACAACTACAAGAGGATCCGAAGCTGCGTCGTGGTGTAATTTTTGCGTATTCGATAATGAATTTATTTTGTCCTTGCCCAACCAGCTACCCAAGCCGCTCATACGGCAAGCGTTCGAGATCTTTTCAGTCTTAATGGTATCAGAAATACAAGTGGCTGGAGTATTCGAAAAAAACGGACGCAGTATTTTGTAGATGGCGTTATTTAAGTAGGGAGGCAATGACATCAAAATACTTCTCTGTATTTGCACGGCCAGCTCAAGGTTATCACAATTGTGAAAAAAGCGACGTCTAAAGAAGGATTTGTCTCTCATGTTGGATTACTTTGTTCTAGGCACCACAACGCTGAAGCAGCATATTACGAGGTTTTGAGAGGAAGTGGTGATATTACTAGGCTCTGGAAAGGACAAATTCAACTCAGTGAGGGCAAAATAGGAAAATGCTTCGTCAGATTTTGTATTCCTTGCGCGACAAGGAATTGCTTTCAGAGGCAATGACGAGAGGGTAAACGTTATTAGCAATATCGTTTTAAGTGTTAGTGCTAACTGTCACTATTTTATTCTTTGGCAGGATCCATCTTCTAATAGGGGTAATTTCCTGGAGATGCTTTCGTTTATGGCACAGCGAATGTCAGAGTTTGATAGTTTGATAAGCTCAGCCGCCGCGAATGCAAAGTATATATCCTCTACGGTAAAGCGGGATCTGGTTCCCTGTGCGGCTAGTATAATCCACGAACATGTAGTTGGAAGTGAGCTTAGCGATGGGTATTTCACTTGTTTTCCTAGACGAAGCAACATGTGAAGGCAAAAAGGGAAATATGGCTGTTGTGGTCCGGTTTTTATCCAAACACACTGGTGAAATTAAAGAACGTTTTCTAGGTGCGGTTCATGTGCGAGATACTTGTGCTGAGTCACTTAGGTCCGCTTTGATCAGTTATCTAACAATCTGGGAATTAAATATTGCTCGGTATCGTGGCCAAGGCTATGATGGTGCTTCAAATATGTCTGGCAGCTACAAAGGACCCCAGTTTGAGACGCTTGCCCCTATGCATACTATGTTCACTGCTTCGTTCACCGTCAACCTTGCGGTTGTTACCGCATCTAAGCGGAGCGTCTCTGTGACGGAGTGCTTCAACATCGTACAGTTTATTCACACTACTTGTGGTGCGTCAAACAAAAGTAAATATGTCGTGAAAGATTACGCGAAAGATGAACTACAGCGATTGATTAGCCAGGGCTTCCTGGAAACGGGCAGAGGTAAAAAACAACCTCTTGCAACGCAGGCTTACGTTCGACGCGTTGGGACTGTCGTATTCGAGCTTTATTACGCGTGAGATGGCTATGGATCTCTGAGCCGTGTGGAATTAGATGGAACCAATCCCGAAAAGCCAGCTCAAGCAAAGGGCATTATCACACGTTCAATTTCGTGTTTCACATGGAAGAAATTCTCATAGTAGTACAGTACCGCACCCCGTTTTTGGACCTTTGATAAACTTTCAGATGTGATGATCCCGAATCCAAATGTCCTATAGCTTGTAAGCTTCAATTTGGTTTATTTTGCCAATCCTATATGGTCCACCCCCGCAAAACCGGGGTGCAGCACTGTACTGGGAAAAGTAAATATTTTATCTCAATAATTACAAAGAGATGATATGGCATCGGCGACTGGATTAGTAAGACAAACGCAAACGTTATTCAACAAAATGCGAGATAACAAACTGAAGAACCAAAACAAGGCTAGCACAGTTTGGGCTACTGCAGTAGCATCTTGCAAATCACTTTCCGACCCCATCGATGTACCAGCTAAACCCTCACCATGGTCAAGAAGAGGGACACGTAACAGGGGAAAGGGGAAGCCAGGTGTCCCCGGTGCTGATGGAAATGGGATTGTTACGCAAGAGTTTCACCACGGCAATCTCTCTTAATTCCGGTACCGTGGTCCGACCCTATCTTAAGATTTGAAATATTGTTTAAGACGTTTCTACGTGTACATGTACCTACAAGCCCAACTGCGAAGCGCGGACTACAGTATGATGTCTGGGGGCCACCTTGAGAATGTCGGAAACAGTCGTTTGCGCAGGCTCCCGCTTTGACCGGTAGGTGATCTTTGCCCACACCGCCAATTCGTTTTGTGTCATGCCTGGGCAATCTTCAGCATTCTGGATGATGCGTCGCTTTTGCTGAATTTTTAGCCAGGCCCCCATGAGGGTTTGTGAGCGTAATGTAACTTTTGTTATGGAGACTGTCGGGTGGCTCTAGATGACTGGCTTGGAGTTGTTCGACGGCCGGGCGGCTGGCTTGGAGGCCAAAACACGGGGAGTTATACCTCTCTAAAATAATCGTATCGTTCGGCTCAGGATATTTATTTAAGTAGTACCGGATTCGAGAGTGATTACTGTATTACGAAGACGTGTATTTAGCCATTGTGAAAGTGATTGCTGCAGAATTAAGAAGAAGATTTAACGGAGATATTCTCGATCTCACGCAGGGGTCCGTAAAAGCCGATGGTATGGCCATTGATATGATCATAGTTTATGGCCATAATGGATGGGCGGAGCAACAATGGATATGCGACAGAGTATATTTAACAACACTTAGAACTTTAACTTAATATCCGGAGATCATTCATTTAGGAATTGCATCCAAGCATTCGATGCTACCTCATTCTTCAATTTCTTCTCCAACACCAACGCCTCCGCTGTCACCAGCCTTAAGATGCCATTCACCGCTTCTAACAAGGACGTAGTCCACCCGCTCTTTAAACAACAGGACGCTACAAGCTGGAAATGCAAGCTGTGTTCGAAAATATCTGCCCAACCGCTCGGCAAGGCCTACACGAATCTAGTTGACCATTTTCTTCGAAAGCTCGGCGTGAAGGCGACCGATGAGTTCAGCGAGAAGGCGTCAAAGCCTGTGTTTTCATATAGGTTGACCCAGCAGAACGAGAAACGCATGAATGGATCGAATGAATTGTCAAGGAGAACCGCGAGCTGAGCTTCTGCGATCATGCACTTGTGCGCAAGAACACCAAGTTGTCTACTATATCAGCAAATACAATGTTGCTGAACATGGATTTGTTATCGAACGATGTCAGATACACTATCATAGCGGAGCCAAAGGGCAAAAAGATCGGTCTTGCATTTGATGCTTGGTCCGCCAACAGCCACCACTTTGTTGCTGTGATGGCCATTGAGGCTTTGCCTGTTGCGACACCCACTATGAAGGACCAGATACAGTCGACAAATAAGGAAGCCACCTCCGCTCCCACATCGACTCGCAAA
>NW_003303749.1:1386327-1399782 GCF_000142945.1 Phytophthora infestans T30-4 | reverse complement strand
AGTGTCACCTTTTGGCTCTGACGCGTTATGCCCTGCCTCTCATTAGCTGAGGCTTTAGCGACTCAATCATGGCGGCAGAGTGGTAGTGCTCAGTACGATAAGGAGGTGGAGAAAGTGGCCGCTCTAATGCGACTTTTACAAACCTCTAAGCAGAAGACAGTTTTGAGAAAGATGGAGTGTTCGATGCCTGTGATTAAGAACCCGACCCGTTGGTCGAGTTCTTATCGGATGATCAATCGAAACCTCGAGATGACGGACTATCCCGACGGCATGGGTACGGATTTGACTGCACTTCTCCCAGCACCTCGCGAAAAAATTAAACTCAAGTCGCTTTTAGAAGATTTGGGAAAGTTTCAGTCAATTAACATGGAATTGCAGCATTCCAATGGGGTTCCACTCAAAGACGTGCGAATTTTGCTTGTCACGGTCTACGGCTGGCAGAAGGGCTGGCTATTCTGGACGAGTGTTTCCGACAGTTTAGTGCACTGCAGAAGCTTGGTGCCACGTCTGACTATCCCGACTCTACTACTCAGACGGCCTCGTTCCAAGCCTGACGTGGAACCAAGGAATCCAGACAGTGGGAGGATAGTGAAGTTGAGAGTGATGTCGGTCCGGATGGGGACTATTAGGAGATACCTTCGTAGGTAGGAGAGCAGGTAGGAAAGCTCTCAGTCGTGATTTTTCTTCTTTCAACAGAATGGCTCAAGAAACAGAAACAAGAAACAAGTTAATACATTTGCTTTACTTTTACGTCTAAGTTCCTACGTCGCCGGCTTACATAAGATACACGACCCCGACGAGAGAAGGAGACCGCGACAATTTGGTGGAGAAGCAGGGTATCTTCTAGCCAAGTTTCGTAGGAACGTAAAGCGGAGAGAGCCGCTTGGAGATCCTTAGTACCGAAGCACTAAGGCGAAGGAAAAGGGAAGCGGAACGGTATGAGCTTCCAAATTGGAACGATCCTATCGAGATGAGAGCTTCGTCTCACGCGATCCTGGCTGAAGCAGATGAGGAGCAAGTAGCTGACGCTCCGGCCACGGAAGGTGAAGGCGGCGAAGCTGAGCCAAGGACTCAAGGTGAGACAGGGGAAGCGGCTGAAGATCAGGCGGAACGAGCTGCCGGAGGTCACGAGGAACGAGTCGACCTGGATGAAGACGAGGGCCTGTTTGGCACGTCACCTCGAGCTGAGGAGAATCGAAGGATGTTCGTGACGATGCTTTGAACGCCTCAGGGCAGGGCTAGCTTTCAAGAGTTCTTTAGGACACTAGCTGATCGACCGACTCCTAGAGAGGAGCAGACCCGGGCTAGGGAGACGCGTGAGACCGACACGACGAGTTCTGGAACGAGACGAGGGGTATCGTTCTCACTGGATCCGTCACGACCGTCTCTGGATCCCGTGGAAGAAACGAGTCGTGAGGCGACCCCTGCCGCGTCGACTGAGTATTCGCGTGAGGAGGATCCTCGTAGAGGATATGTGAACGACGCTCTTACGTCATGGTCGAACGTTCGGGGTACGGCTAATTCTCGCGCTGAGCAGCAGAGCGACGTGGAACGTTACGGTGCGCCGAGGGCGACTTCGCGAGCTTATACGCCTACGGCAAGTCGTGGGACGACGTCTGCAAGCTACGGAACGGCGCCTGCTAGTCGTGGAACGACTCCTACTAGTGCTGGAACGGCTTCCGCCAGTGACGGAACGAAGTCTGTGAGTGGTGAAACGACCACTGTAGACCCAGCACTACAAGCTTTGATAGTCAACACAATCGGTCAGGCGATGCAACAGATTGCGGTGTCGAGTGGGTCAGTGGGAACGCCACGCACTCCGCTGACGGATCAAGAACCAAGAATGGCGAATACGCCGCCGGTGTACTCGAGCGCCGAGATGGATCGACTGCTAGAGTCGCCGAGGAGTGAAATGCGTAGTCCTGGAGGTGGTAGGGCTGTGTACCAGTCGCCCACTGCGCCTAGGACGAGCAGACCTATGTCTCCTGTCTACGCGTACGATAACGTGTCCGCTCCTACGCCTAGAACGAACGATGGGGGAGGAACGTATGGAACGTCCCGAACCAACTCGTTCCGAAATCCGTTTGCTCCGATGTTGCCGCCTGGTTGGGATCCGATTGAGATGCCTCCTATGTACCCACCTACGCCTGTGACTACACCTTCTGTGTCTGCAGAAATGAGGTCGGAGGGAGTTCCGAATTGGGGAACGAAGCCAGCGAATGTGGGATCGTTCCCGAATTACAGTGAGAATCTGGGTCTTCATGGGAACGTTGGGCTCAATCCGGAACGCTATCCGAGGACTTCGACTTCTCATCCAGATAAACCCGCTGATCGTTACGCAGAACGCGAGTCACGAGACTACTTCCGAGGTCACGTTCCTGTTGTTGGAATTCCGAACGAATTGAGGAACGCTGTCAAAGTGATCGTTCCATTTTATTCGGACACGGCCACGAGTGAGCGTGCTGCTGCGTTCTGGCGCTCGTTTGAGAAGTGCACGATGGGCATGGACGATCAAATGCGCTTGACTGCTTTTGAACAATGCTTGAAGGGCAAAAAGGGTCAAGAATGGTGGTACAATTCGAGGATCGACAGCTTCGAGCTCTTTCGTTCCAGATTTCACAACCGGTTCATCTGCTTGACTCCGACTCAATCGTGGGCCCGTCTTAAAACGTCCGCGAGGAAACGTGGCGAGTCTGCAGAAGAGTGGGGTGATCGACTTTCGACGATATGTGACGCTTTTAACATGCCTGACCCTCGTATGAGGTACGACTTCTTCCTTGAAGGAATAAGGAACAAGCAGATGCGAGCAGTGTTGAACGGTAACATGATTGGGTCAATTGAACAAGCCTGTCGCATCCTGTTGTTCAAGAATCTTCACTTGCCTGTTGAAGAGGACGACGAATTTCCTGAGGAAGGAGCGAAGCAATCGAGTACGAAGAATGCACCCGCGACTGACATACAAGTGCTACAAGAGTTGCAACAACTGAATCGGAACGTGCTGAAGAGTTCTGGAACGAGCCATGGGCATATAAGTGCGGTGGCTCCGACCGTTCCAAAACCGGCTAGCGTTCCAAAAGAGAGTACTGGTGCCGAACTTGGACCGCTGAACATTCGTATGGGTCCTGACACTCGCACTGCGGAAGGTGAAGTCGTGTGTGGTCGTTGCGAGCGTAAGGGATGCAGTCGTGAGACGTGCCCTCGTGCGAGAGGCTATTGTAATCGCTGTCACAAGTTTGGTCACTACGCTATGGAGTGTAACTTGCCCAGGAGGACGAGTGGAGGTCGATATGGAGGTCGTCGTACTCAGGAGTGCGCCTTCTGTCGACAACCGGGTCATAGCGTGACAAACTGTCCAGAAGTCGAGAAACTGCGTAGCCTCTCGAGGAGCACTGTCGTGACTGAGACGTCTACCTCTTCTGGAACGTCTACACCAACTGGAACGTTCCGACCATGAAGGGGGCAGGAGGAAGGGGAAAGAAGTGTCGCTCTTTCCTCTTGCCAGGTTGGCGACACAAAGGGAGATGAAGGTTCACGATTAAGTGGAAATGGTGAACCTGAGAGGGCTTCTGGGGCTGGTGTGACTAGAGGAGTAAGCGCTCGTGACGTTCCCGTTGCGAGCGTGACGACTGAAAATGCGGATATTGGGATTGGAACGATCAGTCCAACGGAACGGACTGATTCAAGGCAAGAAGAGAAGGTAGAGGTTTCTAAGGAGAGACCTGAAAGTGGAACTGTGTGCGCGGGAGGAGCAACGGAAAGCTCCACCGTAACGCTGGATTGGGAAAGTGGAACGAAGGATCGTTCCAATTGGTTACAGGACGTCGATCAAGGGACAACGGAACGTTCCGAGGATGCGTCGAAGACCAAGGAGGAGTGCAATAGGAGAACGGAGGCTGAAGTGCCGTCCAACAGTTCTACGCGGTATGAACAGGCACTCGAATCGGACACGGAGGACGCGGTTAGCGTCAGGGCAAATCAGTTTGCAGCTGTAATCGGATTGGTGAACGCAACCCAGGAAGAGGCGGGCGTTCCCACAGCTGATAATGATTCGGAACGTACTAAGGAGATGGACTCTACAAGTCAATATGATCGTTTGTTTACCGACGAGGAGCTGGATATGCTCGAACGCGGTGACGATCCGGTAGTGGAGAGTGAACCCGAGGAGTACGACAAGGAATTGGAAGAGCGACTGTTTCCCTTGGACGACGAGAAGATTCTGTCACGAGTGAAACGGAACGCTGAGAAACAGGAGAAGCCGTCACTTGCGGAAATGAGTGTACAGCTAGGAATATCGGAAGAAGTGCTGGAGCGCACGAAGGAAGTCTCTTCAGGAGAGATGAGGACGCCTGAATACTGGTTGGATTGGTACGAGAATACGCTGAAGAATTCGTCGGAGGCGAAGCGGGCCAATAGAGACTTCAAGGAAGTCGCTGGAACGAAGAAACCGACTTTGCCTGTAAGTTCCGTGGCGAAAAGTGAGAACGAAGAGGTGAAGTCGGAGGAAGAAGATGAAGAGCGCGAGTTCGTGCAGAACGTGTGCGTCGACCTAGAGAGAACTAAGGTTAAGGCTGCTGAACACTCTGTGGGAACGCCGCTGCCATTAGATGGCGTTCCGAAATTCGCAAGTGGGTGTACGAGCTTCTCAAGCAGGAGTGGAACGAGGAGATAAAATTGTCCCGTGAAAGAAACTGGTTCGATGGGACGTAACGACGCGAAGAGTGAAGTTCCTCCGTTTTTCGTGACAAGTCTAACAGGGACATCTTGGACGTCCATTATCTTCGTGACTACTTGGAAAGCATTGGGGGAACGATGAGTCGCTCGCTTCAACATCGGACGATGGATTGGGGACGAGAATATTTCTGGAACGAAGCCTCATCTATACGTGACAGGATACGCGACAGGGAGGAAAGGGCTTCTAAAATAGAAGGACCCATCGCAACAGCCGTTGCTCTAAAACGACAGAAAAAGGTGACGTTTGAGCTTCCAATCGAACCGTCGGAAGATGAGAGGCTGAAAATAGCCGGAGAACTGCCGGACGTCTATTCGATCAATGCGCGAAGAGCTCCGAAGTCACAGAGATCGCCTGGTCTGCGAGCTGTGAGTGAGGTGACGCTCCTCAGATGAGCGGATGTCGTGCCGTCCGGGAAACGTGTCATCTGCAGAGTGTGGAGAGGCTGAAGGCTGTGACGCGGGGTTTACCTGCGATTGTTTTTTCCCTGCGAAAAGGCTGAGCGGATTACTGGGGGCCTTGGGCGATTTTTTTGAGATCTCAGAGCCAGCGTGTGCTGGTCCGACTCGGCAGGGCGTCGGAGCCTCTCAAACCCTATAGCGAGAGCTTGGATAGTGTTTCGGGGCATGCGATCCGCGTACGCGGTGTGATTAACCTTCCTGTGACACTTGGAACGATGGAAATGACGCATCCGTTCGTAGTGGTCGACCACTTGTTCGTAGATGCCATTTTGGGAACGGACTCGTTACGCTCGTTCCGTGCCGTTATCGATCTCGAGGATCAAACGATGACTCTGAAGGGAAATGGAGATGTGATCCCGCTGGGCGTCACGAGAGTGGAAGAGACTTATGCCGCCACGGTGACCTCGACTGTGCAATTGAAGCCGGGTCATTTAGCCATAGTCAAGTCTAAAGTTCAGGGAACGATGAAAGATCGTTCCACAGTTTTGGTCGAAGGCGTTCCTGGAACGGACGAGAACTTACGAGTTGCCAGAATCTTGTGTACGGTGATGAATGGAACGGTCTTAGTGGAAGTCTGCAATGTGTTACCCGAAGAAGTTGAAATCCCATCGGGTGCGTATGTGGCTGCGGTGACCCTCGATCCAAAATCGGCTTTTGGTGTAAATGTTCAAAGTGGAACGACGGATGAAGTTAGTGCCGTGATAAGTGCTACCGAAAGGAACGAGAATACTGAAGAAGGAACCGTCGAAGCAGAGATGGCTGCCGCTATGCAGAACGATGAGGACGATGATTTCAAAGTGGACTTCCATGATTCGTCACTTGGAGCTGAACAAAGGAGACTTTTCGTGGAAATGTTGAAGGATATGAAGGATTTATTCGTCGAGACGTCCAAGAAACCGGGACGAACGGACCTTCTGAAGTTCAGCATCGATACTGGAACGAGTACGCCCATAAAGCAACCTCCGTATCAAGTCTCGAAGGCTGAAGGAGATGTCATGGAGGCCGAGATTCAAGAATACCTGGAACTTGGCTTGATTCGACCGTCGAATAGCCCGTGGGCTAGTCCCGTGCTAATGATTCGGAAACCGGACGGCGGAATCCGTTTCTGCATCGATTACCGGAAGTTGAATGCTGTCACGATAAAGGATAGCTACCCTATGCCTTTAATTGACGACATTTTGGATGTCCTTGGGGACGCTAAGCTATTCTCTACTATGGACTTCGCGTCAGGATATTGGAACGTTCCAATGGAACGTGACAGTATCGACAAGACTGCTTTCACGAGTAAATTTGGACTCTACGAATGGCTTGTTATGCCTTTTGGGTTGTGTAACGCCGTTCCTGCTTTCGAACGTCTAATGGAGATCGTGCTGGTCGATCTGAAGTGGAGGACGTGCCTTGTTTACTTGGATGATTGCGTGGTGTTTAGTGATGACTTTCCTACCCATCTAATCCGGTTGAGACAGGTTTTGGAACGATTCCGTGAGGCTGGGTTTAAGCTGAAGATGAAGAAGTGTCACTGGGGACGTGACCAAGTAGCGTTCTTGGGTCACATCGTGACACCTTGCCGGAATCTTGCCGAACCCGGAAAAGGCAAAGGCTGTGATGAACATCGAGAGACCCCATGATCTTCATACGGTCCGTGCCTTCCTTGGACTAACCAGTTACTTCAGACGGTACATACCTGGGTTCGCTGCTATTGCAGCTCCTTTGGAACGACTGAAGCAGAAGGAAGTCGACTTCAAATGGAACGATGATTGTGAAGTGGCGTTCCATCAACTGAAACGGGCCTTGGTGAAGCCTCCGATACTGGTATATCCTAACTTCAAGAAACGGTTTAAGCTCTACGTTGATTCGTCTCATTTGGCCGTGGGTGCTTGCCTGATGCAAGAATTTGACAAACGTGACCGAGCGGTGGCTTACGCTAGCAAGATGTTGGTAGGTTCACAGCGGAACTGGGTCAACAAGACTAGTGGAACGACGGAAATCGAATGCTGGGGAATTGTTTTGGCAACTCGGAAGTTCAAGTGTTATCTTGATCACGGTGAATTCGACTTGTTTACGGATCATCAAGCCCTCACGTGGATCTTTAGTGACAGCACGAGGACGTCCAATGCTAAATTGGCACGATGAGCCGCGGAACTATCGCAGCTGAGGTTTAAAGTGTATCACAAACCTGGGACGTCAATGGGTCATGCGGATGGACTATCGAGACTTCATCATCGTCCTGACAAGGGGATTATTAGTGCCATTTCGATGAAGGATCTCTTGAACGAGGATCGGAACGATCCTCCGGACAAGAATGGAACGATCCTTGTGGAGCAGACCGAGAACTGGAACGAGACGGACGGTTCAGTTCCAGTCGGGGAGACAACAGACGGTGTTGTCTCTAGTGGGGAACTCACCCAGGAAGAGCAGGAAGAAGAACTACAAGCGGGTGCTCCATCTACACAATTTAGTCTGCTGTCGATGTCTTTGGGTTGGACTATGGTAAGTTCATGGAGGAACAGGAACGAGTACCGTGGATGCGTGCTATGAAGGCGTTCCTGAAAGACGGTGCTCTTGCTCTGGATCCGCAACTAAGAGTGACAGTCCTGAAGATGTCTCCGCATCATTTGATGAAGAGCGAGGTCCTCATGCGCCGTGTGCATTGGGGGGTTCGTGCCGGTCCTGCTCGGACCGTGACCGTTCCGGTCGTTCCATTACCGTTTATCGAGACCGTTTTGCACTATTGTCACGCTGATATTTTCTCGGCTCATTTGGGAAAGACTAAAACGTTAGATAAGGTGAGACGCCATGCTTACTTGCACGGTTGGCGAAAGGACGTGGTTGAATACGTGAAAGAGTGTTCTATTTGCAGTAGTGGTAAAGGTCGAAGGCCTTGGCGGGCTGGTCTTATGCAAAGAATGCCTGTCCAGGAACTATCGGGACCGTTCTCGTTGCTAGTAGTGGACGCTGTTGGTCCACTGGTTGTCACACCGCGTGGAAATAAGTATATCTTGGTGTTTGTGGACTACTTTACGAGATGGGCTGAAGCTTTCGCGGTTGCGTCACTGGACATGATCTCTTTCGTCGATGCTATGATCGAGGGTGTAATTTGCAGACATGGCGTTCCAGAACGATTGCTTAGTGACCGAGGAACGAACTTCACGTCTGATTTGGCACGATCACTATATCAGACACTAGGGATCAAGAAGTTGTTTGGAGCGGCCTATCATCCTCAAACTCAAGGACTAGTGGAGCGATTTAACGGAACATTGTTGGGGATGCTTAAGATGTTTGTGAATGAGACCCAGACCGATTGGGACATTTATTTGCCTCGGGTCTTGTTGGCATACCGGACTGCGTATCACGAGGGTCTGGGAGACACTCCTTTCTTCAGTTTATATGGTCGTGACCCGGTTCTACCTATCGACTTAGCCTTTCTCAACACTGGATTAGACTGGAAAAGCAACGAGGTTGCTGCGTACAGGAGGAAATTGTACTTGTCGTTACGTGACTCAAGGCGTCTAGTGAACGACAGCTACTAAATCGGCACGAGCAGCGTTTGGGTAAGCAAGTCAAGGTCACATATGAAGTGGGGGATCCCGTTTGGGTCTATCAGTATTTCAGAGCGAAAGTCGGTGAAAACAAGACGAAGAAGTTGGCGTTCTCTTGGCACGGTCCGTACCGTATTGTCGGCCAAGTCGGGGAGAACGCCTACAAGATTGCGATACCCAGACATCCTGACAAGGTTGTTACGGTGAATGTGAATCGGTTGAAGCGCTTCCGTGGTCGTTGGAGTCGACCGTTCGCTGATGATATTCCTGAAGGTTCGACCGAGAACGTGACTACCGAGAACGTGACTGATGAGAACGTGACTACCGAGAACGTGACTGATGAGAACGTGACAACAGAGAACGTGACTGGAAGCGACATGCGTACGGAACCAGGACCATTGCAGGAGGATGATCTACCTCCATCGAGTTTTGTGGAACGTTTGTCTATTGGAGGTGAAGAGACTGCTTTTGCTGGTGTCTCGTCGCCTATTGTGGATATTCTTGCGAAGAAAATGGAAAAGGGCGAGCTTCAGTACCTGGTACTGACAGCTACCTACGAGACGTTTTGGCTGTCACGAGCTGCTCTAGCTCCGGAGTTCGGAACGTTAATCACTGCCTTTGAAGATGCAGATCGTAAGAAGAAGGGTTTGCCGGAGTTACGTCGGAGCGCCAGGTTGGTCGAAGCCAACGCTGACGTGGACGACGCGGATGTGTTGTTCTAGCTGGTCACTTGACCGGTTGGAACGAGTGGAGTGTGATGACTTCACTCTAATCGGTATTTGAGAACGAGAGAATCTCAAGATACTGGGTTGTATTGCTGCATTTTACATATGAGAACGAGATGAGCATGGATACTTTGGGTTCCCATTTGGCAAGAGTTGTTACGAGACGAGATGTCTGGAACGAGACAAGGTTGGCAACGAATAATTTGGAACGCGCGTCTAACATTGATGGAACGATGGTGATTTGTTAAAGATTGTGGAACTATAAGAAGTTTAGGGACGCAAAATTATTCTGAGTTAGAGGAAAAGGCAACGAACCTGATAGTCGGACGACTACTACTCGCGTAAGCAGGAAGACTACTTCTTGGTGGCTTTCTCTTTGGCGGCTGGAACTTTCTCAGGAACAGCTTTCTCTTTGTCTCCTTCGTCGTCAGCCTCCGCCTTGTTGTCTTCGTCCTCTTCGTCCTCGTCCTCCTCGGCCTCTTCGTCTTCCTCGGCCTCTTCGTCGTCCTCAACCTCTTCGTCTCCATCTTCTCCGTCGTCAGCGTCGGCGTTGACTTCCTTAGAGTCGGTAACAGTGGAGGTCTCGACAGCAGCGGCCGGATCGGCTGCTTTAGTCTCGTCTTCGTCCTCCTCTTCGAGATCGGACCATTCGGCACGCTTGACCTCCGTCTTGGTCGGACCACGGACTTCGGGAAGTTGGTATGTGCCTTTCTTCAACTCCGTCGCGACGGTAAGCTGGGTCTGCTTCACGGTAGCGTCGCTGATGAGGGTCCTCCAAGGTTCGTCACTCTTCGACCCTACCCACGTGTCCTTGGGCGTCACTAACGATTGGTGGTCGAGACGAACGCGTGCCAGAGCCACCATGGACAGCCGGTTGGCCGGCTTAGCGGTAGGGACCAGAGCCTCCGTCGTCTCCAGGAGGGCGCGAATGCTTGGGTTGCCGTAGGCGTCGATCTGCACGGGTTCCAGTGCATTAGCGATCGTGGCCTTGTATCGTTCCGGATCCTTGTCTTCGAGGGAGGTGAGAGCGTCGGCTAGAGGTCCATCGTAGTGCGGCGTCTTCTTATTGTCTCGGCCGGGCTGGCCGCCCATCCAGAACATCAACGGGCACTTATCGAAAAGCGTGAGAAAGGCATAGAAGCCCCAAGTCTTAATGCACAAGCTCGTGAAGGCGACTCGGGCTTGAACAGCTCGCATCTTTGCCTTCCGGTGGTTATTCTGCGCCGTCTCCGATGCCAAAGACGCGTACAGAGCCCACTCCCAAAAGGCACGCCGATGCATCCTCCAGAAACGCCAATGGGCACGATACACAGCGCGGAAACGGATAGGATTGTACCATTGAGGTCGTCCGGTCCACGGGTAGGCGATACACCAAGGCTTCTTTCCCGCTGCTTCGGCCTTGGCGAGGATCGAGTAAACGGCAGCCTTCACGGAGTCTGGCGCGTCGGGATTCAAGTCGATCAACGCCTTATACTCCGCGGACGGAACGAGTGGAGATGGTGACGGAGCAGGCTTGTCACTACTACGTAGTTTCTTGGTCGTCTTGACAGGCGGTGGTCCGCTACGGGTTTTTCGCTTGCTACGGGTGGTCTTTTTCGCAGACAAAGTGGCTGAAGCGGTGGACGACTTGGCAGGCGACGGTGTTGGAGCTGAGACTCCGGGCTGCGAAGGCATAGCGACTACGGGACCGGGCAGAGAAACTGGAGACCGTTCCTCTAACAAGTCATCCACGAGTTGGTCCAGATGCGCTAGACCTGTAGATAGGCCCTTACCTTCCAAGTGTCCTCGTAACTCGGTCCAGAACTCCCGCTTGATGGCCTTGGCGTCGTCGCCTGGCGTTCCATGTTCGTCGTAGTCGAGTGCTGCGTCGAAGAAGGCCTTGAAACGCGTGCGCTCTGCTGCTGACAGACGCTTGGACATGGCGAAAGAGAGGCTGTTGTCGTCGAGAATTGCTCGCTGCTGGGATAGTTGGAAACGGACGGTTAAGTTTCCCTCGAAAGGTTAGTGGCTGACGGAAGGGACACGTCGGAGAAAAGACGTTAGCGACTGGGTGCAAAAATGGAACGACGTGAGAGATAACGATTTGGGTGACTCGTGACGACAGTTGGGACGAGGATGCTAACGGACAACACTGGCTGGATCTCTCAGTCTTAAGCGGCGTCATTTGAGAATGGCGGAAGTGCTGGAGAAGTGGTTTCACTGGAAGGATGTGGTGTGGCCGACTGTTAAGTTCCCAGAAATGGAGACTGGAGCGATGTTGGGCTGTGCTGTGGCTGGCATCGTGGCGTGGGTTGTCACGACTCCTTTACGGAACGTGGGATGGGCATTTGGTGCTAGTGCGCTGGATTGCTGTACTACTATCTGTTTCTTTTGGTACACTTGTAGTGACAGATTTGTCACTACTGTGCGAGGCGCGAACGCGAAGGCACTGCCTCCCAGGGAATACGCGTGTATTTTGGTCACGTTGTTGTTCCTCGTTCCTATGGCGGTACTCCGGAACTACGAATCTCGATTTGGAATATTTGGACGATTGTGCCTTAAGTGGTGCGAGGCGTGGCATCACTCGTTCTGCCTCTTCGTTCCTGATGTGGTGCAGCTTATCTGGACGTCTTCCTGTCGTTACTTGAGGGCTATGGCTGAAGCTGTGGTTGCCTCGATTGATCGTGTGGGCGAATATCTAACTGGTGTCTATCTCGTGATGCAACTGCTTATGTCTCTCATGTTCTACTTGCCACGCGTGCTGTATGAGGGCGTGGAGGGCGTACTATGCGGATGGATGGGCGTCGCATTTGTTTCGTTACTAGTTGACGTGGTGCTGGAGTTCTCGATCGCTTGTCTCTATTGGAACGCGTCGGTGCTGACGCTGGGTTGCTATAGTCACGCTACGAGGATTATTGGGCCTCGCAAGCAGGTGGAGTTGATCGATCTGGCATTTCAACGGCTCAACAAGGGTGGACTAAGCTCGGGAATAAGAAAGAGCGCCGGGGAGGGAGAGAGAAGGCCAGCCTCGACCTTTTGCGTGGTAGTCCGAGAAGTGGAACGTCGTCGGTGGAAAGGGATTCAACCGATGCTTCGATTGGAACGACACCTGTCGTTCCGGATTCGACGACCACCACTGCCGTCGGACATGCTGAAGGGAACGAGGCTCGGCGAGGACTCCGAGCGTCAGTCGGGGAGAATTGTCACGGTCTACGGCTGGCAGAAGGACTGGCTATTCTGGACGAGTGTTTCCGACAGTTTAGTGCACGGCAGAAGCTTAGTGCCTCGTCTGACTATCCCGTCTCTACTACTCAGACGGCCTCGTTCCAAGTCTGACGTGGAACCAAGGAATCCAGACAGTGGGAGGGTAGTGAAGTTGAGAGTGATGTCGGTCAGGATGGGGACTATTAGGAGATACCTTCGGAGGTAGGAGAGCAGGTAGGGAAGCTCTCAGTCGTGATTTTCCTTCTTTCAACAGAAGTGCTCAAGAAACAGAAACAAGAAACAAGTTAATACATTTGCTTTACTTTTACGTATAAGTTCCTACGTCGCCGGCTTACATAAGATACACGACCCCGACGAGAGAAGGAGACCGCGACAGATGGTAGCGTCGCGCCTGAGTGCGCGACACGGCTGGGAGTCGTGTCGCAGTCGACTCAAGACTCTAACCGCGCAATACAAAGTAAGTTAACGCTTAAAGGTATAAAGTATTTGATTGTTAGCTCCCGTTTGGTTGCTGGTTTATAGAAACTGCTGAGAGAAGACACACAAACTGGCAACAACGTTGAGGATGCTGTAGTTAATCCAGCCTATTGGGATACAATACTAGAGTGTTTGGGGCCTTTCAGCGGGTTGAATGGAAATGCTATTGCCGACAGTGAGGACAGTCTGACCACCCTTTGTTCTACAGAGGTAGGCCGTGATGGCTCCGACCGTGGTGATACCTCTGACAGTGAAGACGCTGGGCACCAAGCAAACACCGAATGCCAGCGTCAAACGAAATCCAGACAAAGCAAACGACA
>NW_003303749.1:1382812-1385666 GCF_000142945.1 Phytophthora infestans T30-4 | reverse complement strand
GCAGATGTTCCGAACGCAGTCCGAGAGAATGGTTAGTCCTCCTTCTAGCTGTGTACCGTGACAATTCTCCCCGACTACCACTCAGTGCTCTCGCCGAGCCTCCTTGCCTGACACGGGTCCCACGGTACCATCAGCCACTTCAGTGGGAACGCCTCCCCGTGGCGTTCCAGTATGTTCAGGACTCGCGTTCTCGACAAGAAGAAAGACGCTCCTTGATCCTTGATGCCACGCAATCGAGCCACGCTGACACGCTCGCGCTCTTCGCGTCTCCCTTTCCGCCCTGCGAGCCCATCCCAGCCTTCCTTGGCGCTCACGCTTGGCCCTCGCTCCTTGTCGACACGAGGCCTCCAAAAGTGGCGAATCAAATGGCTGTAACAGCCGACCATCAGTAGCGAGCCATTCCTGTAGCAACACCACGTGGAGAACTCCATGAAGACGTCCACAATCAACACCACCAAAGCCACGCCCATCCCGCCATGGAGCACCCCTTCAGTACCCTCATATACCGGCCTTGGTATGTAGATCAGGATAGACAGAAGCCGTGTCGTCAACAGGTACCCACCAACGACGATATCACCCATTCTGTCAGCGACGGCCACAGTAGCTTCCTTCGTAGCTCGCGCGTATCTCCCGGTAGTCGTCCACAACAGCCGTACCGCTTCAGACAAGAACAGACACCAGGAGTGATGGAACGCCTCGCACCACTTCAAGCAGAGGCGTCCCACGACCCCAAAACGTTCCTCGTAGTCTCTCAGTACAGCTATCGGTATCAGGCCAGGGTCAACAGAGAAGTTACGAGCTCAGACGGTGGCAAGGCGAGAGCGTACGCGTCGCGGACCGCTCCTACAAAACGGTCTTCACACGTGTAGAAGAAGAAGTAGACCGCTTGAACGTTATGCCCTAGGCCCGCCAGGAACGCCCATGAGATGTTCCGCAATGGCGTCGTTATCACCCACGTTACGATGCCTACCACCGCAGTGCCCACGAGCTTCAATTCGACGCCATCCTCGATCCACGTTAGAGGAGACGTCACCTCCCGCCAGGCAACCCAGTCGCTCATCAGTCCCGACGATCTTCAAGTGGCAATCCCCATTCCCTGAAAGGTCGACTGCTCTTTCCTGGGTCACTATCATCAGACCGCTCCTTTCTCGGTGCCACTTCCCAAGGTCGCAACCGACGCGCACTCCAAAGTCAGCCATCAAGCTGAAACCTCACTCCAGTAGCTTCTCATTTCCCAATCTCCTCCCTCGGGCAACACTCCTCTTCCTCGACACTTCGCTCCTTCGCCATGCCCTTTCGGTTCACTTCGGCAGAGCGGAAGAAGGTCCGTCAGCTCCTTGACGCGGCCCGGGAACAGGACGAGCTGGGCACGTTCGGCAGCGACGCCCGAGTCCTCAACGAGGCGTTCCTCGACGACCTGGTGTCGTGTCTCGGTTGCAATCCGCAGTCGTCGGGTCTGGACCACCTACAGCAACTGGCTCAAGCCATCCTCATCGGCGACGCGGCGGCCACTCTCCAGGGCCCTGTGGTGATCCTCCCGTCTCTTCCAGGCTCGTCGACTTCTAGTGGTGCTTCAACTTCGCCCAAGCTTCGGAAACGCTCAAAGCGCAAGGCGAGCGAAGACTCGGCCACCAAGTCGCCGGTCAAGAAGAAACGTTCCTCTGGCAAGGGCAAGAAGGCGGATGACGTTCCCGCCGAGGACTTCAGCGACCTCCTTGAGCTGAGCTCGAAGGCCCCCGCTCCCGTTCGCAAGGCAATTCTAGCCGTTCTGGCTAAGGCGGCCGAAGCTGGCAAGAAACGGTGGTGCCTGGCGTTCGCCAGGTCAGGTAGGACGCTCTTCTACGATCCCAAGAAGTATCGGCACGTGCTTCGTGCTCACCGGCGGTTCTGGATGGCGAATCGCCGCGCCTTCTGGGAGTGGGCGTTCCATGCTCCACTAGAGCCCAAAACGGCTCAGTCGAATCGCCGCAAGCATAAATTGCGCGCCATCCAAGCTCGGCTCGCCTTCACCAGCACGTGTATCGAGACCTGGGGCTTGTACGCCTTCTTGAAGAAGATGGCCAAGTACCCCGAGATGTTCTGGCTGGGAGGGCAGCCCAGTCGCGTTTCTCGCGAGGCACGCAAGTACGACGGGCCGGTCGCGGACGACTAAGTCGTTCTTCGCGAGAAGGATCGGAAGAGGTACGACGCTACCCTCGTGAATGCCTTGGACCCCGCCAAAGTCGATGCCTACAGATACCCCAGCGTGCGCGTCTTCTTAGAGTCCACTGAAGCGCTGAAACCGGCCGCGGACGAGAAGAATCGGCTCACGATCGCGGCGCAAGCACGCATCCGCAAGGACATAATGTCTAGCGTCCGGCCTAAGGACGCCTGGGTCGGAGGCCGATCGGCTGAACCTTGGAAGTCCATCGTGAACAGCTACACGGTCAAGCAGTTATAAGACCTGGTAGCGGCCCAGATCCTCGAAGGCCCCTACGACCGTCCTTGTGTGGGCGCCCCAACTCGTGCTGAGATCGAGCGTGACGACTGATCTGACTTTGAAGACGGTGAAGTGGACGGCGAAGGCGAGAATCCACCCTCTCCCACGGCGGGCAAGAAAGCGGCGGACGAAGAGGCTGAAGATCTCGTACATGAAGACGATGAAGAAGAAGAGGTCTCGGGTGAAGACGACGCCAAGGATGACGAAGATTACGACGACGACAAGGGGTGTTCCAGCAAGTAGCTTCATGACGTTCCGACTTCGATTCTTTTGTGCCGTTCCATCCTTTTAACACTTAATACTGCGTTCCTTCTTGCCCTTCGCATTCGTGTTCTTCGTACTTCACTTACGGCTTCCCCCAGGGCTTATTTCTTG
>NW_003303749.1:1379171-1380116 GCF_000142945.1 Phytophthora infestans T30-4 | reverse complement strand
TACAGGCTTCACTAGTGCTCCCTGAAGCTGGCGGAGCGCCACTTCACAGTTGTCGTTCCGCTGGAACGGCACGTCCTTCTGTTTCAGGTGCACCAAAGGTGCAGCAATTGTCGCAAAGCCGGGAATGTTACGTTTAAAGTAGCTGGTTAGCCCTAGGAACACCCATACCGTATGAAGGTCATGAGGTCTTTCGATGGTCATCACAACCTTTGCCTTTCAGGGCTCGGCATGATACCCGTAGGCGTGACAATATGACCTAGGAACGCCACTTGGTCACGCCCCCAATGACACTTCTTCATCTTTAGCTTGAACACCGCACCGCGGAAGCGTTCCAGTACCTGACGCACGCGAATCAGATGAGTCGGGAAGTCGTCAATGAACACCACGCAGTCATCAAGATTCACGAGGCAAGTTCTCCACTTGAGGTCGACGAGAACGTTCTCCAGCAGGGGTTCGAATGTTGGAACGGCGTTGCACAAGCCGAACGGCATAAATAACCACTCGTAGATCTCAAACTGCTTGTAAAGGCCGTCTTTTCCATACTGTCAGGGTCCATAGGAACGTTCCAATACCCAGAGGCGATGTCCATCGTAGAGAATAGAGAGGCGTTCCAGAGAACGTCCAGAATGTCATCAATCAACGGCATCGGATAGCTGTCCTTCACAGTGACAGCATTCAGCTTCCGATAGTCAATACAAAATCAAGTACCTCCGTCGGGCTTCCTGATCATCAAGACAAAACTAGCCCAAGGGCTTGTCGACGGCCGGATGGGGCTAAGGTCTAAGTATTCCTGGATTTCCGATTCCAAGACGTCACCTTCAGCTTTAGAGACTTTATAAGGCGGCTGTTTGATCGGAGCTTGCGTTCCCGTGTCGATGCTGAGCTTGATGAGTTCCGTTCTCCCATTTTTCTTCATGGTCCTCACAAATAAGTCTCGCAGACGAA
>NW_003303749.1:1346378-1377835 GCF_000142945.1 Phytophthora infestans T30-4 | reverse complement strand
GTTTCGCACAGAGCGGGAAAGGGCTCCCAGTGTATCGGCGCTGGGAGAGCGGAGATGCTCCAGTATACTGGAGCACATCGAGTCATGGTCGTAAGCGGCTCGGATCTCGTCGCGAAGTGGCATTACCGGGGAGACGCTCGTCAGGTAGACGCCTGACGCCTCGCACGTGGCACACTCGTCTACATCGTCTTCATTCCAGCGAAGGTTGTCGACCCAATGCACCGCGTGGGTCGTAGTCGGGACGCCGAGACAAAGCGTCGGCGAGAATGTTGTTCTTGCCGGGTTTGTAATGGACAACGAAGCTGTACTCAGAGAAGAACGAAAGCCAGCGGGCCATCCGCTGGGAGAGATGAGGACTCTTCATCGCTGTCCTCAGCGATGCATGGTCGGTATACACCGCGAAGGTATCCTCACCCAACAAGTACACTCTGAGCTTGATCAGAGCGTAGCACATCGCAAGGAGCTCCTTGTCGTGAACAGGGTAGTTGCGCTCCGCCGGCTTCATCTGCCTGGACTGGTAGCTTACGACACGCTCTCGACCTTCTTCATCGCATTGCATCAGCGCCCAGCCGATGGCAAATCGCTCGCGTCGCAGACGACGTGAAAAGGCTTCGAGTCATCCGGGAGCGCGAGGATTGGGGCCTCGGCGAGACTCTTCTTCACCGATTCGAAGGCGGCTTGATGTGCGGAAGGCCACGACCACGACACATCGTTCTTCAACAACGAAGAGAGCGGCTGGATCAATCCGGCGTAATTCTTCGTGTACTTGTGGAGACAATTTGCGAGACCCAGTCACTGACGCAGTTCAGTGGGATTCTGTGGCGTAGGCCACGCACATATCGACGACACTTTCTCGGGGTCGGCACGGACGCCGTTCTTGCTCACAAAGCAGCCAAGCACCGGAATCTCCGGCGCGCAGAATATACACTTCTTCAAGTTGGCATACAGCTTGTTTTCGCGCATCACTTGGAAGACTTGCCTCAGATGCTTCAAGTGGACTTCAGGCGCGCTGAGGCCTCCCTCAGCGCGACTGTGTACGAAGATGTCATCGAAATAACTCGGTGCGAAATCGCGGAGCGAGCGCAGCACATGGGACACCATGCGATTGAACGTGGCGGGAGCATTCTTCAAGCCTTGTGGCATAACAAGCCACTACCAGAGCATACCATTGGGAGTGCTTACCGCTGTGAGCGGTATATCGCTCAGCCTCATGAGGATTTGGTAGAACCCATCGGTCAAGTCGATGGCGCTGAAGACCTCACTACCCGACATTGCGTCGAGCACCATGTCCTTCCGAGGAATCGGCGTCTGAACAGGGATGGTAGCGTCGTTAAGCTTGTTGAAGGCATGGACGATGCGCCATCCGCCAGTGGCTTTCTTCACACAGAAGGTCGGACTGGAGTGCGGCGATGTGCTCTCACGCACATGACCCGCCTTGCGGCGGCTCTCGAAGAAGTCATCGATAGCTTGGACCTGATCTCGCGGGAGCGGCCACTGCTGCGTCACACAATACTTCGAGCCGGGCACGAGATCGATCTCGTGGCGAATTCCTCGGTCAGCTGGCAACTCAGCTAGGATCTTATCCGGAAATGTATCTTCATATTCGCGGGCGGACTCGTAGACTGGATTGCCGGATTCGCGTAGCGCTTCCCAAGACTGCGCTGCGAAGCGGTCCTCGTGGGCCGACTTCGGTTCAGCGCTCTTTGGACGCGAGACGTCGTCACTGACTGCATTCACTTCGAGCGACGCCGAATCGGCGTCGGTGGTCAGGCAAATTTGTTTGATTTCATCGGCCTTGAGGCCGCGAAGAAAGTTCTTCCAGGAGAGACCTGGAAGTCGAGTGATCGACCCTGCCTCGCCAGGCGGTTTGCAAGCTCGAGTGTTCGTCGGCGGCTAGAGGTACCTTCCACATACTCAAGCACGCAGACCGACTCCGTCGGTGAGCTGTCACTTGGTACGGGCTCTCGGCGAGGTTTCAGCCGACGCCGCTTCGACTTCCTCTTTCGCCGCCTCGAGTGCGAGCTCGAGGATGATGAGTCGCTTTCGCTGGACGAGATGTCACCCCTCTCTAGCGGGAGCCCCTGGTCGACCGCGGTAGTGTTCAGCGGGAGCGCCAACTGCTCGACCACCGGCTCAATTTGACGGGAGCCCCTGCTCGACCGCCCATCCCGTTCGTCTGCGGGGAGCCCCTGCTCGACCGCCATCTCATTCGTCTGCGGGAAGCCCCTGCTCGACGCAGTGTTATTCATCCCCGCGTCGCCGGGGATTCGTCAGCTAACAGCACTGGCGCAAGCCGTGCAGAGAGGGCCATCGCTCACTCTGTGCACAACGTGCGTCGTGGATGACCGGTCCACGACGGTGACGTGAGGCCAATCCTTCTGGGCGACCAGAAGGTGCGTGAACACCTCGCTCACATCATAATCACTGCGACGCTTGACCGACCGGGCCAGCCAGTCAATCTCAGGTTGATAGCGCCACAGCCACGGCATACCCAAGATGCAGTCAAACGCATAATTCATCTCAATGACGAGGAAGTCGTCGTTGCTTCGGAAACCGTCGAACGTGTACGGAAGTGTAATCTCGCGCCGCGCGACGCGGCGTGATTTCTCATCGGCCAACTTGACAGCGACCTCCCCTCTACCTTTGCGGACAGTGATGTCCGACGGGAGTACCGACAAGCACGACGCGCGGAAGAAGTTGCTGGTCGCTCCTGAATCCAGGAGCGCTCGCTGTGGTCGCCGGGCACTGGCGACATGAGGACTGACAATGATCAATCTTGAATCGCTCGGCGTGGTGGTGGCATGAAAGTGTGCATGCAGCACAGGAGGGATAGGAGGTTAAGTTGCCACCGGGGGACCCGGACCTCCATTCCAGCCAGTAGGGCGCCCCGCGCCTACTGACCCTGACCGTTTTTTGGCCGGTCAGAACTCACGGGTTCGGCATCGACATGCGCAAGCACTGGAGCTGGCGCGCGGCAGTCTGCCGCGCGATGACTGACCTTCCGGCAGCGGAAGCAGGTGAGAGAACGACTGTTCCGAACACCGCTCCGACGCGCTACATGACGCTGGCGATTGCTCGTCGCATCGATAGCGTCGATGTCCATGGGCTTGGGCGCAGAATCTCGAGCTGAAGCAGGTAGCGCGTGAGCGTATGACGCCGTAACCACGTAGTCCTCGCGTAGGGCGAGGGCGAATGCCTCTTCGAGCGTAGAGGGGTCCGATCTTGTAAGGCAGTAGCGCGTCATGCCTTCGCGCATACCATACACGAGCACATGAGCCTGAGAGGCCATATCGATCGGCTTAGACACGATACACGACGCGAGGTGTCGTGTCTTCTGGACGTAGTCGCGCATAGTCATCGTGCCTTGCCGAAGGGCGACGAAGTCTGCCCGAATTCGGGATTCATCTTGCGGCGGCTCGAACGCGAGCCGAACGTCACTCTGGAGGGTATCCAGAGTGGGGAAGACGTTGAGATCGACAACCAACTTGCCGAGAGCCCATTCCTTGGCTTTCCCAGACAGCCGCGAGAGGAGGAAATGGACCTTCGCGAAAGGCGCCTCGATCAACCTCGAGGCGATGGCGATGTAAATCTCTCGAAACCATCGATTCAGCGGAAGTCGATCTTCTCCGGCACCGGAGTAGGTGGACGTCTCTAGCTTCACGACGTCATTCGTGGAGACACGCGAGGGAGTTGACACTCGCCGATTCGCATCGGCGAGCTCGCGTTCCATGAATTCTTGTGCCGCAACGCGCTGCTCGTCGGGCGTCGCTGAGCGCAGCAGCGACGTGATGACGGCTTCTCCGGACACCGCCGCGAGGCGGTGGAGAGCTTCCCACTCGATCCGAGTGAGATGGAGGAAGGCAGCGTGGTCGAGGTCTTGGCTCATGTCGAACTTGGTCGTTGGAAGGACTACGAAGTGCTACCAGGTGTAACGGGCCAGGTATTTACTCCGCTACTTGCTATCACTATAGTGTTGAGGAAGCTCGCAACAGGACGACTGAGTCTAAGGTTTAAGGAAAAATCAACTCTGACTTTTTTTTAGGACCAAGGCCACAGCCCTGGCCACCCAAATACCCGTCATAGTCCAATTGGATAATAATGGGTCTGGCTCCCCATATATCAGCCAATGGCATGACAGCATTTCAGCACACGCTAGTCGAGTGCTGATGCACCTACTTATGTAAAGAAATCTACCTACTTATGTAATGGAGGAGCCCATTACACGTTCCGTTGTCTCATTAGCGTCCTTAAAGTCCCGATTCGCCCGCTTTGCCCCCGTAGAAGCCTCCAGCTTCCGGTCATACCAATCCAGCCAATACTCAGGCGTTCTTAGCTCTCCTGACGAGACTTTTCGTGTGCGTTCCAGCACTTCCTCTGAGATCCCTAGTACCGCACTCATTTCCAATAGAGTCGGCGTTCCCTGCTCCTCGGCGTTCCTTTTTGCTCGCAGCAGAACTCCCTGTTCATCCACGGGGTACAATCGCTCCTCAAGTTCCTTTTCGTACTCCTCAGGTTCATCCCTTGCTCTGTAACCTTCACCGTGCTCGAGCATGTCCAGCTCCTCGTCGGTGAACAGGCAGTCGTAGCGTCCTGTAGAATCCTTCCCTTTAGTATTTTCAGTCTCCTGAGTGGTAGTCGCACTAACCACCCCTATTACCACCGAAACTTGGTTTGCTCTTGCACTCGCGGCATCTTCAGTCGTCATTTCCAAGGCATTCTTGTCAATCTCAGAAGTCGCACTGAAGCGCTCCGTAGCTTCAGTCTCGTATTTTACTTCTCGTTCGGAACGCTCCGTCGTTCCATCTCCTCGTTCTCGCGTAGCAGCCAAGCGTTCCGTTGCTTTTTCCCGTTTCTCCTCGCTCCTCTCGGACTCACTCAAAGAGCCGCCCGGAAAGCTGGTCCGTTCTGCTAAACTGGTCTCTCTTCCAGTTCCCAGTTTAGAGCCCACCCGTTCCGTTGGGATGCTCGCCTCGTTCTTTTCTAGTTTGGAGCCCACCCATTCCGTTGGGATGCTCTCTTCATTCTTGCTAGTATGGAGCCCACCCGTTCCGTTGGAATGCTCGCTTCGTTCTTTTCCAGTTTGGAGCCCACCCGCTCCGTTGGATTACTCGTTTCGTTCGTTTCCCGCTCAGCAGTTTCAGTCTTCGCACTTGAGGCTGGAACGCCTCGAGTAATTTTCCCATCCGTCACACTTCCCTCGAGAGTCTTCTCGGGTCCACTAGTAGTTAGACTAGGAGGACCCTCACTTCTCGGCGTGTCGCCCTTTAGTCAAGAGGAAGGAGCGACACTTCCTTCCCCTCCCTTCTGCCACCTTCGTTGTTGAGGCGTTCCGGATGACGCGGTGGCGTTCCCAGCGGTCGCGTTCACCGTCAGATTACGCAGTCGGTCCAGGCTAGGGCACCTTTCCACTGGGTGGTCCTTCTCGCCGCAGAGAGCACTCCATACGACGGCGTTCCCCACTCCGATTGGATCCTTGGGGTCTCGGCCTATTGAAGAAAAGTGGCCCAGCTCGTTACACCTGTTGCATCGCCCTTGTCCGCTCGGGCTGGTCTCGCGACCACATCCCACTCGTCCACAGCGACCGCATACAACTTCTCCTTCCGTCGTGCGGGTGTCAGGACCGAGTCTGATCCTCAGCGGGCCTAAGTTCGACGGGGCGTTCCCAGGTGTCGAAGCGTTCGGAGGCGATGAGGCGTTCGCAACCGGAGTCGGAACGCCTTGAACAGGAGGAACCGGAGGCACTACCGCACTGATGTATCCTTGCTGCACCCCAGCACCTTGTAGCTGTTTCTGCATGGACTGATGTATTAGCTGTAACTGCTGTAACATCTGCGACTGCGTCGAGTTTGCGTTGTTCGAGTGGGGCACAGGCGTTCCTCCGTCCGCAAACTTGTCCTCTTCCTCGACTGTATATGCAGATTCTTGTATATCAGCAGATTCCAGGCCCCTCGGATCGTCGCGACCATATTGCCATTCAACACCGCCCTCATCGGCTTGTTCCGCAGGCCGTCCAGGAAGAACTCGTACCTCATTCGAGGCTCATGGTAATTCAGGGCCTCGCACATGGTCGAGATACGATCACCCCACTCTTCAGGCGGCTCACCGCGACTTCGCTTGGCGTTTTTGAGGCAGCTCCAGAGTTGGGCAGGCGTTTGGCAGATGAATCGGTTGTGGAACTTCACCCGAAAGGTCTCGAAACTGTCGATCCTCGAGTTATACCACCACTCCTGATCCACCTCACCCCTGAGGCACTGCTCGAACGTCGTCAACCGCATCAGGCTGTCCATCCCATAGGTGCACCTCTCAAAAAAACGCCAGAAAGCTGCCGCTCTCTCGTTCGTAGCCGTCTCCGAGTAGAATGGAACGATTACCTTTACAGCGTTCTTCAACTCATTCGGGATACATACGTATGGAACGGCTCGACGAGGGTAATCTGCGCGTTCAGGAACTCCCTCTCATCGACACTCAGCACCTCGAGACCCGGCGCTCCCTTCATGACCTTGGTTCCTCATTTACGACGATGATGCTCCTCCCGCCGCTAGAGGCATCCCTAGCGTAGGCAGATTCGGGTACGCATGACTCGGTGTAACGGGAGCTGCGGGTCAAGCGGGTAGCGTTCCACTCTGGCCCCATCCGGCAGTAGGCTGGGCCATCGACTGGTACTGAGAATAGAGCGCTCTCGTCCTGGGCGTTCCGCCTACTATCCCGTCCTCGTAAGGACTGATCCCCTTCGGAGGTACACCTCGATACGCGGGAACTGGTCCTAAGGTCATTCCCACTGACATCGAAGTCTTCGTCAGGGTCGGAGCTCGAGGGATCGGAGGTCTCTGGTACTCGCGCTCGAAGGTTGTTCCAACTCCGTACGTTCCAGTCTGGCCGACCCAGGCGTGTAGCGGGTATCTGGTCCCACCGTTCGCGAGCGTGGCTTTCCAGCGCAAGACTCACGAGACAACGTCAGTTTCCGGAGTACTCGCTCGACCGACTCTTCCACCTGTGCTTGCAACCTCGAGTCGTTGGAAGGCGTTCCAGACCGGGCGGACGCAGCTATCGATCGAGCAGGGGTCAACACCGATTTGGCAGGTGTCGACGCAGACTTCGCAGGCGTGGTCATGGACCTCGCTGAGGCCGTCATTGATCGGACAGGCGTCGCCACTGACCGGGCCAGCGTTCCTGCTGATCGGGCAAGTGTGGACATCGACCTCGCAGGCGTAGTCACCGATCGAGCTGGCGTTGTCACTAGGCCTTCGGGTCGTACTGAAAGGTACGTAGCCGTTCCCGGGGTCGTCCTTGCCCCTGTGAACCTTGCTTTCGAGGTCACGTTTGTCGGGGTGGCTGTCTCCCTAGCGCTCTCAGTATCTCTGAGGGGTGTCAGCGAAGAGCGCGACGAGTCGAACGAGAGCGCCACGTCTCGGGATGCCCCCGACATGAGCGCTCTTAGCTTCTCGCTCTGCCCTGGCCGCCGAGCTAACTGTTCCAAGATGACATCGAACCGCTCTTGTCTCTCAGGCGTCTCAGGTTCTGACAGAACCTCTTTCACTACACCCAGGAACTTGGCTCCGTAGCTAGACGTGTTCCTTCCAGCGTCGCTCCGTCCTTCTGAATCGGCCGACCGAGGCATTCCAATTACCGCTGGAACGTCTCCACTTCCTTTAACGCGGGACTCATCCTGTTCACCGCCGCTGGTGGTACGCGCGCTTGTCTTCCTCGTAGGTCTCGGCTTGGAAAAGTGACTCGGGCAGAAATGGAGATGACCATCCCCCACCTTCTTCCCTTGTCTCGCCGCCGTGTCCCTCACCAGACCAGCCGTGGGCGCTCATAGCGTTCCGTTACCAAAGGGGCGGCTCACTCCGCGTTTACGTTTATACGATTCTTCGGCGAGAAGATACCCTGCTCCTCCACCAAATTGTCGCGGTAATCCTCCTTAGGTCGGGGTCGTGTATTTAGCAGGCCGACGTAGGAACTTAGGTTTATCACGTAAATGTAAAGTTGTTGCTGTATCCTTGAGCTCTTCTCTTGTAAGAAGGAAAATCACGACTGAGCTTGTACCTAAAGCTCCAAACTGAGCACTAGGCTCCTTACCTTTCTGTAAGCCACTACCGCGTGGAGGTCCAACGCAAATTTCCAACCTTGTCGACGGCCAGGCGTTCCACTCTAGGCTTGGAACGCCGTCGATTGGGCCGGAGAACACAGTTGCTTGGACGTGGCCTGCGACTTCTGCAGCAAGCAGATGTTCCGAACGCAGTCCGAGAGAATGGCGAGTCCTCCTTCTAGCTGTGTACCGTGACGACATTCGGTTTGAGAACACAAAGTCAGTAAACCAACTAAGGCTCACTATGATGGCTACGGATGCACATACCATCTTCCCTACGCTGTGGCGAATGGCCCATCTCGTGTGTACGGTACTTGTGTCAACCGCAAGCGCCGAGCGCTCATTTTCGGTAATAAAACGTGCTAAAACGAGACTAAGAACTCAGATCGGCGACGAATGGCTATCCGATCTGCTCCTTTTGAGCACGGCGAATAATCTCACTGCTAGTTTCAGTCGCGATGAAGTACTAGATCGATTTAGTTGTGCATCCCAGCGACGAATGCCTCTGTAAGTACAGCTGGAAGAGAATAAGCTGAATTTCATGAACATTTACACTTTCGTGAATTCTGTTTATATATTTATTTGCCATTCTTGTTTGGCTCTCCCTACGTTCACCAACTATCGGGTAGAAAAAAACAATTTACCCGGTAAATTCGATTACTCACATAACCAAAATATCCGTATGAAAGTATTTTTATAAAAACAAATCTCTTTGTAGTTGGCAGGGTGCAAAGTTCCATAAGTGATACACTTACATAACAAAAACTTGTACTTACTTTTGGCTTAGCTCTCGAAAATGTCAAGACACATTGTTTCAAACATTGTGTATCTGCACTTGTCGAGATCCTCGTCCGATATTTGCGGTGTCAGCGCGCTCAGATTTTCCTCGGGTTCCGTGGGCATCGCCACTTTCAAATACGTTTCAAACCACTTTACGATGAGAACACCGCAATTATACCCGTCCTTCTATAGCCAAGCAGAAGAGTATTTGAAATTAAATACAAATGCGGGATCGATCAGAGGGACCACGGAACTTTTCATGATATGTTCCACTTTATCAATGTAGTCAAGTTTTTGTTTTGGGTCGTAGATCCAGATTGAGCAGCTTCGAAAGTCAACGATAGTGCCACACCAATGCGCCACGTCTACTTGGATGTTTAGAGGGAAACAACCACGCGTCTTACTGCACCTTTGCTTAGAATTTGTTGCTTAGTGTCGATAATTCTCTTTCTCTCGACTTCCACTTTGAATCCCAATTAGACAGGGTCTACTACGAAATTTCAGCGAGACCCCCTCTGTTTTGCCCAACTGTATGTGCTTGGTGGGCCGTATGAAGAGCTGCAACGAAAATGCATCCGCATGATGCCCACGAATTTAATCAGCTCTTCGAAATGAATAATAATTTCACCAATCCGAGGTTTAATTTCAGAGTACATGTTCATCTGGGGCACCTTAGACAGGATCTCACGTCGCACATCGCTTTCTGGTTGCGATTGAACCCACTTGATTAGACTCCGCGTGCTTCTAATTAACTTTGGCCACTGCTTCATGGTATCAATGTCCCGCAGTGAAAATATTCCGACATCCAAAATATGCACAGAAATTTCTTCTGCCGCTGGTGTCCTGTTGCTATTAGCCAGCTCTCAATTCGCAGCATGTTTACCAGCTTGAGCAGATTTGTCCACCAGTGCTTTAGGAATGACATACCGAATGTTGGTTTCAGTTTGCAACTCTTCTCCAGGTTTTTTTAACGCGAGTCTTTGGACGTTTATATATCGCCTCCTCGACGGATGGCTGAAAACACCGGTACAATCGCCGATAGCGACAGCCTTTTCATGTGAATATATTCGCGAAGAGTCGCAAGTGTGGAATCACCCACTGTAGTCAGCTGATCCGCAAACACACTAGTTTCTCCAATCCCTTTGCGAGCCTTGGTTTTCTTAGTTGCGCTCGGTTCTGTGGGTCTTTCTGCAGGGTTGCTGGTCGGGTTCAGCTTGACAATCCGTTTTTTTACCAGCGTCGCTTGCTGTGTCGAAACCTAAACTAAGGCCTCTTCAAGTCGAGCGCGGTGTCATTGTTATTGTGGTTGGAGAATTTCTGACTGAACTGGTGACACTACTCCCAACGTCATAAGCACTGGTGGCATGTCCACCAACGCTCAACATCAGAGGTGCCACCTCTTCTTCAGAACCTTCCACAGACGTAGGATGATCGGTTGTTCTGCCAACAACGCCTTCAGAATTGGTGTCCGGATTGGTGACAGAGTCACCAGCATTCTCTAAGTTCGTGCTTATCTCCACAACACATTTGTAATTGGTGACTTGTTCACCAATATTTAGTTCTACATCATCTCCACCGCTGGTGACTTGCACAGTGTTACTAGAATTGGTGATTTGTACACCAACATCGCCAAAATCGGTGACATCTCCCCCAACTGTGCCAGGAATTGATGAAGTCGTGTGTACAGGAGAAACGGGAACAGCACCATCAAGTCTTGCGATTGATTCCATTTCGACAGATAGCTCAGCCACTCGTGGAAACTTCGCGATCCTTTATCTGCAATAACTTCTGCAATTTTCTGACAAACCGCAATTCCGGCGCGATATTTTTCGTTGTGGCCTAAAACACGAGCCGATGAAACCGTTACATCCTTCATTGGGAATCGCCTTGCAGTATCATCATCACATTCTTCGTCAGCAATTAGCCATCGTGCAGAAACAGAATTGTAAGGTATAACGGAGCAGGCGTCTTGTTGCTGACGTCACAAGTAAATGATTTGGCGACACGGAAGCAGCAATGTGCGGTAAAGCTGCAGCTGCATCGGCCTTCCTCCACGCTGGCAGCATACGTTTCATCCGACTCCTCGCTCGCCAGACTTACAAATGAAGAACTTTCTTCATCTGATGATACATGGTACGTAAACTGCTGACTAAGTTTATACTCTTCCTCCACCAAATCACATGCATGACGCGTAGACAGCTTTGCCAAAATTCTCATTTCATCATCGTATTGATAGTTGTACCGGCAGCCGACACGGCGTACGTTCGCCCAGTATCCATCTTCCGCATACTGCGGCAGGAGCAATAAACGATCAATACATTCGTCCACTGCCATGTGCCGATTCAAAATGTCTTTTGCGGCACCCCAACTTGCTTCTAAGCAATTGTTCGTATTGTTGTCGAGATGAGGAATCTCGCCACGTTTGAACATGCACCATAAATCCTTGCAGTTCAACCAATTCACTTTGAAGTAGTCCATCAACGCAGGTCTCTTTCCACACATCTGCCTCAACGCGGCGAGGTAATGATTAAAATACTCTTTTGAGCCCGCACGAACCATCAGAGCAACCAGATTTTTTTGCGTGAGCTCTGTCAAAGTTTGTGAAACCATAGTTCTCCTTACTGACTTCTCGTTTCAAGTAATCAATAGCGTGAAAATGGTGCACAAAATGACAACAGCGTCTGGAAACGCATCTTTCAACAGCGCCAGTTCAGTGAAGTTTTTGTCGATGATAATCACTCTGACATTTCTCCAAGCCGGGTTGTTCTCCTTGAATGCAGACACAGCACACTCCATATTCGACCTACTCTCTCCATCAACAAGAGCATGTTGGGCGAACGCACCACATCCAAATTTATCCGTGACCATGGAGCTGAACAAATGATATCCATGAACACACAAAACGTTAAGCGTTGGTGATTAGTTAACCAATTCAAGATACGTTGGAGAACCGTACACCAATTATCCGTACCGATTGAGGTTAGTGCCGTACATAGCATCGATACAGACGGTTTTAGGAAAATTGCGAGTCATGCTCCTCATGAATGCAGTTTGAAACGTGATACATGACGTCAGACCGGTATGTTTATCCCTGAAGACGTTGACAGCATTTCCAGTACCCTCGCTGAAATCACTGAGAAGCTGCGAGCCGCGTACATTATCATCGTCCGAAGTGTACGTTTCTCTCCTCATCCTGGCGAAAAGGTTCTCCATATCTTTAGGTAAAATTGGCTTACCCGAAACTTCCTTGAGATACCTTAAATTTTTTTTCTTTTTCGACCCGCCTAGGTGTGACTGCAAAGGGTAAGACATATACTAAATGCTACAAATTGCATCGAAAATATTTACTTGAATGAGTGTTTTTATAAAGCTCTGCGTGCCCGGGTAGTTGACTTAACGCGCTTCGGAATACGAATAGTATACGTCCGAACCAACGGCGTGATTGTGCCCAGCGTAGTGAGTCGATACTCGAATTTTGAACAGTCCATCCCTCCCCTTGACCAAAATTGTGTTCAGCTTTACTGACATTTGATCGAACAGATGATGTGGTCTGTACGTTTTCCTTTACCCCTTGGCTTAAAATATCAGCCATGCGTGCAAATGAAATACATTGCATAATTGCCCAGTGTTTAGTCCCATAACTCTGCCGTAGAACCACTCAGCACAGCCTATTTAGACCGAGATTTGTTCCGCTCCTTGACGGATATTGTGGAGCGGATTTTGTAGAGTTGGTGTGTGTCCCTCTGATAGCTGTCAAAAGCAAAAGCTTATGTTAGGAATCCCCGCAAACTACGTTTTAGCACTATTAAGTATAAGCATACCTGTTAAACGCTTCTTGAAAGATCTCCCAGGATGAAAATAGGCCCTGGAAGGAGGGAAACCCCTGCACAGGCTCCCCATCCTCTTCGTTGAGTTTGTCGCCGCCTTTTCTCTTTTTCGGTGTCACGACAGACATCGTGTGCGCGTACCAACAGGTATCTGCGTGGAATGGCTTGTTTTTCGAGTAGACTCGAGCGAATGGAGCCAGAGCTTTTTAGCTGCTCAAAAATACCAAATTTTGATTTTCAGAAAATCGAATACCGGTATCACAATATACATTTTTATGCTCAAAACAGTTGGTGAGCGTAGGCACGTCCTTCTTGTTTTCTTGAAAAATATTTGTTTTTAAAAAGGAAAATATTAACACTTTTTTTGGAAATCCTGGAAATTTGGGGGGGGGCATTCCCCCCCTCATAAAAAGAAACGGACCTGTCTCCCCCCTTGGTTATGAAGTCTCGACACAAGTCCATGAGTTTTGATATCTAAAATAAACGAAGGCTGTATCGTTAACTATGGTGTGCGTAACCCCATATTAATGCTAAGTAGTACTTTTTGACTAAATTATTTATTAAAATAACGAGCATTTCGTTTCGAATACCGGTAGACTCAAATTTACAACGTGCTGCACTGCAGATTTTCTTACATCAAAAGTTTTATTTTATTGTAATAGTAGTCAGGCGGGCAACACTGTTTTCCCAATAAAGCACACTACTATTACACATATCGCACCAAATACACACTCACTGCGCACTGAAAGCTCGTCCGCTCGAATAGCGGGGTCCTATCTTTAACTGGTGCTGAGGTGGCCATCTTCATCGAGGCCACATTAAAACCACGCTTAAGCACGAAGACGACGCCGGCACGCTGAAGGTGCCGAGGGAGGTGAGGGCGTCGAGGGCGCGCTCCAAGTATTTGAGCCCGCAGATGAAGTAGTGGGCGTGCTCATTTCATTGGAACCACCCGGAGCAGTTTCGCTCGAGCCGCCAGTCTCAGGCGAGCCACCAGTCTCCATAGATCCACCGGTCTCCGTAGAACTATCAGTCTCGGGGGAACTACCCGTCTCAGTAGATCCGCCAGTCTCGGTCGATCCACCGGTTTCGGTAGAACCACTGGTCTGGGTCGCGCCACCGGTCTCCATAGATCCACCGGTCTCGGTATCGCCGGTTTCGGCGGAGCCGCCAGTCTCGGGTGAGCCACCAGTCTCTGCAGATCCGCCGGTCTCCATAGATCCACCGGTCTCGGCGGAGCCGCCAGTCTCGGGTGAGCCACCAGTCTCTGCAGATCCGCCGGTCTCCATGGATCCACCAGTGCCAGTTTCGGGTGAACCACCAGTCTCCGTAGATCCGCCCGTCTCGGTCGAACCGCTGAAGAGGCCACCCCAGCCGTTGCCGGAAGATTGGATAGGGCTGTTACCAGTATCACTACCACCGGTAGTTCCTGCTGAAGAGCCGAGAGTGTCAGTACCAGCAGCGTAAGTGGCCGTCGGCGGCTGCGTCAGGTCTGTCTGCATGTTTCCCATCGAGTCGGCCGAAGCGGTGGCCACAGCGGCAGCGATGAGAGCGGCGGCAAAGAAAACCTTCATGTCTGTTGATGTGGGTAATAAGCCTGTGTTTGAACCAACAGGTAAATTGTAGAATGAATGACAAAGCTGAGCTCCCAAGCACACTGTGCTGGTGTTGAACGACTGCTCATCGTGCCCCAAGATCTCCGCTCGTCATACTGTACCGATTCCCCAGCATCGGCTGGAATTCTCGTGTGCATCGTCCACGGTGGCCGTGGAAGATGCACACGGTGGCACGGTGTGAAGACCACAAACGGACAACTCAACAGCCAAAATGACTACATGTACATGTACTGGTGCTAATAGTGCTACCTAATGTTGCTACAGTACGGTATTGCATTGCCAACGGTCCTACAATAATGTGCGTTTGCATGTCCGGCATTCGATCTTCTTCGCTGCAGAATAGGATGCTTTCGCGCAGCCCATTTACACTTTATACTTGTAATAACACTTCGACATCGGGAACCTACGCCTTCGTCTGCAACCGGTCCAGGTATGGCTGTTTCCGCAACCTTCAAATTGCAAAGCTGCTTATTCAAGCAGATTCAATGGGTGTGGTGGAAAGAGGTGTACAGGGGCTTAGAATGATGCAGAGAGAGCTGCGAGACGAGCTAAGCAGGAAGGAAAAGTGCAAGCAGCAGTCTACTTTGGATGTGCTACACAATAGTGACTTTCCCATAGTTAAGTACCTCAGAACAGTAATTTTTCGAAAGTTTGAATTCCATTTTCCGAGGCAGTGATGAGAGATTTTTTGTCTTTAGCTTGTAAATTACTTCCTCTGGTCGGAAATGATCACGCGAAGTTAGTATGATAGGTCTTTCAACTGTTCAATCCTCGATAGAAATTTGAAAAAACCTATCATACTAACTGACACGTCTTTCAACTGCTCTATATGCTCTTCAGTTTGTCACGTACTTCGTCTCGATTCTTCCGCTTTCTGCCGCTGTTCTTCTTAAGCCGGTTAAGTCACTCACCCCTACGACACCAGCCGTCATTGCAGAGCTGTACAGCTCCAATTAACTTCACGGTGTCGGCTCATAAGAACATCAAACGCTTCACGGGGTAGTTCTCTGTTGTTGCTGATCTTTAGAAGCTCGTCAATGACGGCTTTTGCGCTCGTTGTCGATAAGGTTGGACTTCGGCATGTTTATAGAGGAAGAAACAGCGTAGCGCAGGCGTGGCGGGTCGCACTCCAGGCGAGGCTTGAAACCTTGAGAGCTAAAACTGAAATTGCAGAGGCTATAGAAGTCCGTTCTGCGCACAACCGGTGGCTTTAAAAAGAGGAGGTGCAGGGCTTCCGTTTGGTCCAATCAGATGCCGTATTGGATAAATAGAGCTGAAGCGATTGGTCATTTTGTCAGTTTCGCGTGATCATTTCCGACCAGAGGAAGTGCAAGACTTCGGGAACCGATATTTTATTCTTGTCGGAGGGTATTCCATGAACAGGGATTACTACTGTACTTCGCGTAAAATGTATCGTAAAATTTTTGAATCTACGCTGTTTACTTAACATATATGGCTCTGTTTGATACGGGCAGCACGATTTGCGATGGTGGACATCATCAGTCTCGATGCACGAACGCCATACAGTTAATGTATTTTTTACTGCATTTTAATATTCCAACAGATCTGATAAGTGACGCTGCAATTGACGATGCTCAAGAATCTATTGGGCGAGAGCATCGTGTCTTCACGGACTTCAATTGGACACGCCAATCGAGCGGAAGATGTCGATTCGAGCTTTGCTTCGATTTGTGCGGCTCGCACAATTAATACGAGCCACACACCGCCGTGCGACACCAATTGCAAGCAGATTGGCATTTTATCAGTCAGCAGCAACTTTATTTAGCTAGAGCTAGAACAGTGTTAAACTTAAAAGAGTTAAGGGAACATGACGAGTATTGCGCACATGCGTAAGAGTATCAATGCATTCGTGCACGAAGTGCTATCAAATCAATTTAATTGTTTTACTATTGGTATAATGTGAAATTTGTTTCAGCCAGTAGCAGGGTGCAGCACAGCAGCATGAGTCAGGCTGTAGGATTTGTTGGAGGGATGATTTGCGCAGAGTTGTTAGGGCAGTACAGTACGGAGTGAGGACAAAAGTAGAGTGGTCTATGCGGCCATAGTGGAGAGGAAGTCTTGAGTGTAGAAGGAGAAGACGCTTGTGGTGGACTTGGTAAAAGAAGAAGTGATGAATTATAGAGTCTGGTGTTCTGGTGGGGGAGTTACTCTCCACCAACCAGTCCAGTTATGTACGATTTCTCTATATGAAATAGTACAGTTATATTCCACTAGATAGTTATCATCACATCGGAGATGCTTACTTCGACAGCCTCCCACATCGAGGAATGTGTATGATGCTCTATCTGTCGGATAGTATTTAATGTACCACGGGTGGCTGTTTGTAACAGTCCTGTACGTACATGAGCATTTACAAGAAGTAGATCTTGTTTTGATATTGATGATCTTTTTCCTTTGACTTTCATTGTCAGATTTGTCACCTTGTGCCGTTTTGCTTTGGCAATAACTGTGCTGATTTCTTGTTTTCATTGTTATTTTGGCTACTCAGGAAAACCTTAGAGGATTAAACCTGTTCACCGTAGTGATTGTTGTTGCTATCGTTTTAGTTATATGAATTTGTAGCAGCTACTTCAGGGAAACCTTTAATTTTAAGGATCAAAACCTGTTCGCTGAATTGTTGCTGTTATCGTTTTAGCTTTACGAATTTGTAGAAGCTACCTCAGGAAAACCTTTAATTTTAAGGATCAAAACCTGTTCGCTCTGTTGTTGGCTACTCAGGAAACCTTTGAGGATACACCTGATCACCGTATTTATCTTTATATATTTTGTGTAAGCGTTTTAGCTTTGTTCATTTCTTAAACTGCCATTGTTTTGCTCTTTCATATGTGGATATTTCTTCACAATGTGTGGTTTGTTTTTTGTTTTTCCGCTGCTGAGGTCTTATAGAATTGCCTCCCAATTTCATGAAATGGTTGATATAGGTGCTGCAGTCATTTTCAATTTGTTCTGACTATTGTTATTGAGAGCTTATAGTTTTCAAATATTTTTGAAGAAAGGCTACAGCTTTTAAAAGCATAAATAACATCAAACAGTGTCATCGGTAGCGTACGCATCATATTTGCAGTAAGTGTGCAGGCTCTCGTCGTTGGGGTTATTTTTCTCCCTAGAGGCTCATCGAGTTGTTTCTCGTTTGGAAGTTTATAATTTTATTTTTACTTCGCAAGCGCTAGCGATAGATTTTGCTAACTATCGAATTCATTGTAGATGGAATTGATGCAGTAAAACTATAGTTTGCTTTCTGTAGACAGAGGCTTCTGTAGGCTTGTCTTGTAGTCATAAAGTGTTGAATTTTTTTTCTTATTCTTTTGGTACTGTTATGCTGGAAATGTTTGAAACTTTTGCCAGCGACAATAAATGTTAAAGTTTGGCGAATGCATGAATAGTTTTTGCCGTTGATGCCTCCCAGTTTCATACATTTCATTAAGTATTTCTCTCTCAACGTTTGGGGTATATATATTTATTTATTTTTCTCGTACAAACAAGGCAGCCTTTGTATAACTTGCAATTTTGTTTTTGCATCTTGCAAATTGCATGTATGATTTTATTCATAAATTTCTTTTGTGAATGTGGCATAAATATGTTTTGAGCAGCTAGGTAGCAACGCTTGCACCAAAGCAATATTAGGAGCACACTTCACTCACATTTTATCTAGCTCACAGCTTTGGGGTAATTTTCTCCCTGGTGGCTCTTCGGATTGTATTCCGGATTTTATTATACTTCGAAGTAGTGAGAAGCATGCACACTATTTAGTCAATTGACAGAGACATTGCTCATGCAAAAAAGTGTTATTGCTTCGTAAGGCTCAATACGCAGTGCGTATGGTACGGAGTCCAGGGAGATTCTCCTCTGGCTCAATACGCAGTGCGTATGGTACGGAGTCCAGGGAGATTCTCCTCTGGCTCAATACGCAGTGCGTATGGTACGGAGTCCAGGGAGATTTTCCTCTGGCTCGATACCGCGTGGCAGACGTGCTGCTCACCGCGTGCAGCTCGTTTGCTGGCGTAGAGGGCAACATGGCCTCCCAGCATGGCGATCTATTGCACATGCAGCGCTACAGCTCAGTGGCTGGCGCAAAGTTGGCAACGTGGCCTAACGCAGGCAAGTGTCCGTCCAGCGATTTCTCTCTCAGGTCTCCTTCACCTCATTGTGCCCCTGGTCATTCATGCGGCTTGGAGGTGTGTGGTCTTGCCGCGTCCAGCTCGCCCCTGGCGAAACGTTGGGCTTATAACCTGTTGGAGGGATGATTTGCGCAGAGTTGTTAGGGCAGTACAGTACGGAGTGAGGACAAAAGTAGAGTGGTCTATGCGGCCATAGTGGAGAGGAAGTCTTGAGTGTAGAAGGAGAAGACGCTTGTGGTGGACTTGGTAAAAGAAGAAGTGATGAATTATAGAGTCTGGTGTTCTGGTGGGGGAGTTACTCTCCACCAACCAGTCCAGTTATGTACGATTTCTCTATATGAAATAGTACAGTTATATTCCACTAGATAGTTATCATCACATCGGAGATGCTTACTTCGACAGGATTCCTCTAAATGGATAGTACATCTACCGGTACATGTTTTATGTAATACTTGGAAAGGCAAATGCTGCTTGTCATTGCCTTGAATGACAAGCAGTGTTTGTCTTTCCTAAAGCATTTCGAATCACGGATAGCCTTGCTCAATTCGACAACGTTTACTATTTTTAAAAAAGATAAGAAACTAACGCAGGATGTGTTGCCTATTCGCCACTGGCGAATCGCGAATCGCCAGATGTGGCCGAGCGGGGCGTGAAGTGTCGATATTAAATACTAGTTACTTGTAGTGCTTCGGTAGTGTAGTACGTACGGTGCGATGAAGACATGAATATGTATTAATAGTATAATACATGAACAGTAGATTGCCGATGCAGGGCATGGGAAAAAGATTCTTTAATTATCTTAATTCGTTGGCGTCTGACGCCTTTTTTGTATGAAAACTTTTGCGTTTTACCCCGGGCGACTTTTCTAAACAAACCGCTGCTATTTTAAACTGCTTACGAATTTGTTGGTGCCAAGCACCGAAACACTCCCGTGAAACACAAAAACAAAATACCATATTGCGCTGAAGGGTTTCTCAGCACGAGATGTTATGATCAAGGTGGAGCAGCATGTTGAGGAGCTGCACTCTGCATGTACGAAGATGATGCTAAATGGCTAGATCTGTCTGAGCTCTCTTACGCTGCGCACTAACGCCAAAAATGTAAAGAACTACCAGCTTTCAGGATCTGCAAAGAGGATCAAAATATATTTAAAATGTAATTTAAAAAAAGGCTATCTACAGCTTTTAAGAAGCTCCGCGTCGGCTTTAAACTCCCCGGACTCTACAGAGTTAGCTCTAAACAAGCTAGCTCTTCAAGTATAATACCTCTTATTTCACATAAGCTCCCAGCACAACGAAACGATATGAGGAGCTGTGTGTTTCCCCATAACCAAAATGCATTGGATTGACCTACTTCGGGCGAGAGGTACTGAAGCGAACATGCCTAAATAAAAGGTTCAATAATTTGTTGACAGCAACTCCAAATACTGTTAATCTAAATGAGTCGATGCGCATCAGCTTTTTTCGAACTTCATTTTTTTACAATGAATCCAAATACTTCAAAGTACTCACCAGCGTGCCAATACTGTGCCGTGTACAGTCGAGCAGGCGGGAGTAAAAAAAAACTCGAGAGCAGTCCTCCTGATGTTTTAGTGCTGCTCGTTTCTACCGTATTCCATTGGCTAGTAAAGCACATTTCTTTTTAATTTGACCCATTATGGACTCAATGGCCGCCCCCCAGGCAACCAAGCCTAACGCCGATAAGGCTGAATGTGACGGGGTCACACAGCACCTTGCGCTAGAGGAAGTTGGCCTCCGAGAGTTTACAAACTCTTAGTGAATAGTAGCCCACTGGTCCCTTTTGTAGCGAGGTGACCATTTAAGTTGTAAGCTGAATGTATTTATAGGTAGGCTAAGCTTGAGTTAAATTTACAAACTATAAGTCACTTTTAGTAAAGCTATGTCATCAGCCAATGGTTGGCCTCTCATGACCCTGGTACCATGTACCAGGTATCCCAAAGTTTTAAGTGTCAAACTTCATGTAACTAGAGGGGCTACGCACCCCGTTACATCTTCCCCCACTTAGGCTTGGTTTACTGACCAATCAGAATGAGGAAGAAAACGTCATAAACTCTCATTCGCAAAGCCGAAATACATCGACTTGGCTGTGCGAGCGCGGCGGAGGCTCACTTTACAGTAAGAGCCTCGAGCAACGGCTGAGCGCTCTTCTTCTCTGTCTACATCGACCTTTAGCATGTCCCGCGGCACTGCGAAGAGCGGTACGAAAACACGCTCCAAGGCTGCTGCCGGAAAGGCGCAAGCCAAGAGCGCTAAGCCTTGCGGTAAAGGCTGTGCACTCCAGGAGGCTACTAAGGTGGCATCGGAGGCAATCGGCTCATCTGGTGATGCGGGTGCGAGCAAGCGTACAGGCAAGCGCCGCAGTCCGTCGCTTTCGGTCTCTCCAGACAGCCGTCCAAACCCGCGGTTCGCTGAACGTGAGTTCAATTCGGGCAGTGAGGATGAGGCCGAGTCCGGGAGCACTCACGATGCTCCTGTGGGCTCCGTGGGAGGGCACACTCCAGTGCCTAGCGAGCACGACGACGACAGCGCGCACCCGCTCGCAAGTGATCACGGTGATCACAATCCCAGGACGTCTGTGCGCTCCGAGAGTCCTGCTGTCAAGACTAAGGGCTCTCCCAAAGCTGTCGGCGACGCGGAGGAGAAACGTCTCAAACATCTCTCGCTCGCCGAGGGTCCTGCGCGTGCTAAGACCACTGGGCGTGGGCTGAGTCTCTCAAGTACTCACCCTCGGAGTAACGGGAACACCATAAAGATCAGCTGTTGTCCCGCATTCTGGACCAGCGTGATCTTCGTGTCCGGCTCGTCCACTTGATCAGCAAGCACATACTACCAAGGGACAATTGGAAGCGCGCGGCTTTTGGCGCTCACGATGAGCGCGGGCACGGAGTGTCGTCAATGTCCGTACCTCGTTCGGGCTAGAATTCCCAGACTATTTACGAACCTGTCGCCGCTTCTGTTCCCGGATTGCGACAGCCTTCGGGCAGTCTATCAGGAGCCGTTCAGTCGGCTCCCACGAGTTCTCGGAGTGTGCATAACCCTCCACTTCACGAGGAGCTGTCGCTTACCGTGACGCCGTCGCTCCTGGAGAATCTGCTCCACGTGGTAGTGGACTTCTCCGTTCCGGTCAAGCAGGGGCCAGGGGGCCCTCGTACGAGAGCGAGTACCAGGCGCCTCCGGAACGCTTTTCTCGTCCGGATGTTTCGCCTGCGGGTCCGACGCAGGGCCCTGAGGTCGACCGTCACCGTCAACGAATCCTCGTGCTTAAAATTGCACTTTGCCTTGGGACTGGCGGTGATGCTGCCGCCCAGACTGGGAATCAGGGCGTGATCGTTCGTCTTGCGGGCGGCCTGGACCAGTTGAAGTGGAATGACTCGAGCCGGCATCTGCGGGTGGACTGCCGGGCCTCTTTGTCCGATCTTGACGAGGCCTTCCGCATGATCCGACGTGTTGAGGCTCTGCTGCCACGTCCAGAGCCGTCTCCGACGCAATTCCAGCCGTACGCGTATGGTGCTTACCCGACGTATTTGGTGGATGGCTCTTGGGTCCGATCGTACGGGGCCACTCCGGCGTACGGTTTCGACCGCAGCCTTACTGTTCAGCCCGAGGCTTGGGTGCCTGCTCCGGCGCCCTCGTCGACATCTGCTACCAGACCTTGCTTCAAAGAGTTGAACCAAGGTGGGTTTGTGAGACAACCCCTGTGGATCATGGTACCGCTTAAGACGTTCAACGTAGAGCGTCGGGTCCGTCGTCATTGACTTAGGCAGGTCAATGGTGTTCGACGCACCATGCCTGGCCAGGACCGCGAACGGTCCAATGAAGCGGTTCTTCAGCTTGTTGCTGCCGACACAGCTGGCAGTGTCTAGTCGTAAGCTTCTCGTGTCTAATAACACTTAGCTACCCACCTTAAGCACAGTTAAGTTCCCTCTTCCATTTTGTCAGAGTAGACCTTCTGTCTGTCCTGGGACGCTGCCATGGCATTGCGGGCCCTGCTGATCACACTCAGCTTGGTATCCACAGAGGCCTCTACTTGTTTCCGCAGCGAAACCGGTCTCACATCTGAGACCCGGGAGGAAAGAGCTTTCCGCGCATCTACCCCCACTTAGAATAGAGGAAGCAGTGTCTCCTCGAAGAGTGAGGGGTACTCTGGCGTGACGGAAGCCATTCAAGTAGAGCGGCGTAAGCCCCGTGGACACGTGCACCGCGTTGTTGAGGGCAAACTCAATAACTGGAAGCTGCGTCGACCACGTACATGGGACCTCTGCGCACCCAATGCGCAGAGTGTCCTCAAGCACTCTATTGACGCGCTCCGTCCGGCCGTCTGTCTGCGGATGGTCCGCAGTGGACATCTGCAGACGAGCTCCGAGTATAAAAAACAGCGTTTTCCTAAACGCAGCCGTGAGCTGCGGGTCTCGGTCCGAGGCTATCGTCTCCGGGAGACCGTGATAGTGGAACACGCCATCGAAGCCCAACCTTGCGGTCTTTTCGCATGTGACGGTAACGGGTACTGGAGCAAGATGAACCATCTTGCTCAGCCGACACACGAGCTTAAAATCCCGGTGTTGCCGTGTCCGTCGGCGGGAAGCCCGAAAATGAAGTCAAGACTCATCGACTTCCAACAGTCAGCCGGAACGGGCAGGCTCTGTAGCGGAGCCGAATCGAGCCCTGTGGGTTTAACCCGCTGACATGTTTCGCATGTCTTCACGTACCGGGTGACCCACTTGTACATGTGGGTCCACCAGAAAGCCTGAGAGACCGACAGGAAGGTCTTTTCCCGACCTAAGTGGCCGCTGGGGGGCGCATCGTGCGCCTCCGCGAGGATGTCGAGCTTCAGATCCGCGTCGTTGGGTACGACCACCCGTGGAGGCTCACTAGGCTCTGCCCGGTAATAGAAGAGGCCATTCTGCAACTCATATCGGTGGAGCCGGGAACGCTGCCGTGGCGAAAGCCAGTCGGCCCTCGCGTTCGTTCCTGCTGCTAGTACCTTGACGATAGTCGCGACAGCCTCATCGTCCCGATATGACACGCGTATCCGATCATATAGATCCGTTGTCACCCGTGTGCTGTGGGCCAACTCGTAGTCTGGACACCGAGAGACGGCGTCCGCAAGCACGTTGAGCTTGCCCGGCTTGTACTCAACGCGGAAGCTGTACTCCGCGAAGAAGGACAGCCACCTCGCCATCCGTTTGGAGAGGTGAGGCGAATTTGTCGCCGTCCTCAAGGATGCGTGGTCTGTGTAGATCACAAAGACCTTGAGCCCTGAAAATGAACCCGGAACTTCACAAGGGCATATTTCATTGCCAGAAGCTCCTTGTCGTGGACAGGGTAGTACCGTTCGGTGGCGTTGAGCTGCCTGGCCTGGAGCGAGATGCCTCGTTCGTGTCCAGCTGTGTCGGCCAGCAGCAATGCACAACCGATTGCATAGTCCGAGGTATCGCAGACGACGCTGAACGGCTTCGTCTCATCCGGCAGGCCCAGGACAGGAGCCCCTTGGAGACTGGTCTTGATGCTTTCAAAGGCATTCTGGTGCTCTTGCTCCCAGCGTCAGTCGGTGTCCTTCTGAAGGAGACCCGACAAGGGCTTAGCGAAGCCCGCGTACCCTGCGCTGTGCTTGTGAAGGTAGTCGGCCAAGCCCAACCACTTTTGAAGATCCTTCTGGGATCGGGGCGTCGGCCATGCTGCAATGGCCTTGACCTTGTCTGGGTCAGCCCGAACGCCCACGTTGCTGACGAAGCAACCGAGAACCTCGATCGCTATTGATGCGAAGACGCACTTGGCGATGTCGGCATAGAGCTTGTTCGATCGCATCACGCCTAACACTCGGCGGTGGTGCCCCAAATGCACCTCTATGGCCGTCTTTACTCCCTCGACACGGCTATGGACGAAGATATCGTCGAAGTACGTTTGTACGGAGGCACGCAAAGGGCGGAACAGTTCCGTCACCAGGCGATTGGACGTCGCCGTGGCGTTAGACAAGCCCTGCGGCATGACGAGCCACTCCCAAAGCATGCCGCTTGGAGTGCTTACCGCGGTGAGCGGGATGTCACTCTCTCGCATCAGGATCTGGTAGTATCCGTCTACCGAATTCAGCGCACTGTACAGTACGCTTCCGGCCATGTTGTTCAACAGCACATCCTTTCGTGGAATTGGTGTCTGGGCCGGCACCGCCGCGTTGTTCAGCTTGTTATAAGCATGAACTTGATGCCACTTCCCGTTCGGCTTCCGAACGCAGAAAATTGGCGTCGAGTACGGGGACTTTGACTCCTGCACCATGCCTGCCTTCGCTTTTGCAGCGAAGAAGGCATGGGTGACCTCGCACTGTTCGCGTGGAAGAGGCCATTGTCTTGTGACACAGTACTTTGTGCCAGGAACGAGATCGATCCGTACGCCTCGATCTGGTGGGAGCTGGTTTGGTGAGTGCTTGTTCACCACGTCCGCAAACTCCGTCACTAAAGGATACACTGAATCCTTGAGGTTCTTAAGGATCTCAGAACCCAACCGCGTCTATCGCTGCTTGCTCAACTCTCCTAAGACGTCCGCGTCCAAGACAGAGGAGGAGTTTAACTCCTCCCGAGTGGCCTCTGGTCTTATGAACACTCCATATAGGCAAGCCCAGCCTTGAGGTTGGCCAGAAAGAAATGGACACCAGATGTCTTGACGGGTAAACCGGTCTCGCAATCGAAGATGTGATAACACTCTTCCACCGGCCGTGTCGGAGGAGCCCGGGCCCTGGACGCCGAGTCACTTGAAGCGACGACGTCGTCGCTGACGGCGACTGTGACGTGGAGCTTCGCTATCCACGTCTGGGGATGACGTGGTGCCGACATCCGAGGCACTCGAGGCCTCGTGTGGTACTATGCTACCCACGTAGGAAGCTCATCCCGCGTCTTACTCTTCAGTTATGGTCTGGGCGACCTCGTGTGGCACTGTCTTACCCACACGTATCCGACGGCTCCCTCTTCAGTTAATATCTAGGCGACCATGTGTGGCACTGTCTTACCCACACAGGAAGCGTATCCGACGGCTTCCTCTTCAGTTAAGGTCTAGGCGACCGTGTGTGAAACTCTGTTACCCACCTTGGACATACTAATACCATCGTTCGTGACAGCTACAGCTGTCTGCGGAACTATGTTACCCGCTTGTGGACCTAAGTTACCCACTTGGCCAGCGCCTCCTAGCACTGCCACCATCGAAGCGTCCTCGGAGTCTTCATATACGTCGACGGCTCCCAAGCATGTGCTGGATGCTTCGGTACCCTGGTAGCCCATGCGGCGCCCTGGGTCGTGACAGAGGTGGGGACAGTGACGTTTTCCCGTCGGCCAGTCGCACTGACACCATCCCGTTGCCTTGGCGTTCTCTAAAAGCATCTGACAACGTGTTGCTATTACGCGCAGCCGTCTGGCGGCGTGCGAAATTCTTCGACGCCCCAGAATCAATCAAGATTCTAAAGGGGGGGATCCGTGTATCCCCGTACACATCCGTGTACTATAAGCCGCCCGCCGCTGCTGTTCGCCGATTCGAGCGTGCGAAGACTCTCCGGGGCAAAGTCCTCATGGCACGCGCCACCCGCGCACCTCTCGCGAAGACTTAGTTCTTCCCCAGTAGTGCGCCCCGCCACTACTGGCCTCCGGTGTTCCCCTGTTCCCGGGATCCTGGATTCTGCCAGCGACCCTTGAGAACGGGATTGTGGTAAGTTCACCTGCGGCTGATCTTTGCGGGACAGTCACGCTTGAAGTACCCAGCTTCCCGCAGCCGAAGCAGCGAATGTCGATCTGTTCGGCGGACTCGAGCTCCATGGGAACTGATTCGCTGGGGTTGACCCGACCGGGATTCAGCACAGAATTCCCTGGTCACGCTGAGGCCGGCGTGCGCGCCTGAAAATGGTTGTACTCTTCTTGAAGAGCCACTTTAATCGCCTCTTCGAGGGGCTTGACTGACCCGGAACAGCTGAGTGCGCGCCGGGCCCACTTGAAGGCCGTCCATGAACACAGTCACCTTGATGTGTTCGTTCAGGGGGTTGCCCACTAGGGACGCCGTGATCTCTCGCATCTCTTGGACGTACTCGTGCAGCTCGCGCCTTCCTTGCTTACATGAGAGGCAGCGCGAACGCTACTGGTACTCGTAGCTCGCCGGGAGGAGTGCGGCTCGGAGCTGTTCGCACAGCTGAGCCCAGAATGTGAAACATCGAGGCGATGTCGCCTCTCGCGTGTATGCCCAACTCTTAGCACGACCGCTACGGTTGGACAGCGCAAAGGCAACGCGGAGTTGCTCGGTCGAGATCAGAGCCGCGTCCATCACGAGCTCTACCTCTGGAACCCAGGAGTGAAGATGCTCACCTTTCTTCTCTTCATACGGCTTCACCTTCAGCCGTGTTGGCTTCGGGTGTGGCGGACTTGTTTCCGCCGCCGGAGCCTGAAGATTTCCGCGCACATGTGCGATGAGCCCTCGATCGTAGGCGTCAAACGCATTGGCACGCTCGAGCTTCTCGACCGGTGTTGACGCCACCAGGCCATGTAGGGCCTCCATGCCGAAGATGCCAGCCATCTTCCGAACCGACTCGAACTGTGAAACGTTCATATGGAAGAAGTAGTTCCTATCCATGGCGACGAACTTCAGAGAGGTTCAGGTAGTCTACCCGCGTTGGCGTGGATTGCTACAGGTGCTACCAGGTGTGACGGGGTCACACAGCACCTTGCGCTAGCGTAAGTTGGCTTCCGAGAGTATACAAACCCTCCGTGAGCAGTAGCGTACTGGTCCCTTTTGTCTAAGGGAGCGAGGTGACCAATTTAAGGTAAGTTGTAAGCTGAATGTATTTATCGATAGGCTAAGCTTGAGTTAAATATACAAACTATATGTCACCTTTAGTAAAGCTATGTCATCAGCCTATGGTTGGCCTCTGACGACTCAGGTACCATGCACCAAGTATCCCGAAGTGTTGATGTGTCAAACCTCATGCAACTAGATGTACACTCGGGGTAACGTACCCCCTTACACTGAAGGTCCCGTGTTTGAGGGCAAGGGAGAAGAAAACCAAAAGTTCTGGGTCCGTAAGGTTGTGATCGCCGTAAAGGCGGGTCTCTTCTCGAACGAGTCACTTTGGGTGCCTTTTGCCCTGTTCAACCATGGTTGACGTGCCAATCACTAAGCATACACCTGGGAGACGGCATCTCCTGGATGCTCTGCGTCATGGGGTCAGCTGCGTGAACAGCTTCGAACCGCGTTCCTACCGGCGGACAGTAAGTTCCGCCAGCGCTCGTGCTTTCTCGCGTGTAAGCGAGGGAAACGTTAGCTGCACGAACACGTGCAAGAGATTCACACGTTGGTGGCATCTCTGGCAGGGAATCCTCTGCTTGAAGACATAACGACAACAGTCCCCATGAACGGCCTGCAGGTGGATCCTGCACGCGCGCAGCTATTCCGGGTGCATGCGACAACTATGGAGGAGACGATTCGAATCGACCTCCAAGAGGAGTACAGCCGCAATCAGTCTGGTACTCCTCGGAAAAAAAGCACGCCGCCAAGACGAGGATGGTGTTCCTCGGGAGGCGCAGTGAAGTGGAGTGGTTTTCGCAAAATCTTGTGCTCCAGTCTCACACACCGTGCCCCGGACAACCGATTAACGGAGGGGGTACTCTGGGCGGGGTTGCTGAGCGCTCACATTGTGTACCCGTCGGTGGGGCTGGTTACACCCTTCTGGTGGACTTGAGGGAAAACTTGGCCTGGATTGGCTCCGTCTTGGCGGAACGTTGGATGATAGGGCTGCGTGTAGGTTCTTTATGCTACGCGCCAGGTAGGTTGTCGAGCTTGATCGACTTGGGGTGTGATCATTCCTTTACGGGGTTCTTGACTTGCTAGACTTGACCGATTCCTTTAGCGGGGGCGTTGCGGGTGAGAGCGAAGACGATCGACCGCCCAAGCTGCAACTGATACGTGTACTTGGTAGACTTGACTTGGTAACTGTATGGTCTACTACAATTTCTCGCCGAGGAATATTTGTTGCTAATAAGGCAAATTGTACTCTGTTAAAACTTATAGAGATAAGGGGTTATTGTGGGTCCACCTACCTCTCACACTCTTAGGATCTCCAAAACTGGCCCGTGAAGGTCATATCGTACTTACCCGACATGGGTACAACTCGGGTCGACCTACTGGGTAACTCGCGTATCGAAATGACTACACGTTATTGATCCGATCTGGTTGATTGCGTATGCGCTCGCTGATGCACCGTCGTCACTGGCGGTCGTCCAACACTCGTTCAAGTCGTAGCCCATCAATCCGCTTCCAACTTCTTTAGAACCAACGTACGCTTCACCACAATCGTCCCCTGTGCAGAAGTCCACAGCACAGCTGTTGGACTTCGCACACCACGCGCCTCGTTCCATTCGCTCTTTCCCGTCAGGTCATATCTCTCATGACTTCTCGTACGTGCTCACCTTCCTGGTTCGCACCTCACCTTTCTAATAAGCGCGGCTAACTTCCTTGCCATGCTCTTACTAAGACGGTGGTTCTTTCGATTCCGCCACTCCTTCCTCCAACGCGTCATCGCCACCTGCGGTCTAAGATAGCCCCGTGGCGGCGTCGACCGTTGATCTGGCTGACCCCACGATGGACCTCACTCAAGCTCGCGATTCTCTGCACGCTCTTGAGCAGGCTGTCAATCAAGTGGGGAAGCTCTGGGTCGTGAATATCTTGCCGCCAGTCGGCGTGCTGATAGCCTCTACCGCCAGCTTGTGGAGGCAGCCAGCGCTGCGTCGCCGTATGGTCTCTTCGGTCAGCACAAGTATGATCTGGTCCGTCACCAATTGGACACCACATGTGTTGACCTCGCTGACTGCCGGAACGCGCTGTAGGAGCGACAAGACAACATCCGCGAGGTTGAGGCCGTCGCCCCCAATACCACGACCTGAAACTCCGCTATGACGAGGCCGTCTTGGACTTTCAGGGCAGGATCGCGACCCTTGAGGCGCAGCTGCTTGCTGCCACTTCCTTCGGCGTGATCGTCCCTACGGGTGTGGCCCGACACATTGCGGGTCTGGGGGCCCAGCTTGCGCAGTCGCGCTTAGCCTACCAGCAGTCAGCGGTCGGGAGGCTGCTTTAAACATCGAGCTTCATGAAACGGGGCAAGGATTACCGCTACTAACTTACACTATAGTGTGGAGGAAGCCTGCAATAATAAAACCAAGTCTTAGATTTGAGGAAAATCTAACTCTGATCTATTTGGGACCAGGGCGGCTACCCCTGGCCTCGTGTTAGCCACTCCAATACAGGTCAGCACCTCATTGGTCAATAAGTGGGTTTGGCCCCCACTGTCAATCAATCAGATGATGGCGCCTTAGCACACGCTACCCATATGCCACTTTGCCTACTTATGTAGTTAATCAAAACATATCTACATATTTATGTAAATGGAGTTGGGCCCATTACGCTTCACACATCTCCGTCTCTCACCAAGCAGCTCAGAAGGAGGTGGATTAACTTTAGGCCGTGATCGCGCGCAAGAGGCGTCATTTTAAAGAGCTTCGTCAGGACGTCGAGCATCGCTCGAGAGCTGCAGATGGTACGACCGCTGCTAACACCGCAGAATTCACCCATCTACGGGAGCGGGTCGGGAAACTAGATCGGAATCTCCAACAGTCCTCTCAACGAGCGCGCAAAGCGGCTGTACAGCGCGATAGAGCAAAAACAGAAAACCCGTAAGTTCCGTATCAGCACGCTGTCTTGAGTTTCACAAACGTCTTCGTTGTAGCGAATCACGTCTCCGCAGCTCGGGGAACAATCGCTCGCCTGAAGAAACGACTCAATCAAGTGGAGATTTCGCAGAAGCTTACCCGCGACCTCGAGGCTGATCACGCGACTTTACGAGAAGAGATGGGCAAGCTGGTGGTCGACCGAGATTCTTTTCTCCACGAGCTCGGCGAGCGTCTCGTGGAAGTTGCCAGCTTGAAAGAACATCGGGGCCAAGCGCGCAAATGTCTGGCAGACATCGCATATTTTCTTGCTTCTGGGATAACTCCCGCGCCATCGTCACTGTCTCCTCAGGACCGCAAGCTCCCTTAAGCTTTGGGGTCTCCGGCGAGAGCTACTCGTTCACATAAAGCCGCAGGATCCTCGCTTCATTCGTCTTCTCCGGGGACCACCCGCAACACCAGTCATTGACATCTCCAATCGACGTGTTCTCCACTGCTGATGCAAACTGAGCTACCGTATCGGTGTCGTCGATTCTCTCAGATAGCTAAGAAGGTCATTTTCCGGCAATACACTCTCAATCCCAATCTGCTCGTCGACGGCCCCGCGCTACGTCCGACTCTCCGCGACTTACTTGATCGACTCGGTCATCAGATCAATCCGTGGGTGGCGGTCGTTCCGGCAGTGTTTCGTGTCGCCTTGCTGCTTCTGGATCGGCTTCCAACAGCGATAGCAAAAGTTCCCGCCGCGGCTCAGATCTTACCACCACCGGTTCAGGCACAGACCCCATGGGTTTGGTAAATTGGCTGAATAAGATATCCACGTCCATCTCCAAGATACACGTCTGGTGGACGTCTAGCGCGGACCAGGGAACGATATCATCGATTTATCGAAAATCCAGTCCGTCTTAGGCTCACGAGTAGCCGGCAGGCATACCAACGTCGTGTCCGAAATTAAGACCGTTATTAAGCCGACGACACCCCGGCTACGATCCGGAGACTCGGTCGTTCCCTCTACGCCCCAGCTTCATGAGTGGAGAGACGATCTGATGGATGGAGTTAGCGTGCGCGCCGTGATCGAGTCGGCTCGTGGGAAGTAATCGTGACCGGGGCCGACCCCATCACGTTTGGTGACGATGGGTGGCTTGGGCATTCAGCACATCTCTACTTGGCCTACGAAACGGAGTACAACAGGGCATACTGAGACTCCACTCATGTCTTCCCAGTTCGCATCGCCAAGCGTCGCGCCAGTCGGTACCTGGACGCCTTCTACACCGGCCGTAAGCAGTGGTGATCCCGGGAGGG
>NW_003303749.1:1340326-1346258 GCF_000142945.1 Phytophthora infestans T30-4 | reverse complement strand
TTGTTTTTTGTTTTTTTTAAAAAATTAGTTTTTTTGGCCCGCTCGCGCGCGGAAGGTCTTTCGAGAGACCGAAGACCCGGGCCGGGCCCCTAAATTGTAGATCGTATTCCACGTCCCACATATGAGGTGAGTTGTACCAGAGTGAGAGCGCATGACCCCGCATCTTTTGAGTCCCTGATTAGCGAAGAGGGTATGCTGGGTAATCCTCGGACATGCCGGCCGACCATCCCGCGCGTCAAAAGGGCTCCAACAAAATTCTGATGGGGTCCCACCAAAATGCAAAAGGGGGTCTGGATAAAATTATGCTGTGCATAAATCACTACACACTGAATCAGTGACTGATATGCTCCACATAGTATTTGAAAGACAAAAGACGCAGGCAGCGTTGGCGGCGGCGCTCGGCGTGGTGAAGATGCCGCTTTACCGGCTGGCAAGCAACGGAGGCGGTCACTACAGACTACTGGAGAGGTGGCGTCTACGATGAAGACTACCAAGACAACCAGTGTGGCAGGGGAGGCCAGAGATGATGAACAAGATCATGGAGATCATGGAGATCATGGAGGAGGCCGGAGATGACGGGGGAGACTATTAATATACAAGGACTGAGGCGATGGATTTGGGGGAACGATTGTGGGTGACCTCAGAGGTGCCATAATCGTCGAGATTGCTACCACAGAGACGCCTGGTATTATAAGATACTGACCAGGAGCTAGCTGCCACAGAGGCTATCGTGGGAGAAACCGTGGGAATACCGAGACGACCAGAGCTTCAAGTCGTAGACACATATCGCAGCATTCATGTTCAATTTATTTAGACTATGGTCACGTTGGAGATAAGCGTAATATTAATGAAGGAAAAAAGAAAATGGAATTCATGTGTTAGAAGCACATGCACAAGTATCTGTAGCGCAGGTATTGAAGAAGACTTCTGCTTCTTTTACCTGGTAAGCTCGCACCACAAAGCATCTCAAATGCTAGTAGTACATACAACCCGCAGTTGTAGTTGTCCAGTTGAAAACCAAATTCAGATTCGTACGTACGAAGCCGATATCGTGTTCTCGAAGTTGGAAGTAGCGGAATTACAGTCTGCGCGACACCCCGGACGTTGGCCAAATAGGAAGAGCCCATTGGATCGTACACGAGGACCTCAGAGCTCGCGAGCTTTACCATAATACTGCACCAATGAATGCCGTTGCAGTTAATAGGGAGCAACACTATTTCATTCGACAAACCAAAAAACAATTTGGCGAGCTCGTGGGTGTCAATAGATACTGCGCCTTCAACCACAACCAGCATAGTTGTAGGTTTGATGCAGACTACCTTCGGCCCACTGAACAATTTCTCGAGCAAGATTTCGAAGGTTGCATCGCTAAAAGAGCCCTTCCCAGCAATCTCAATTAGCTCCATCTACACGTCCCAATTAAAAAACAACGAGGTTAGCTAGCAGTCTCGATAAGAAACAGAAATAGTAAGAGTAAAGTGTACCTGGGGTGAGAAAACAGGGAGGACTTTCAAGCGGGATTCGAGAGTTTGGTCTTTGATAACTCGAAAATGTCTATCCACATTAAGAGTAAAGTCAATTTTAGTGATCCACACGAACGCTTTCTCTAGCGTGTCAATGACTTTCGTGACTTCATGCCACCGCTTCATGGCTGCGACGGTGGGCGGAGTCAATATTCCCACTGTTGCAACCTTCACCACCATACCCAGCTCTCCGACGCCTTCGCGTTTGTTTTGAAGCGAGGATATAGCTTTTTGGCACTGCCTAATGACAGACCAAGGTAAAATTTGTACCAACTTGTTGGGCGATACAATTGCTTCCTTCTGCATTTTCCGAAGCTCGTACGCAGTAACCTTCGGAGCTTTCAAAAAGTAGAAAAGTCGAAAGTTCTTGCACAGCAATGCAGCCTTATATGTAGTGTCCTTGGAAAAAAGTGAAACCAACATACCTACGTGGTACTGCTCATCGTCATCACTCTGTATACCATCGGGGACATCCAGCCCGACCTGTATAGCCTCCTGTACGTCCTGCATGGCGTCTTGTAGACACTGAGAAACGCCTGGCAAGTGCTGACCGCCTATAGTCTTGCCCTGAAAAACATTGGAAACCTCTTGGGCGTCCTGCGAGGCATCCTGCACGTCCTGGGGCATGTAAAATTCTTCCTGCGACGCGTCCTGGGCGTCCTGGACGTCCTGTGGAGACGCGGATACGTCCTGCGAAGCGACCTGGGCGTCCTGGACGTCCTGCAACGCGACCTGGGCGTCCTGGACGTCCTGGGGTGATGCGGATACGTCCTGCGACGCTTCAGGAAGGCTCGGGTTGTTCTGGGCGTCCTGCAAATGCTCTGGTACACCGGGAACCACCACCACAACGTCCGCTGGCCCTGGCTTTGAATATCGCTCGATAAACCGACGGACCCATGTGTTTTGAGAGTTGGGATTGGTTATATCTGCCGTAAATTCTTCAATGTTTCTGCAATAATGCAACATCTCCGAGAAGGTGCCTCTGCCACTTGCACGCATATTATCAAAGTAATCGATAATCCTCCCCTCGTAGGGCTTCGTTTTGTACTTCCGCCCTCCTCCTTTCCTTCGCTTTCGATGTGAACCGCATTCCTCGTCCAGTCGGTGCCAGTACTGTTCCTTCCAACCTCGGAGGGTGCTATCGTAGACTCCCAGTTCATGAGAGGCGTCACGGAGAGTCCATTCCGGGTGAGATTGCCATTGCCGCAGCAGCTGAAACTTCTCCCGCTCTGTGCGCTGCGTACACACACGCCTCGACATATTCTGCGTCTGTTGAATTGTGACCACTCGTTTTTTAATCCCAATCCTTTCACATTAACTCGCGCGACTTATTGTGAACTGGCAGTGGGTTTCACATTAACTCGCGCGACTTATTGTGAACTGGCAGTGGGTTTCACATTAACTCGCGCGAATTATTGTGAACTGGCAGTGGGTTTCACATTAACTCGCGCGACTTATTGTGAACTGGCAGTGAGTTTTGCAATAAAGGTTCTGTATTGATAATAAAATAATGAGAATAACAACAGCAATGGTTTAGTCGTATTAGTTCAGCAGGGCTTGCATCTGAAGTGCGCGGGATGATAACGGAGGTCTTCCTACTTGGCGGGGTGACGGCGTACCAAACAAAGTGTCATCTGTACTGCGAGTCCACTCCACAGGTCTACCAGGACCAAACACGTTCTCGGAGTCTTGCTCCATACACCTTGCGGCAAAATCGGTACTTCTCTCGTTTTCAGTTGCTGTCGACATATTGGAAGCAGGGGTGTAGCTGAACTGTTGACTGATTTCGTGATGCAAGTTTGGCTGGCTCGGTCCTGGGGTGTAGCTGCATCGCAAAGCCGTCTTGTGCAGGACCAGGCACGAAATTTATATAACTAGTCGATACATTCGTCGAAGTCAGTGGATATATAAACCCTGGACTCCATGCATTCAGCCATTCATTGTTGTCATTTCAAATTTTTACTGGCGATAACTCGATTGTAAGAGTTGTTGCGGTTTGTGGTGTTGTGTATATGCCCGTAAAAGCCCTGGTCAATTTGCGTCGAGGGTAACATTCGAACACTACCATCCTCGAAAGAATCTCTATCCAACTCGTGAACATGTCCCAAGTGCTCTTGCCTATGTCGGAACGCACGAAACTGAGCCTCAGCGTCAACGGTGACTCCCAAATTGCTCCGATCTGATACAGAAGCCACAGTGTCATCTTGGCTTTTTCTCAGCTTCTTTCTTGCTCGTCTACACATAAGTTTTTCCCCAAAGCCAACGTTATTTCCAATCCCGAGGACCGATCTAGCCACCACTATGTGAGAACATATTCCAAACTTAACGTGCATTGAGCACGCGCATTCGTTCTCCTCAGCATTCACTAGCCATCCATTGGGAGGCATATTTTGTCGATGTGCCCGCCTCGTAGACCATTTCACGCTATCACAATACAGGCGAGAAGCTTTTCGTTTTTGTGACTTGTCTAACAGCAAGGATAGAAACGAGAAATGTTCGGATTCTTGGTCGCAAATACTAACATTCGCCATTTCCCGCATGGATGCCATGGCTTCTGCATCCATATGCATTTCCGATATATGCATCACACGCACTTGCGCTGCATCACGAGTCCGAAATACCATTACAGCTTTGGCTTTCAACATCCACTTAGCCGTACGTTTCATTTCGGGATTGGGTGCGGCGATAGATGCTGAAGGAGAGGCAACATCACAACCTACATCTTCAGCCAGAGTAATCATACTTCGGATCAACGTGCAAATTTCGGAAGCTTTCCGCTGTACATGACGTTTGACAGTGGCGTTAAATATTTCACAGGGATTGTTTGTCGTAGCGTAACTAGATGGAGAGTGATAAATCTGCCATCTCCAAAAACGGCTTTCAATCCACTGTTCTTCAAAGTAATTCGCAAACGCTTTGAGGCATGGTTCCATTCTCCACTCGGAAATAACGCGATCTTTCACACTGCAGTACTCTGTATAGTTTGTCGTAAAATGCATATCCATAACTCCTGAAAATACGGAAACCCCCGGGCCTGTTTCAAGGTGTCTTGTCCGCTTGTGCACGTTATAAAGCACATGAAAAAAACACATCAAGTATTTGCTTTCGCTAAATACTGTAACGTTTCGCAACGCGTTCAGCTGTGCGTCTTCTGCGTCTCCCATGATAGCATCCACGCGCAGCGAAGCCCCAAATATCCTTTGGTACAGCTTTGCAAAACATCCAAATGCCAATTCGTACTCTCGGTGAGTTCTAGCACTAACTATCAGGATGGCAGCAATGTGGTACGTGCGCGATCGATCGGTAAATCCACAAGTTATCACTGGGTAGCCCAGGTCAGTGAGCTTAAAAGTAGCGTCGGTGTGGAAAAGTCTGAAGTGGTCATCACTACGGAGCTTGTTAACTTTTGTTAGCAAGCTTAGAGTAGAAATTCCCACAACTAAGAAGTCCTCGTCAGATCCTTTTCCAATTCGAGGAAATCCATCGTCTTCAAGTTCCGGAGCAAACAGGAAAGCTTTTTCAGCGTCGATTCCGGGGTAGTAAGGATACTCCTTTGCCAACGACTTCACACCTTGCCGTGTGTTACGCGTCAAACTCTTCTTTCGTAGACGTTTCACGCAATCGGTAATTTGTTGTCGAGACGGCAGCCCCAACGGCGGAGCCGGTATGTCTGGCGCGCGACGAAGACTGCTCCATATATGCCGAGGTTGCATACCACAGGCATCCATTCGAGTTACAAACTCCTTCACTTCTGTGGTTATAGGCACACGATGGGCACCAATGCATGCCTCGTCGCGCAAATGCTTTTCGTCGTTCGTGTAGATGTGCCAAGACGAATGAGACGTGCACTCCCATGTTTTCCACTGTACAGCACACTGTGTACCTCCCAGTGCCGCTTCCTTCTTGGCACAGGATGGACTCGTGCATACCATGCGCCGCTCAAGCATTGCATGATCACCAGGGCATAATTTACAGTTGATCTCACGCTTCGCATAGATTGAAGAGCAGCAAAACATCTCGGCTCGGAATTTTGTAAAGCCGTCACTGGATGTACGCTCCGCCAGCTTCCTCCATGCTATTCTCGGCATTGCTGCACTACAAAGAGTATAAGCACCCACTGTAGGCGGACGCGTAGAATGAGGAATAAACACACAGAGCAGTGCGGCCACGCAGTACGGTGCTATGAATGGTTGGTGTATGGTGCGACTTGTGATTCACTTTAACTCGCAGACGTGGTCATCTGCGTCATTACTAATTTACCAATCTATTTTGCTCGAGCCCTGATGACGCACCAAAACGGCACTTTTATTTTGCTCAAGCCTTTTTGGTTTTGCTCGCGCCCCATCTCGTTTGGATTTCACCCCAAAAAGTGTTTGTTGGCACCCCGGTCTCATCCCGCGCTGGGGTTG
>NW_003303749.1:1337193-1339919 GCF_000142945.1 Phytophthora infestans T30-4 | reverse complement strand
CCCCGCTTACGTTCCGGGGATATTTGGTGGATTTGGCGCACGTCCCATTCCCTTAGATCCTGTTTTAGTGTGCCACAGGTTTGCCATGGTCTCCTTCCCCCAATTTAGTCCCAGTCTACCGCATTACCGTAGTTGGACTCGACCAAAATGAAGACGCAGGAAAGTGCACCCCCTGGATTTGCTCAATACGTTAGTACAGTAGTAGTATTAATACAATCTGTATTCGATATGAACACAGTAGAACTCTACCAGCACGCTTTTAATGATGTAGTGCACGTATTAACACCATAGAAAGGACAAAAAAGGCATAGAAATTTTCAGCAAAATATCATAATTAACGTGTGCTTCAAAATGGAAGAAACCATCAGCCGGAGGAAGAGGGTTACGTGCGCTCGCCGCGAATGGGTCGGGCCAGCTGAATGTCCTTGAGCATGATGGTGACACGCTTAGCGTGGATAGAGCACAGCTTCAGGTCCTTTAACAAACCCACGAGGTAGGCCTCTGAAGCCTCCTGAAGAGCCAGGATGGCCGTGGACTGGAAACGCAGATCCGTCTTATAGTCCTGCGCGATTTCACGCACCAGACGCTGGAACGGCAGCTTGCGGATCAGCAAGTCCGTCGACTTCTGGTACTTGCGGATCTCACGCAGCGCGACCGTACCGGGACGGTAGCGGTGCGGCTTCTTGACACCGCCGGCGGTGGGTGCTGACTTGCGAGCGGCCTTAGTGGCCAGCTGCTTACGCGGGGCCTTGCCACCGGTGGACTTGCGGGCTGTCTGCTTGGTACGGGCCATGGCGTTCTATGGTTGCTGTTGTTGCTTGTTGTTGCTTGTTGCTGTTGCTGCTTGTTCTTGATCCGAAGCTTGGAAAAGCGGAAATGAATCGCCTGAAAAAGAAAAGAAAAGGGGAAACACCGCAGCGTGTCTCCCGGGGGCTGGAACGCAGCACATCACAGCCCCAGTGTGTTTGGGCCAAAGTGGTGCTCCAGAGAGGGAGATGTACGCCCTTTCGGAGAAGTGCGCAACCCTTCCAGAATCTATAATGTGGAATTCGCTATGTTCAAACTCCCTCGGGCGCTGGGTTCGCGCCGGGCGGGCGCACGCTCTCGCCGAACATAGCCAAACAAGCCCTTTCCTCCCCTTGTCGCGGCTTCGTGTCTCTGGACCACTCGCTCGCGCTGGCTCCCCATCCCAGGTCGTGGGGGCGAGCGTGAGCTTAACATATAGGAGTTTGTATTGGCTGTCTGGGCCCCACCAGCCGCACCAAGAGCTTTATTCAAAAATCGGAAGGTGGCGTCGAGTCTGACTTGGTTAAAGTATGCTGTGGTCACCGTCGTTACGATCAGCCAATCCACCAATCAGCGACCGCCCTTTCCCCTATTGCGCACATAGAAAAGGCTAGGCAAGAATTTGAAAGTCAAGTCTCAAGCGGCACACTGTTGCTGCGTGTGCTGGAGTTTTGCGCTAAATTAATTCGTAGGAGCCAGTCAGCGACTACGGCAAGCTCAGAATTCTACTTTTGTAGGTGAGGTGCCGTTACAAGCTGTAATACAACGTATGTTTCGACCACGCATATCGTGGAGTCTTTCATGGTATGAAACGTCAATTAATCGTCAGGTGCGCAAGCCTCGGACGAATACGGGGTAGGGGAACCCAAAAAAGAATCAGATGATGCTCCTTCGAACAGAGGGAACACGAAAACCGCAAAGTTTGTGTTCTTTCCGACTAAGTACGAGAGCAACGAGCAGTTTTGGATTTTTCCACCCCCAAAGATCCTCTCGGAAATAAGTGAGAATCACGTGCTCGTTCTTAGCGCACTTGATTGGTAGATATTGACAGAATCTTTGAAGACACTGAAATATTACGAGCTGCATTCCGATTCGCGCTGTGGCCCACGTCTAGCACTGCTCCAGACACTGTATCCTCGTGAGTGAGGTCAAGCTACGGTTCATTGCAGCAAGCTTAGAACCGCACAGTCTCGTCGTGCTCGCTACTGCAATTATGGTCGACCCCCCTGCCGCAGTTCGACAGGCAGTGGAGAACTTTGAAGCGCGCGGCCCGTTTAGGGTGGTCCGGCCGCGTCCTACTGAGACTTCCTTCATTTTCAAGTGGGGTGTGCGCGTCGAATATGTGGAGAATGGGAAGAATGTACTTGCCTGGGCGTGCTTAGCTGATGAGGGCTGTCGGACATCAGGGCGCAATTTGATCAAATTACATGGTGGGAAAACTACTATGGCGTCCAAACACCTGCAGCGGCTTCACAAAATAAGCTCCCCTAAAACGGAGTCGGCGCTCGCAACCAAGCGCAAGCGTGATGCCGACATCGAGCACTTGCAATCATCGGTGCTATACTCGAGAAATCCGACCCGGTTACACTTTCTTCTGCAGACTCTACAGATAATCAACAACAACTTGCCGTTTCGATTGGGTGAATATGAAGAGACGAGGCTTATGAACGCGCTGCTGATGAAGGACGAGATGAAGGCCACGATTAATGCAAAGAGAGTGGCGGAACTGATTGCTGAGCTGTATTCGTCGACGAGAAACGAAGTAATTAATTTTCTTGAGGAAAACAAAGAATCGTATCCAAATTTTACTCTGGTCGCGGATTTTTGGACGTGCAAGACGACAGGAGAGAAGTTCCTCGGGCTGAGAGTCTACCTCGTGGACAAACAGTGGCAGTTTAAATCTGTTCTATTGGGTACAAGGAAGTTCAACCCAGCATACG
>NW_003303749.1:1324257-1336883 GCF_000142945.1 Phytophthora infestans T30-4 | reverse complement strand
AATCACAATAATTATAATTATTGCGCTCTCACATTCCTCAGCGTATTTACGACGAGGCAATGGAAAAACAATTGGACGCAGAGCTGCACCCGCTCAACGAGTTCCAGAAAGTGCGTTGTAGATACATGTGCTGCTCTGCTGTATTATATTTGTAAGCCTTGCAGCGCTGCGGATGCTGAGTATGTGTTGCTTGACGACAGAGCAAAGTCGAGACGCGGGACGGACACTTCGTGGTCATCGTGTGCTCCACAACAGGCAACGGGGACCCGCCCGACAATTGCGGCAAGTTTTGGCGCTACGTGAAGCGCAGAACGCAACCCGATGACATGTTGGCTAAGCTGCGGTACACAGTGTTGGGACTCGGAGACACCAACTACGACAAGTTTTGGTGAGAGTAGAGTGGGTGGCAGAGGAGGTTGATGCGGGCTAACACTCTAGGGTTGGATTGGTGCAGTTTTATGGGAAAAAGTATCGAGAAGCGCATGCGAGAGCTGGGTGCGCAGAGCTTCTACGAGTTCGGTATGCCGCTGTCCTTAAACCATTATTTTTTAGCTGTTCTAACGACCTATTAATTTGTAAATAGCTGCTGCTGACGAAGCGATGGGTCTTGAGGAAAGTGTGGAGCCATGGCTGAATGGTCTTTGGGAGGCGTTTGACAAAGCAAATGGTGTGATTGGAGTGGCCACCGATGTCGGTACCTCAAGTTCGAGTGTCAAGGAGAGCAGTGCGAATGGTGATGAGGCTACGGATGCGTTGCCGGCTGGGAAAAAGTCGTTAACTCTGGCCACTGTGAACGCGTCATATCTCTTGGAGAAGCTCATTTCGTACGAGAAGATGTTTGGTCCGCTGGACGCTCCAACGGAGACACCTGAAGATCTTCCTCGACTACAGTCGTCGCTTCTCAGTATGCGGTTCCTACGTGATGAAGAGCTTCAGACCCCAAGCTCCAGTATGACCAGTATGACTACCGATGATGATGATACCGAAATTAGCTCGACGAACCCAGTCTTGGCTTCAGTGGTTGGTGCCGAGTATCTAACGGCCCCACACGCCGAGAGGAAGGTTCTTCGTCTTGACGTCGACGTCAGCGGCTTAAATATTCAGTACGTTCCTGGAGACTCGATCGGCATCAAGTGTCCTAATCGACTGGAAGATGTGGATGCTCTACTGTCATGCTTGGGGGTCAACGGAGATAAAATCTTCTCCGCTGAGCCTGTTGCGTCCACAAACGGACGTGCAGCCAAACGGAAGAACACTTCAATCCACTTCCCATCACCATGCAACGTCCGCGACGTCTTCCTAAACCACGTCGACATCCTGAGTGTACCGAAGAAAGCTGCAGTTCGTGCTCTTGCGACGTATTGCTCGGACGAGGAGGAACGTGCTCGGATGCTGCTGTTAAGCAGCAAGACTGGCGCACAAAAGTACAAGGTAAGAACGGTCACTTGACAAGCCGTCGCTGTGCTTTATTATCTGACATTTGTAACCATACAGGAGCTCATTACGGAGCAGCATCTTAACTTCGTGGAGATCCTCCATCTCTTCCCGTCCTGCAAGCCTCCGCTTGACCACTTGTTGACTCTGATACCGCAGTTAATGCCTCGGTATTACTCGATCACCACGTCGTCGCTGGTCGACCCTACTCGACTGTCCGTGGCGTTCACTGTCGTTGAGTACGTAGTAGGTGAGCATGGCCTCCGTCGCCGTGGGCTCTGTACGAACTGGCTGAACAAGATCGGTCAGCCATTAATCGACGCCAGTGTAGCTGCCTCCACAGGCGTGAAGATCCCAATCTTCCTAAGAGGAACTCAAGACTTCCGTCTCCCCGAGAATTCTCAATCCCCCATGGTTCTCATCGGCCCGGGTACTGGCGTCGCCCCGTTCATGGGATTTTTGCAACACCGCTACCATGAAGCCAAGGATGCTGCGTTGCCAGGTGATGCATACCTGTTCTTCGGATGTCGACGTCAGAGTGAGGACTGGCTGTTCAAGGAGGAGATGCAGGAATTCGCCTCGAATGGCACGTTGACGCAGCTTTTCACTGCTTTCTCTCGCGACCAAGATGAGAAGCATTACGTCCAGCACGACTTACGTGACAATGCGAAGCTTGTGGCTGACATTCTGCTGGGATCAGACGGCTATCTGTTTGTCTGTGGCGACGGTATGGCGATGGCTAAGGATGTCCACGCTGCTCTAGTCGGCATTTTGACGGAGAACGCCGGATTATCCCACGAAGAAGCCGAACTGAAGCTGCGAGAACTGGGAACTCAACACCGCTACGTCCGTGATATTTGGTGATTCGCGCACGTACATTCCTTAGATCCTGTTTTAGTGTGCAACAGTTTGCATGGTCTCCTCCGCCAATTTGGTCCAGTCTACCGCATTACCGTAGTTCGACTCGACAAATTGAGACGCAGGAAAGTGCAACCCCTGGATTTGCTCAATACGTAGTACAGTAGTAGTTATTAATCCCATCCGTTATTCGATATGAACACAGTAGAACTCTACCAGCACGCTTTTAATTTTTTTTAGATGTAGTGCACGTATTAACACCATAGAAAGGACAAAAAAGGCATAGAAATTTTCAGCAAAATATCATAATTAACGTGTGCTTCAAAATGGAAGAAACCATCAGCCGAGGAAGAGGCTTACGTGCGCTCGCCGCGGATGCGTCGGGCCAGCTGAATGTCCTTGGGCATGATGGTGACACGCTTAGCGTGGATAGCGCACAGGTTCGTGTCCTCAAACAAACCCACGAGGTAGGCCTCTGAAGCCTCCTGAAGAGCCAGGATGGCCGTGGACTGGAAACGCAGATCCGTCTTATAGTCCTGCGCGATTTCACGCACCAGACGCTGGAACGGCAGCTTGCGGATCAGCAAGTCCGTCGACTTCTGGTACTTGCGGATCTCACGCAGCGCGACCGTACCGGGACGGTAGCGGTGCGGCTTCTTGACACCGCCGGCGGTGGGTGCTGACTTGCGAGCGGCCTTAGTGGCCAGCTGCTTACGCGGGGCCTTGCCACCGGTGGACTTGCGGGCTGTCTGCTTGGTACGGGCCATGGCGTTCTAGAGGTTGCTGTTGTTGCTTGTTGCTGCTTGTTCTCGAAGCTTGGAAAAGCGGAAATGAACTCCTGCAAAAGAAAAGAAAAGGGAAAACGTGAGCTGTCGCCGGCGCTGGAACGCAGCATACAAAGCCCAAGTGGTTTGGCAAAGGTGGTGCTCAAGAGGGGAGATGACGCCTTTCGGAGGATGGCGAACCCTTCAGGATCATATATGTGGATTTCGTAAGCCAACCTCCTGGGGCGTGGTTCGGGTCGGGCGGGGCGACGTCTCCGCCGACCATAGCCAAACGAAGCCTTTTCCTCCCCTTGTCGCGGCTTCGTGTCTCTGGACCACTCGCTCGCGCTGGCTCCCCCATCCCAGGTCGTGGGGGCGAGCGTGAGCTTAACATATAGGAGTTTGTATTGGCTGTCTGGGCCCCACCAGCCGCACCAAAAGCTTTATTTAAAAATTGGAAGGTGGCGTCGAGTCTGACTTGGTTAAAGTATGCTGTGGTCACCGTCGTTACGATCAGCCAATCCACCAATCAGCGACCGCCCTTTCCCCTATTGCGCACATAGAAAAGGCTAGGCAACAATTTGAAAGTCAAGTCTCAAGCGGCACACTGTTGGAGTCTTTCATGGTATGAAACGTCAATTAATCGTCAGGTGCCTACATGTACGAACTGCGCGCTGCTGATCGTTATCGCAGTAAGTGTTGCATCGCCATTTTTGCATGGCCTCCAGGTTGGAGGCTTTTCGTTTTGCTGCTGGCATACCGCTGGCTGTGCCACAGCTGGTGAGGTGGACAGCTGGTGGACAATTGTAACCATCACTCTCGAGTCTGCTTCAACTCAGTGAGAGGTGCGTCACTATTTGGTGTGACCCACTCAACAGATTCATCGTTTAGCTTGGAACAATGGACTTCGAAGCACTGGCGACGGAATGCCGCAGTGCTGCCTTCCGGTACGGTTTTCTAATGAATGACCACACGGAAAAAAGTCTCCCCCAATTTGGCCATGCGACGCTGCACCTATTTCCATTTGCAATCAACTGAACGTCTTGTAATGCGACGTCATCCCTTTAGAGAATCGCTCATCGCGTCTCCCGTGTGGACACAGGCCGCAGAGACGATAACTGACTACGTGCATCAACTGAAGACACAAATCCAGTCAGCAGAGTCTGCTGCAGGCACTAGAAATCTTATGCAGGACGCAGATGCCGCGGGTGAGGACGACGACGGACTGAGCTATACATTTCACGTGAATGGCAAGCACCCAACTGCGGAGTCTCTGCAGCAAGACTTTTCAGCACCCAAGCCTGTTGTGGCTGATATTGACCGCACTTCTGGTCACGTTGAAGCTGTGACAGCAGTGTTCCGCTTCTTGCGCAATGCTTGTGCTGCGTGCAGCGCCAATCAGGACGCGTGCCGAGATGCCGGACTTATCAAGCAGGTACGGCTTTAGACTGTTCGAGTGTCGGTAGTAGGTCGGTTTTAAGGTAACCCTGACGGTGTGGTCCTGTCCTGTAGGCGCATGATGTTGTGATGCATTGCTGCCTCTTGGCGGACGTCGAGGACGAGCACTAAAAAGGGTGTGTTGCAACGTACGAGATTGGCTACTGCTTTGACACTAATCCTGTGTACCAACTTGATGCAGCCGGGATTGTCCTTCTAGCCCAAGTTGTGCTTCAAGTTTGCGTAATGCAGTCACCAGTAACACGACAAGCCAAGCAACAGCATGGGAGCTGCTCTTCCCCGACGATTTCCAGGTGCGTGACTGGGATGCCTGATGACTCTACTATTGCTGAGTAATACGCTGATGTTTTCTGTTTTTTTTTGGATAGAAAATATTGGTGGAGTGCCACCAGTATCGTAAGGTGGTTGCTTTTGCTGTGGCGTTGATCATCAATTGCGTCAATTCAAGCGGCACCGATGGTTTCAAGATCGAGGAAGTTGCCGCTCGTCGTGTAGACCTGGTAAGAAAAGTGTTAACAGTCCCCATTGATCAAAATACTTACTCTGTGGTTATTATGGTGTTCTTAGGTGTGCGCTCGCAATTTGGTGATCACCATCCTCCATCGCTGCATGGCGAAGCCTCCGCAGTCATCTGAGTCTGATACGTCGTCGCCAAGTGAACTGCACATCGATGACGAGGACCCAGCATTCGAGTGGATCTGTATGTTGTTTGCGTTGCTGTTCCGCGGCAGTCATGCCAAAGATCTGTACAACGCTGTGGGTGCGCACATGCTAAGCAAACTTTGGTCTCGAGTGACTCCAGAGCAGCTGATTTTTCTACGGATGTTCACGATGTGGGCTGTTTCGACCCCCCAATCAACATTGCCAGCAACCATTCAAGAAGACACTCGCACAAAGCAGCCACTTCCCGAGGGTACGTTTGAATTTGTGAAGAGTACGTGGACGTACATCATCACTGGAGGTGACGAAGACAGGCCCGAAGAAGCGGACGAGGTCAGGAAGAAAGTGTGGTTTGAGCTTGAAAACGAAGCCAAGGTCATGCTACTCGATGTTCTTGGAGAACTGACAGTCGGTAACACCAGACTCAACGCAGATGGAGCTCGAGAACTACTACTATCACTGCTTCAGGAGCTGCAGCGAGTATGGGAGCTTGGCCGTCAGAGCACCACAACTATGAACACTAGGACTGCTGCATCAACGATACAGCCACAAACAAACGGAGAGCCGTTCGGGTACAGGTCTGGATTAATCCGCGTCATTGGCAACCTGAGCTTCCGGCACACAGATCACCAAGATCTCGTACGTAACGAAGGATACCTACCTTTGTTTCTGAACCACTGCAACATTGACGAGACGAATCCGATGATCCGAGAATGGTCATTGGTCGCTCTTCGCAACTTGTGCGAGGGCAATGAAGCCAACCAGTCGTACATCAATGCTCTGCGACCACAGGGAATGGATGCAGCTTCGACTACTACTCTTGACAAAGCGAAAATGCGCGCAGACATTGGGAAGGACGGTAACGTCAAATTGACGAAAAAGGACGGGCAATCTGATGACGAATAGAAACCTTTAGTCGTAGACCATTCTCCGCGGTTTATTGTTCCCAGAAATCTCTTTCTTGATTCGCGCTGTCTGTAGCTGCAAGCACGCTGTTTGCAATCGAACATATGCGACTTTATTCGATGGGTCTTGCTGCAAGCTCTTTTTGAGATCTTCGATCGCTGCCGAGAGTTTTTCCTGACCCATAAGAGCATTGGCGTGGCCAAATAGCAGCGTAGCGATCTGCCTCCTGTCGGCAGGATCTACTAAAGCCAAACATTCCTCGTAAGCACTCTCAGCCTTCTCGTATTGCTTTAGTCGCAGCCATTCGTCGGCTTTCTCACGATAAACAAGTAAATTCTTTAACTGATCACAGTAAGTTAACAGTGCTTTGGTGGAGACGACACTTTGCTTGCTTTCTTGGATTGGAAACGTTCCAGTGATCCGGATGGCCTCCCTATAATACCCTTCGAAGGCCAGGGCCCGTGCATGCATCAGTGTCAGCTCGTCATCCTCGCCAGAGAATGGTGAGCCCTCTAAAAACCTCGTCACCATGGCAAATCGACGCTGCTTCATCAAAGTCTGCGTCAGCAAAATTGCCAGTTCAATGGAAAATGGGGCTTCGCGAAACAATGTCCAGAGATCCTTGCTAAGAGAGGATAACACGCGAGCCGGCGCTTCGTGACGTCCAAATAGTTCTCTGGTGCGAGCCAGGGAAGTTTGAAATGCCACGCAGTTGAGCAACAGTTTTTTCGCTATTCTGGCGGCGGATCGTAGTGCTTGGCTGTCGACATTTTCGGCGGGAGCAGTTTTGGCGAAAGGCACTTTGAGATGGCGCCGAGTCACTTCACAGCACTTACCTAACGTTAAACGAGCCTGCGTAACGTCGCCGACGAGCTTCCAGCCACTTGCTAGTGCCGTGAGCTCTCGACAATACTCGCTAAGACCTTTTGAGAGAAATTGGATGTCATCACGTTTACCGATGAAGCTCAGTAAATCCTGCCATAAAAGCAGAAAACTGGGAAACCATTTTAAAGGTGTTTGAGAACTCAGGATCTTCGTCAGTATTCGCGTGCGATGTACTTGCATTTCTAAAATTGCAGACTCCAGGTCATGGTAGTCCAAGCAGCCCTTAAAGCGCTCAGCTATTTCTTCGTACGCCTGGTCTGCTAGATTGCTATCATCTCTTTCTTGCTGTAGGGCAGAACGAAGTCGTCCCGCTGGAAATTGTTGAGACATCAATTTTTCGGAGACCATCTGAAACACTCGCTGGTCGCCGCTCCATTCGATGTAGACACCACCGTTCATCGCCGATCTAGCATCGTTGGAGACGTACTCTTCCGTAGCGTCGCCCATATCACCAACGTCGATGCGCGCTACTATAATTAAATTCAAACTTTGTCGTTTTATCTCGGTGACTTTTCGAAACTTCTGTTAGGTAAAAAAAATCGAGAGCAAATCTCTGAGTTTAAGCAGACGCGAGAGTGATGGTCATGATTGTCCACCAACTGTCCACATCACCAGCTGTGGCGTGCACAAACTCGACGCGAAGTCAATTAAGCACATCGCAGTGAAAAATGCCACGACAAGCCTCGAGTTGCCAAGATGGCGTTGCAAACTCCACTGCGATTACGGTCAGCAGCGCGTGCACATTAGTGCGTAGGCGTGTACATCAACATGGCGATTAATTGACGTTTAATGCCGTGGAAGACCCCAGGAGATGCCAATTTGTGGACGAAACATACGTTGTAGCGGCACCCCACAGGCTGAAGGCTACAATATGAGCTTGCCATAGTTCCTGACTGGCTCCTTCGAATTCTAATTTAAGATTCAGACTTCCGCAGGCCCAAAACTCCAGCACGCGGCAACAGTGTAAAGACTTGAAATTCGTGTGCAGCCTCGTCTTCTATGTGCACGTTAGGGTAAGGGTGGTCGCTGATTGGTGGATTTGGCTGATCGTAACGACGGTGACCATAGCATACTTTAACCAAGTCAGACTCGACGCCACCTTCCGATTTTTGAATAAAGCTTTTGGTGCGGCTGGTGGGGGCCCAGACAGCCTATACAAACTCCTATATGCTAAGCTCACGCTCGCCCCCACGACCTGGGATGGGGGAGCCAGCACGAGCGAGTGGTCCAGAGACACGAAGCCGCGACAAGGGGAGGAAAAGGCTTCGTTTGGCTATGGTCGGCGGAGGCGTCGCCCCTCCCGGCCCGAACCACGCCCCAGGAGGTTGGCATACGAAATCCAAATATGATCCTGAAGGGTTCGCCATCCTCCGAAAGGCGTCATCTCCCCTCTTGAGCACCACCTTTGCCAAACCACTTGGGCTTTGTATGCTGCGTTCCAGCGCCGGCGACAGCTCGCGTTTTCCCTTTTCTTTTCTTTTTCAGGCGATTCATTTCCGCTTTTCCAAGCTTCGGATCAAGAACAAGCAGCAACAGCAACAAGCAACAACAAGCAACAACAGCAACCATAGAACGCCATGGCCCGTACAAGCAGACAGCCCGCAAGTCCACCGGTGGCAAGGCCCCGCGTAAGCAGCTGGCCACTAAGGCCGCTCGCAAGTCAGCACCCACCGCCGGCGGTGTCAAGAAGCCGCACCGCTACCGTCCCGGTACGGTCGCGCTGCGTGAGATCCGCAAGTACCAGAAGTCGACGGACTTGCTGATCCGCAAGCTGCCGTTCCAGCGTCTGGTGCGTGAAATCGCGCAGGACTACAAGACGGATCTGCGTTTCCAGTCCACGGCCATCCTGGCTCTTCAGGAGGCTTCAGAGGCCTACCTCGTGGGTTTGTTCGAGGACACGAACCTGTGCGCCATCCACGCCAAGCGTGTCACCATCATGCCCAAGGACATTCAGCTGGCCCGACGCATCCGCGGCGAGCGCACATAAGCCTTGTTGGTATGTTGATCTCTCTTTGAGCTGCACGCAGCTTCTTTTTCTTATCGCCAGTTAGCTTTCTTTGGCTTGCTGTGTGTGATGGGGCGTAGTACAAGCACGCAACCCGTAGTATTTTAGCCTTATTATTTGCAGTAAGAAAATCTTGCAACACGAAACGTTTTGCTGCCACTGGCAATTTCAAAAGCATTAATGCATACAATGCCGATACCGGTACTAAAATAGGTACCGGTCTCATTTGAATTAAGAGACTTATTATACTGTACGGTTTGCCAAAAGGCTAACACGCATCCGATTCACTAAGCCTCATTGTTGCTCAGCTTGTCCATGAGCAGTTGCTGCTCGTCGGCTATCTTAGCGAGCGATTGAAACTGCAGATTGTACCTATTAGATGAAAGGTGTTCAACATAATTCAGCAAACACCCAGTCTTTCCAAACTACCACTCGTCACCACTTGAACGCACCGTTCCAGTTCGGTTTTCTTCTCCTTGATAAGTAGTTCCAGCATTTGCTTCTGACGATTCCGATTCTCCACCTCGCTGTCGACTCGGTTGCGCTGCCCGATAGCCTGCCATGCGCCTCAAAGCCCTCAGCTTTTCCGCCAACTTCGATAAATCCAATTACGTCTAGCGTACCTTCAGTTTTTCACGCTCAATGCGCTTCGCCTGTCCCTCCATCACTTCCAACACGCCTTTGACAATCGCATGGAACTCTTCAAGTTCTGTACCAGATACATCAGCACTCAGAATCAATCGAAAAGCAGATTTGCGATACAGCCACGCACTCGTGGCAAATTGGTTGCTCTCTTGCTCCAGCTCCTGCGTATGCGTGATGTTCTCCTTGTCCAGCACTCGCACCTGGCAGTCGTCATCGAAGCAAATGCTCGGTAGCTGGTTGTCTCCGCGGCTCATACTCGGATCGATTGTTGCGACTTTTCACAGCTTTTCCAAACATACCGGTTTTCAGCTGAGAGAGAAAAAAATAGATTTGGAGCTCACCTTTTTTTCTACAACAGTGCCCATTTGCGAAAAACTTAAGTCGAAGATGAACACGAACGTAAAGCGCCTCCGCAAGGAGCTGCAGGAGCTCAAGAAGAACCCGGAGGAGGACATGGTGCTGTACCCTGAGGAGGACACCATAATGCGCTGGAAGGCCTTTATTCGCGGCCCCAAAGACACCCCGTTTGAGGACCGCTGCTTCGAGCTGGCGATCCAAACCACGCCGCTGTACCCCATGGAGCCGCCCAAGATGAAGTTCGTCACCAAGATCTTCCACCCCAATGTGCACTTCAAGGTACCGTGCCAGGAAACTGGCGAGTTAGAAATGTCTTAGAAAGGATTCAGCTTCTGATTAATCCTCGTGCAACGTGTAGGACGGTAGCATCTGTCTGGACATTCTTAAACGTGAGTGGTCTCCCGCGTGGACCTTGAGGGTGAGCACATTATTGAAATTGGTGTTTGTGCTCAAAGACTTAATAAGGGTTGAATGTGCGTAGGCTGCGTGTTTGGCCGTGATTTCGTTGCTGTCGGACCCAGCGGCTGACTCGCCCCTCAACTGCGACGCCGGTGAGTGAGCGCTGTAGATAGATAAAAGTTGTGGAACTTCAGCTGATATACTGTGTGTGCTGTGCAGGGAACATGATTCGTGCGGGTGACATGCTGGCGTACAACACTATGGCCGAGATGTACAAGAAAGAGTACGGACTACTGGAGCTTCCCAAGGATCCGTTCTAAAGCTGCAAACACAGCTTGTAAAGTAAAGTTTCATGAACGTTTAAGGGTCACAGGGTGGTAGTATATTCACTGCTCAGACGCTCACGCTTCTTGCTTCTGTCCATTTAATGACGCAGGATCTGCAACTTGCTTAACCAGGTCGCCGTAGTAGGCCGTCACGACCTTCAGCTGTTTATTCAGGAAAATCTTCTCGCACTCCACGGGTTCGTCTGGTGTTAATGCCTCCAAGTCCTTCGTGGGTGTGCCCCTCGGCAGATAATAGGCAATATTCTTCGACACTTGACGAGCCCTGGCAAACAGATCCATCCCCGAGACACCTTTCACGAGCATTTCGTCCAAGCTGAAGCGCTTCCGACTGTACTTCACCCCTCCCCAAGGCGGAGATAAGAACACCGCATCAGCTTTGAGGTTCGGCAGGATATCAATGGAGTTGCCGACGACAAACTCGATCTTGTCCGCGACCCCATAAATCGCAGCATTGTGTTTGGCCATGCGGATCTTTTCGGGGTCAATGTCGATCGCAATAACCTGCTTGCACGTCATGGCCAACTGGATCACATTCCCACCGCAGCCTGAGAAAGGGTCAACCACGACATCACAGGCAAGACGCTTTGCGATATGCTCTGCAATCACCTGAGGTGTCACCTGTTTAAAATAATGTCAGGATCTTTGAGCGACATTCTATGGTAACCGAGAAGACGTACCGAGTACCAGCTTTCGTGGTCCAGCTGAATGCCATCTTCAAACTTCTCGAAAAGAGTTTGTCTTTGCAGATAAAATTTCACGACGTCCTTTGGGACTTTGCACAGTACGACATGGTCAGTGAAAAGGCAATCCGTCTCGCAACAGCGGCAAGTATCTACCTGGGTACTTGTTTTTCTTCTTCTTGCCAGTCGAATTCTTATGCTCCATTATGCAGGTACTGTCCTCTTGCGGTTTAATCTCTTGAACCACTTCGACTTTCTCCACGACACGCTCGGCCACTTGTCCGTCTGAATCGTACACCACACGAACCTTTTCGACAATCGTCGTCTCCGGTTTTCGGAGCCTCCTCCTCAGCAAGTTGCTCCTCTCCATGTGCAATAATCCCGTCTCCATCTTCACCTTCCGCTTGATCAGCGTCCACAGCGCTTTCACTCTCTTCATCATCCACTTCGTCGGTCTCTTCCTCGTCTGGAAATTGCTCCACTTCCTCCTCCAATGATCTCTTGCGCTTCTTCGACGCAAAGGACCTCGATCTGCCACCAAAGCTCATGGGTAAACCCCCCTCCATTCCTGCCGCCTTCATCTCCTGCTCTAACTGAGCTTGTGCAGCTCTATACATATCTGCGCATACGTCTTCTCCGTTTCCATCCTCGCTCGCATCACCTTTCTCCAGCCGTCGACGTTTGTTTTTCTTGCTTTTCTTGCCTTTACCAGGCTGAAAACACGCCAAAATACGTCGCCATAATCATAGCATTTCAGTGATTCATCTGCAACTATTATAACAAGCAAATTAGAGCTCTACCCCGTGTGACTGGCGACTACGCAGGCGCACCTCCGTGACCAGCGCCATGCCTTTTAATACTTGGGTTGGTCGTTTCTATTGGATATCAATATTCGTTTTTCTACCAATCCAAGCGCTGCATTCTCTTGTTGAAGTGCGCATTTTTAGAAATCGCCGAATCATGCAAGGGTGCCGTATCTTCGGCGTCGCTCTGGGCGTCATAGCTGCGTATCTGGGCTCATGTGAGTCTTTGTTGATAGAAGAAGATGTCGCTTGGTTCACAGGCTATCCACCGTCCGCGTGGAACGCCATCGCGTCGCCTTCTGTGTGCGCTCTCGACGTTTTCCACGTCGAAGTCAGATTTCCAGCTTTTCAAGACGTTAACCAAGATAATTTCAACTGGCAATTGATTGCAAAGAAAGTGGAAGGGTGGGAAAGAGGCGCTGTTG
>NW_003303749.1:1305871-1323342 GCF_000142945.1 Phytophthora infestans T30-4 | reverse complement strand
CACCAAGACTCCCTGGAGCTTTAGCTTTTTGGGTGTTTTTAACCGAAGGATTCTACCGGGTAGTTTTCAAACCCTTGTTCTTTTAATGGAGATGGCGAGAATCAACAGCGAACTCCGTCGGCTTGGTGGAAACCAGACGAGCGTCGACTTGTGCTGCGGGTAAGCACAAATACCAGCAATGACGTTGGAATGGACAGTCACGCCGAGCTTCCATTGCATGAATGGGTTCACCTGGGGTTTACATTTGTGAACTGCTCTCAAGGGGACGCATACGATGCGTGTGCACATAACGAACCAACTAAAAGGTGGGATTATTCGTATTCTTTTTACGTCAACGGGTTACTCGACGCAGAGGTGCGTGTCCATGAACCGGTAGCTGCGAACTCGGGTCCTTTGCATATTGGCAAGGGGCCGTGGACAGACGGAATGAAAGGGTTTACCAGCAATGTGAGAGTCTTTTCCGCTCCTATTTCTTCAGAAGAACATCGCAAGCTCTACTTCTCGGAGAAACATCAGCACAAAACCTACGTGGAGTGCAGTGAAGATTCATACTTTATTGACGAGATGAAAGAACCGGCAATGCAAATTTCCTACTTATCACATTGCTTCGAGTCTGGAGAAAACAATACCGAGGATTTTGACAACATGGGCGTCAGTAGCGATGATACTTCTCTCGCTTTCGTGGAGATTCAAACAGCTGCGTTTGACAGATCCGTCACAGCGTGGGGATCATGCAATCCGGGTGCGTGGGAATTCCTAGTTGAAGCTGCAGACCTCGGACACCCAGCTGCGTGTTGTGACGTGGGGAAAGCATATTTGTATGGAACAACCTCATTTCTTCATCACTGCCCAGCACCAGACTCCATTCGTCAAAACTTGACACTTGCGGAACAATATCTCCTTAGAGCTTTCGGTAGCGGGATTTACAGTACGGGCAAGCCTCTAGCGCTCCTGCTAGCAGTAAACTGCGATGTAGGAACGTCAAAAAGTCGACTCGACTTGCTGACAACAGGTCTGGTTCACTTTGCTGCTGCTAGTGGTGAGAAAGATGCGTTCGCTATACTCGGACGTCGATATCGTGCTTCTAATGTGGAAATTGCAGCGTATCACTATTACCACGCAGCTGTGGAAGCGGCAAACGCGTTCCATGAGCTTGGAAAGCAGCCATTGCACGAGATGACACGATTGTATGATTCTTTCGAGAGAGACATCACTGTGGGTGAGCGAGGCGACGATGACGAGTTAATTCAATTCCAAAAACTACGTGCAGACAATGGCGACGTGGAGGCGATGGCAGCGATGGGAGATCTGTACTATTGGGGTGCCCACGGAGTGCCGCGAGACCACACGCAGGCATACAATTACTTTAATCGAGCAGCTGAAGCAGGAAATGTAAACGCGCAATCAGCTGTAGCAGGTATGCTTTTGAAAGGAGAAGGAACTGCTCAAGACAATGTCACGGCGATCGAATGGTACGAGAAAGCGTCCGAGAAGAACCATACGCGCGCACTGAATGGCTTAGGTTTTGTCCATTTCCACGGTAGCGGAGGCGTTCTTGAGAACAAGACACTTGCTCTTGAACTCTTCGAACGTGCTGCATTCAACAAAGAAGACGGCGACAGTATCTTTAACGCGGGATATTGTCACGCCAAGGGGCTTGGAACAAGTGTAAACATCAGTCGTGCCATGGAGTTTTACCATATGGCAGCCAGAGAATTTGGACACTTCGACGCCATCTTTGAAATGGGAAGGATATTACTCACTGGAGAGTCTGGAGTAGTGCCACGTAATAGTGAACGAGCAGTGGAATACTTGAAAGCGGCGTCTGATGGAGGACAGTGGGGGCGTGTGGTGAGAGAGGGTTTTGATCTGTACAGTGACGGTGAGTATGCGCGAGCTGTTGTTGCGTACCATGAAGCACGCGAGCTTGGGTATTCCGTAGCGTTGAGTAATCTGGCCTTCCTCTACGACCAGCGTCTTCTGCAACTAGGAGACGAGACAAGTGAGCGTCGAGCTCTGAAGTACTTGCTACTGACGAATACGGAAAACGGAGACAGAGAAACTCTTGTACGGATCGGAGACTATCACTACTATGGACTTGCTGGGTTGCGTAAGAGTCCAAAGACTGCGCTTCGATGGTACAGTCGCGCAAGTGCCGAGGGTGTTGCTGTCGGAGCCTTTAATGTCGGGCAAATGTACGAGTTCGGCGACGGTGTCGAAGCTAATCTGGAGCGTGCGCAACGATATTATGATCGTGTATTGGAGCTTTCACATGGAGCTGCAGAAACGCAGTTGGCAATTCGATTCGCAATGGCTAGACTAGCCACTCGAAGGTGGTTGCAGAACACCTTGTTTGAAAGGTTTCTTGGACTGGAAAGACCACTAGAAACGAACGTGTCAGCTGCAAACTCGTCGGCGGTGTTCGACGCAACTGTGAGCTTCTTCGACGACAAAATGTATGTGTTAATCTCCACCACGGCGATCATTTGTGTCTCGATCGTAGTGTGGTATTTCTACAGCACTTAATAGACAACCAACCGGTCTCCTTACTTTCACATCCCAGCGTCGATGAAGTTTAACGAGCAGTGGTGAGAGCAGCCAGTGGGGCAAACTGTCTCGTGGGCGAACCATTCTGTCAGGTGATCCAAGTGACCGCCATGTGCACACACAGGACACCAAACGTAGAGACCTCGGACTGGCAATTGGCTGCAAAACAGTGAGAAAATTAGTAAACACCTGCAGCGTCGGTAATGCGATCCAAAGGTGGCGTACCAGATAGAGCAGAGCGTGGCAGCATTGCTGCAACTTGTACAGAGTGAGACTGGCACGCCAAGTTCGCTGGGACCAGAAGACTCGAGCGGTTTGGAGCATCGCGCACAGTTGAAATAGACGCTCGTGGATTTCTACAAGCAAAAATCAGTGTCGGTACCACAGTAGTGTCTTAAGGACAAGGCTGATGACGTACCATATTCATTTGTCGGATGGACTGGTCCGAGCAATTTACGACCAATTCGTTTGCTGTCGTGTAGATCTGAAGCTGATGAAGAAGGTCGATGTAGTGCATGTAAATGTGTTGCAGCCAGGCCTTGCCCATGACTTTCTCGACACTTGTCACCTTCCCCACGACAACGGTAATAGCGACACACGACTGGAGATCTCCGATCTCCGTGTAATATTCCAATACTTCCTTTAGCACGTCATCGCGTAGATGACCCAGATCACCCATGACGGCACTCCCATTCATGATCATCGATGAGTTCCCACGTACATTGGTCACTCCAGACGTTCCACTGCGATCTCCAGCTTCTCGTCCGTTCTCGTTGGCATGTCTTCCCGTAGGATCATAAGGATACGGGTCGAATCCTTCCATGGCTTGTGGATTAACGTGGTCAAGTTGCTCCAACAGCATCGTCGTCTCGCTCGCGTTCTTATGCCCGTGAGTCGTGTGACTGTGTCCATCATGACTGAACTCTCCGCTGTCATGTCTGTCGTCTCTCTGCGCATAGTCATCCGCTTGGTCGTCGTGGTTACTGTCACTTCGTGAACGCTCACGAGTTTCTTCGTCCAGCTCCCGACCGTCCTCGACAGTATAATCATTGTCAGGCTTCAATTTACCTCCATTGCGCTTATTTTTTGCGGTATCTGCTTCCTCGTTCGTGTACAGAACCTCCAGGATACGCCACATCTGACACAAGTGCGAATTGCCCGTGACAAATGATGCCAACGCGTTGTGCGCACACATTTGCGCAAAGCTCACTGTACCTGAATTATTGCTGGCACGTTCGGGGAATAACATGTAGTGCTTGGCTAAGAACCGGAACGTGTGCTCGTCAAACCCGAATGATTCCTTCAAGTACTGGCCTTGCTCGAACTGAGCGCGCATGGCTTCGACTTGCTTCCCTGCGTGCACGTACTCGCTTTCATCACCCAAGAATATCCTCTCCAGTTGGAGCGAGTTATTCACGTTCTGCATCGTCACAAGCGCCACTAGCGCACGTGGAACATTTGAGCCAGACATCATTGGCGTTCGAGGAGATGCAGACGCTAACGAGGCTGAGGCGTTGGATACAGACACAAAGTTCCCGTCGGAATGCACGTTTCCTCCAGCTGCACTACTGTTTCCCTGCAGTGACAATATGTTCGGCTGAGAAGAAGACGCAGGGCCTGATGCTCGGGCGATTCCACCTGATCCCAAGCCGCTTACTGCGTTGAGACTGCTGCTTCCTCCTGCCGACTTGAAACTCGTTCCCATGGACGATGCTCCGCTGGATAAGCTTGTCAGATTCGCACTACTACCCGACGATCTGTTCAATCCTTTGGGCACAAGAGGAGGCTGCTGAGATCCGCTGAACGACCACGATGCAGTGCGTGACACTGAGTGTTCGTGAGTTGCTCCAATGTTAACATCATCCGGACTATCGACGCTGCCGTGGTACGGACTTAGCGACATCGTCAGTGGCCCACCCAGTTTCCGATCACCATTCGAGGGACCGAGACTTGGAGAGGAAGATGACATCCCTGCGACTGTAAACAGCGAACTTCCCAAGCTAAAGTGACGATGAATCTTCAGAGATGCACACGATCGATCTACAACAAATAACAATAAAATAAGGACATGAGCCTTACAAAGTAAAATAATAATATCGTACCGATGTAGTCGTGGGAAAACGCGACCCGTCCCTTAGAATTGAGCGCCAGAGCTGTAGTCGGTAATGATTGATGCGGTTTAAATGAGTCCGCAAGCGAATGCAACTTGAGAGTGCCATCCTTCGAGCATGCCAACATGTGTTGCCAGTAGTCGTGACCTTCCCAATCTCCGGGAATCTCTGGTTGGCCGAAATTCGGTGACACGGGTGTATCCATCCACGAAATGCCCGATGCAATGTCCGAATGGCCTTTCATGGATGCTGCAGGGATGAATGGCCGCTTGGTGTCCCACACGTGGATGCTATTGTCCATAAGCGACGCGCTCGTAGCGATATGCGTGACGCAAGTTGGTCGCCAGGCTACTCGCCCCACACTCGCGATGGTCTGGATCGTTTGTTTGGGCTGTCGGACATCCCCCAACTCCCAGATTTTCACATAGCGATCGCGTCCACCAGAAGCCAAAACGTTGGCGTCCGTCGGGTGCCAGTCAATACTTAACACCAAGCCTTTGTGTGCTGTAAACTTGAGTTCTGCCTGTGAATTCTTGCGCATATCCCACACCTGAACAATGCCGTTCTCAAATGCAGCAGCGAATTTGTTGGAATGGAACGGACTGGCACGCACGTCGCGTACACTTTCGGACTTTGGCTGATATGTCGACACGACCTTCCCACCACGCTTATCCTGCAACGCTTTATTGTAAAAAAGACTATGTGGCAAGAAAATAATAAAAACATATATCTTACCCACAACTTCACAGTGCCGTCCTGCGAGCCACTAATGAGCACGTTCCAGTCCGACGTGTGCCAGCAAATGCGATTCACCGCACGTCGATGTCCATTGAACACTCGCTCTGGTATAATCAGAGCAAACCCATAACTTTAACGTAGAATCACGAGACCTCCCCACCATATAACGTGTCTTCCTGATCTCTCACCTTGAACGTGTTTGTATCCGTCTCGCTCCAAGTTCCAGATCACCACGGCACCGTTCGTGGCCGCCGTGGCCAGTAAATAGTCCGAGTCTGGTCACAAAATTGTGTTAATTTAAGTACACCCACCGTCCACTGCAAACGTGGAGACTTACGTGGGTGCCAGCGGATGTCGTTGGTGCTGAAATTAAGACTGGGCTTGCCCACAACGCGCAGGTTCCGCTTCTCCGTGAATCCCGAGGCTTCAAGCGCCACCACCTTGAGCACTAATTAGATAGTGAGCGACTGAGGCAATAGACAGAGACATTACGATCGCATCTCACCGTCTCTACCGCCTACTGCTATCAGGCGGTTGTTTGGAGACGTAGACAGCGCATTAAGCGGCCCGTTGAAGTCCATGGAAGCGCGGACGCTCGCCGCCGCGCGCTGCTCCATCATGGCGACAAAGTATGAATTTGCAGGAGGTTTTCAACCAATCCGAGTGGAATGACGCTTTGGATTGGTCATGCTGAAAATGTAGCCATTTCTAATGGCAGCTTCAGCTCACTCCTCAAGATCAACGGATATGCCCTTCATCCATGAAGCGTACGCTGCTCTATTGGAGCACCTCATTGAGTCTGGGAGGTGGGGCATCACGGAGAAGCAATGTGCAATTGCTCCAAACAATGCAGATGGCTTTCCCGAATTGAATCATAAATCTGCACCTCGGTTCAAGCGTTACTCGTTATCTGGTTCTCTCATCGTTGGCTGTACAGAGAAGAAGGACGATCTGCGAAGGAGCGCTCCTTTTAAAGATCGCAGCAGCGAGCGAACGAAATTTCGAACACCAGCTACAACGATAGTACTCGCTCCAAAGCCTCCATTTTCCGATTCGGAAGCTCCTACGCACGTCAACTCGTCTCAGCCATGGGAGTTTGTCAGAGCTCTTGTGCTAACACCAGCAGTCTCGAGTACTACGACGCCTGGGGGCATCAGGTACCGTGCTGAAGCAGCATGATACTATTTTTCCTCTGGTGACCAGGGTATCATCTTCCATCAGCCAATTCGCCGACCGTATAAAAACCAGAACGAGTGTGCTGGTTATCGCTCCAAGAACGACACCAAGTTATGGATGTGTGAACGTGGCTGCTGCTCCATCCGCTGGAAACTCGACTATGCTGGTAAGTTTATGCAGCTGACAGGAGTTACGAGCTACATGCGCTAGACGACCGTGTGCTTATGCGTCTTATCTGCGATAGAGTTCCAGAACTACTTTAAGTACGTCGAGGTGTCTCCGTATGTGGTGCTGCAGGATAAGACCCGGCAATGCGAATGCGTCATGTGTCGCGGAGTGACGGACGCCACTCAGCCTCAACGAAGGTGGAAGAACCGAGTCCTGCCGAAGAAGGACAGCAACTCGCTTACCGACGAATCACTCTCAGACGAAGAACCAGAGAGGCTGGAGAGTCCGTAACGAGAAAAATTCTACTTTAGAGCATTGGGGAGACCTGTATTCACTGTTACCATGCCATTTTGTCCTTCAATTTTAATGGAAATTTGACTGTGGTTTTTGCAAGTAGGGCGTTAGGTAGGATCTGTCAGATTCACGACGAATTGGACAGCGGTGATGACATGTCTCTCTGACTAGCACTGCGATGTCGTAGTCAGTGACTACTAGTCACCAATGGTCAGGTGCCTCATGCAAGAAGCAGCCTGCCTTGAAACCCTTGGTCGCGCACGACAGACTCCTCGCTAAAAGAGTACAACTTGTACTGTACAAGTACTACGTTGTCCTGGCGATCTTGATGAAAAGGCGTCTGACCGACTGAAGCTTGGTACCACAGAGGCCGCAGAGGCTGTCGACACGTTCGCTTTTATCATCGACACAATCTCCCACTTGCTGGCCTGTCATCGGCATCTCCGTCCTGAATCCTCGTGTATCCTGACCAGATCCCAACGGCATCAGTGTATCTTGGCCCAATCTCCAGCTCACCTGCAACCAGTCAAGCACGAATGCCAAAACAACCAAACTCATCGACAAACAGCGGCGAATAAATATATTGACGCGCCGCTACTCGAATCTTTGCCCGCCTCGCGACTCCGACACCCAATTCTCCACCTGTATCCCTTCACTTTCTGCCATCGAAAATGTCCTCAGAAGGCCGACCTTCTCACTTCTCTCGCTCTCCTGCTCACCGATCCGATACTGTTTGTATATCAAAAGCCAAAAAGCACACGCACCATTTCTCCACAGATAAAAGGCTACAGACGTCACTCAGACCGACACGGAACGCGCGAGCACAGCCACTTGCTCCTGCAGTTTGGTCTCCATCTGCGCGTGGGAGCTTTCAGCGGCCTCCTGGTCCTTCGTAAGCTTCGCCTGCCACTTCTCGATGCCCTCGAGCTTCTGGATAACCAGTCGTTGCATCAAAATGAGGACATTTTCAGCCGCGTGCAGGTTGCGCATCCCTTCGATCGAGAGCGCGCTGTGCGGGTCGTAATGTGTCCGTGAGCGGCGAGCAAAGTCCGACACAGGCTGAGGAAACTTGGGTGGGCGTACATGAGTCAACTCCGAGGCAAAAGCCTCGTATTTACGTCGTGCTTCTGGCTGAATCGCGTGACAGGTTTGCTCAATCAGATGTCCGGCCTCCACGGCCAAAGGATACGAGTTGAAAGCGAACTCACGAATGCTACCAGAGTAGTTCGGTGACACGACTGCAGCTAGCGCCACACGTAATAAATGTAGAGCCTTACGGTACATTTCCTCGACACGGTCCGCCTGCTTCTTGACACTTGCCACAGCCTTGATCTCGCTGGAAAAACTCGCAATACGCGCGTGCAAGTCCAGGACGGCAGGCATGTCTACAGTCTGGAACAGGTTATTAAGGATATCTTCCTTTTCTCGCTCGAGCATCAGCAGCTCTTCCTGCGCGTCTTCCCAGCCCGAACTCAGCCTCATCGTCGGCACGGGGCCACTGCTCTCACTGCCGCTGACGTCGCGAGCTTCCTCTAAGCCGCTTAGTCCAGTCGCACTCATACTGACAACGCTGGTACCGGTATTGGCAAAGTTGCCTGCTACTCCGTGTACGTTACTGACGTTAACGACTGCCGTACCGTTCCGCGTGATCGTCCCCAGCGTCGTGGCGGACATGGCAGTGCTCTGTCTCTCAAGTCGCAGTAGCTCTTCGTCCACTAAGACCGACTCGCTGAGTTTCTCGCAGAGTTTGGTGCGCAACTTGGCCATCTTGGCAGCTTTATTGATGGTGAAGACGCGACGGAACCCGCCACGTTCCTGCTTCTCCATCTTGTCCAGCAGCTCCTTCTGCGCGTGGATCATCTGGGCCGAGCTCTTCTTGGCTTGACGCAACTCGTTCTTAACGCTAGCAGCGTCGCCAACGCCGCCGAGCTGCTGGTCCATCTGTGACGCGCGCACGATGCGCTCGATCTCCTGGTTCACCTGTTCGTACTTGTGCAGCAGTCGACGGTCCAGTACCACGTCACTCGAGAGTGTCGGAGGCAGCGATGAGCGCGTGTGGTTGTCCGTCTCGGCGCGTCGACGACCGCCCACACGCGCACTAGCGACGCGTCCCGTACTCACAGACGAGGACGTATGGAAGTTTGTCTCGCTGTCAGGCCTGCGCTGCAGCGCACCAGCGGACTTGCTGCTGCTTGGAGGACGCGGGTCGTTCTGATTGCTCCCTAGACGCTGCAGATGGACGGGCGAGCTGTTGGACACGGGGGCCGGGGCGGGTTTGGAGGCGCTTCCGCTGCTACTGGGGTTAGAAGAGCTGGAGCTGGAGGCCTGGTTGCGGGCCTTACTGACGCCGCCGCCGCCATCTTCGCTCACGGGCCGCGTGCCCATTGCTGCTGCAGATTTAGAGTCACTGGATCGTCGAGCGGAGAAGTCCTGCAGAGAGCGTCGATGCTGAGCTGACGTGCCCGTCGCGCGCTTGTTGCTGGTGTCGTGGGAAACAGAATGAAGCACGGAAGGGCCGTAATGTTGGAGTATACGCGATGTATCGGGTGGCATAGTTTATTCAGGTTTGTATTTGGTCAAAGGGTATATACGTAAATGTGAATTGGTCACGCTTTGGACATGCAATTTTGGTTTCGCTTGCATTTTGTAAGCATTTTAATTTCTATACATTTATGATATACGAACTGGATAGGGCGGTTGAATTTGAGATTTTACGACCGGAAATATTGTGTATAACGGCGTGGCCCGTCTTGCTACGGTGCAAAAACCTTCCGACTTGACTCGCTCTATCGCGCTTATGCAGGCCATCGCTGGCGGAGTGCAACCATGCTGTCGAACATGGAGAGGAGATACTTTCGACGCGACCGAAGCAGCAGACTGTGGTCGCTCGTTTCAGCCAACGAACGACGGCCATTAAAACAAGGGCACGATGGTGGTGATCCTGAGCTGAATGAGACCAGTTTCATGCCTCCGGTCTGCGATACCGGAGGGTTTTCGATTACGGCAGTTGCGGTTTGCAATTTTGACTTTTCAAAACAAGAATCTACTGCCGGTTGCCGGCACTCTTGACTCAAGGGTCTTGAGCACCAACTTGCCCGCTTGGATTCCTTGTCTCGCGCTAAAGATTGCTCCCTTAAGCCAGCAGTCGCCATTTTTTGTCGTTACCAGGATCATTTCGCCGAGGAGTTCAGTCACCGATCGATGGGTTCGACTCGAACTTCGAGGCTGTAACTTGCAAGAGCTTTGCTGGGACACCAAACGGGGACGTTGGCGTTTCAGCACCCACGGCAATTCGCGACAGCACCTTTGACAGGGCGAGCGCAGCCTGCAAACGAAAGTTCCACCACCGGGCACAGCGACAGCAAAGCCTTCTCCGTTGCATCTTCGTTGCAGCTCAGCCTTTTCAGCGGACCAAATGATTGCCAAACACTGTTAGGTACTGTAGCTTTACAACTCACACGTATAAATTATACATCGGCTGTGGGCGGTAGACTGGCTTCGCTGTGCTCGAAAGCTGAGTGATGGAAATCTCGTCACTTGAGTTATGAAACACACCGATAGTGTACTGCTAACCAGGTATCGAATACGGATAGCAATAATGATGTGCCACCGAATATGTGCACCACACGCCGAATGGCTGGCGTGTACAGGAGCTCAGTAGCGAGTACCACAAACCAAGTTACCGTACAATGGAGAAGGAGAAACCCCCGCTCTTTTTAATTCCACCTCCACCTGAAGCCAACTACTCGTCTCATGACGAAGCAGAAGCCGCAGTACATGCATGGACCTTAAGCCACGGCTTTAATGTATCTCGACGCCGTGTACGCTACAACGATGATGGAGACGTTTGGGTGCGAAATTATGAGTGTGACCGAGCCGGCGCACTCCATACGCAGCCACAGATGAAAACAGAGCTGTCAATACCTACCACTGTTTGATGGATGCACAAGGCTTCAGTTGTTAAGAAGGCTGTCACCTTCGCTAAATTTGTATATCTGTTTTTTTCTTTATTAAAATACACATCGAGATACTGAAATGCGGTGCAATTTTTGCAAAGATATCAAACAAGTTGAAGTGTTCAAAACACTTCAACAAAGTCTATAGAAAATTGAATAAAAAATATTATAAAAATAACAATATAAATTATATTGAGCTATTGGGTTAAGAGTGTTTGCGGCTAATGTGACTCCTCAAACTACTTTTCACTGCAAACGATTTTTGACACAGATCACACGAGTAGGTTCCCTTTGCGTTCTGTAGTTGCTGCCGAATCACCCGGTGTTGTTGTCCGACTGGGTTAGATAAGCAAAAGTAGCGATGGTTACGCATTCGATTGGAAGATGCATCAGCGTAACCGCAGTATTGACAGGTAAAACTTGAGGTTAAAGCAGACATGACAATATCAGGTACCCACGAAACACCTTCAAATTGCAAGTAGCAGTGGACTCTGTAGTTGTGCTGTGAATAGCTTACTCCAGCGTGAAGAAGATCGCCCCGAAAAAAATGCAGTAACCAATAGGGATATCCACCAACCGGGATCGCTCCTCGCGTGCCACAGTGTAACATCCGGCGTAAACTCTTAATTGTGTACCACTTTCGAGCGCGACGACGACACTAGCTGGAATGCTGCGGGGAAAACGCATCTTGACAGCTTCCACGTCGCTACTTGTGAAGTCTGCATGCGGTCCTTGCTCAGGCCCACCAGGGCGCGAGTACAAAAATGAATAAACTTGTGCTCGAAAGTTTGCATCAACTAGTGTAACCACCTCCTCAATTTTCCTGTGGAGCTTTTTCATCTGTGGCGAAAGACAATTTTGACGTGATTGGCTTCGGAATGTGTCGTCTTCTTCGCCACCCACCTCACGGAAAACACTAATATAATCAGATCGTCTTGCTTGTCCAAGCACACATGAAATAGTTGCTTGCGTGAGATTGAGGGGCAGCACTAGATAGCCGTCGGGCGGAAACTCAAGTCTTGGGTTGGAAGCCATTTGAAGACTGAAGCTGTTTTCGTTCAGATAGCACTTTGGAAGATCTATTTACGTCACAAGCTGTGAATTGCATCACTAACGATTTTTTTGCATCACTAACGGTCTTTTTGCATCACTAACGGCTGCGTCACTAGCGGTCTATTTGCAGCACTAACGGTAATACCTCTGCCCGTTTTGTGTGAGGGCCCTCTCTAGGAGGGCCCTCGTTAGTTTTTCCCCACTGTTTGGTACTGTAGCTTTACAACTCACACGTATAAATTATACATCGGCTGTGGGCGGTAGACTGCATTCACTGTGCTCGAAAGCTGAGTGATGGAAATCTCGTCACTTGAGTTATGAAACACACCGATATGCTACGCGCGTATCGAATACTGTCAATGATGTGTCCTAATTGGTGACATAGCGTACAAGTTATTGTACAGAATGTCTTACCATACAAAATATGTTCTGGACCCAATCCTGCATAAGTCGATACATCACCTTTTACAGGAAAGATAAATCAATGGTGCCAGGAAACTCTCTGAAGACAGACTCATAAAATTCAATCACATCTCTTTTTTCTTCCTTCTACTCAAGCTCCTCCACCTTCCTCGCCTCACCTTCAATAGGTTATGAGCTCAACGCAAGCCTCCACCGCTGACGACCGCGAGTTTCCGCGCCTCAATGGCCGGAACTTCATCATCTGGAAGACCCGCGTCACTGCCGCCCTCGAAGGAAAGAACCTTCTCGGCTACGTCGAGCGTATCGACTACACCGGTGACTCCGACTACGAGTTCGACTCCGATGAAGAGCTCAACCCGGCACTGTCCGACATGAACGACATGTCCGCCGCGCTTGATGCTGCCGGTGCTCCCAAGGCCGACGAAATAGTGGGCTCCTCACCGAGCGAGTCCTCCTCTGATGCCAGCTCCGCAAGTTCGGATGCACCCACAGCCGGAGACGACGGCGATGTGGAAATGGGGCAGGAGAATCCCCCCGTTATCCAGTCATTCACTGCTCAGAAGCGGGATGAACTGAAGCGAGCAGAGAAGCTGAGGGCTAAAAGCCAGAAACTGAGCTCGAAAAAGCTTCGACTCAACGAGGCAAAAGCAAAAGCTTTCCTTATCAAGACCATCGATGACCAACATGTTCTCATGGTCAAGGACAAGACTACTGCGTTTGAGATCTTCCAGACGATCTGTAGCAAGTACGAAGGTGCTGCCATCCACGGCGACCCGTATCATGTGCTATCATACCTGATGGCACTGAGGTATGAAGAAGGTTCAGACCTTACGGGGTTCATAATTGACATCGAATCTGCCATGAAGGTTGCCTCCGAAGCCACAAACAGTGTGCTCAGTGACGAACAGAAGTCACTCTACTTGTACCATGCGCTACCTGGAAAATGGAAGCAGCAACTATCGGTCTGGAAGGGTAGCAGGAAATTCATTCCCTACGAAGAGCTAAAGCGTCACATCGAGGCCAAGGTGCAGCATGAACTGGCGAAAAACCGCTACACGCTCAAACAAGGAACACGGAAACCCGAAACGAGCAGGCCCTACAGGCTTTAGCACCTGAACCAACCTTGGTTCAAGCTCCCTATCAAGAGAGCAAGGCTCTCATCTCAACGATGAGCTGTACATACTGCCTGCGCACCAACCACGATACTGTCGACTGCTATGTTCTACAGCGCCACCTACAAAATGGTCAGGTAAAGGCAGGAACGGTGCTTCCCGCCAACTTTAAGCTGAAACCTTCGTCCAATCAAGCTCGACAGCATCCTTACAAGGACGGTTTCGGCGGCAAGTCACGAAGCCAAAATCGGAATGACTACAAGAGCAAGCGGAACAGCAATCGAAACAGAAGCCAGAACGGCAACCAGAAGAATACATCTGAAAAATCCAAGAGTCACAATAAATTCCACGGTCGCCGCAAGGACACCGACTCCGACAACGAGTATGGAATCATAGCCATCACCACTCTGGACCTCAGACAAGAAACAGAGGCTGTAAGTCTCACCGCCCAAGATGCGGAGCATGACCCAGTGTGGACTGTCGACTCAGGCTGCACTCGCCACGTTACGTCCAATCCGAAGTGGTTTGAGAAGCTGATCCCAAGTGCTGGCAAGTCAATCACTGTCGGCGGCAATCACCAGATTCCGATAAAAGGAACTGGTGATGTCAAGATGACAATCAAGGACACGAAGGGAAAGGAACGAGAAATATCCTTGGCCAACGTGCTATATGCGCCCCAGCTGAAGTTCAACCTACTCTCCGTGCGCCAAGCCGTCGAAAGATGATTTCAAAATTCAACTTTCCCCAACGCCAAGAAAGTGCGTTCTGTTCTTCGCTAGCCGAACCAAAATTTGAAGCCAAAATTGGTGAAGGGACTCGACTCTACCAGTTTCAAGCGAGCCCCGGCACCCTCAAGTCAGGTAGCCCATGTGGCCACTTCAGGTAAGCCTGATAATGTTTTACTTTGGCATAAACGAATGGGTCATCCTAACTTTCGCATTATGCAGGATCTGGCTAAAGCCAACACTGTCATGGACATGGGCCTGAAGGACTTTGATTCCAAGAAAGACTACTTTTGCTCTTCCTGCACATACGCCAAGGCCCATCGTAACCCATTCAATAAACGTACCGTTGAACGGGCAAAGTTCCCTCGTGAAAAAGTTCATTCTGATATGGCTGGTCCATTACCCGTCCCCACACTCTCGGGGTGTCAATATTTTCTGACCTTTATAGATGACTACTCACGGTACATGTTCATCTACATCATCAAGCGAAAGTCTGAGCTGTACGAATGCTATGAAGATTTTCGCAAGAAAGCACAAAACGTTTTTCGCGCTGATGTAGGCGAACTCCAGTTCAATGAGAACATACACGATGAAGAAGTTAGACATCTTCAAAGCGACAATGCCCGAGAATATGAGAAACTTGGAAAAATGATTTTTCAGAAGTACAATACGCACGCACAATTTACAAATGCGTACACGCCCCAGCAAAATGGAGTTGCAGAGAGGCGCATGCGTACACTACTCGAGCGAGCCAGGGCTTTCCTCATTGATGGTAACCTACCGCAGGTTCTTTGGGGAGAATGCGTCAAACACGTTGCTGACCTTCTGAACATTACTCCCAGCTCGGTAACCGATAAGGTCACCCCATACGAGAAATGGTTCAAGCGAAAACCATCCGCGCACTACATCAAAGTGTTTGGGTGTACTGCGTACGCTCACATCCCTGAGATACACCGCACAAAACTAGAACCACGTGCTAAGAAGTGCATGTACTTAGGACTCCCATCAAACAAAAAGGGATATAGACTCCTTGACACGAAAGAAAACCATGTTATCTACAGCAGGGATGTTGTGTTTAGAGAAGACGAGTTCCCACACTTGGAATTCCTCAATACACCCGCAATCTTGGACCAAAATGGCCCCGCACCGACGCTATCACCGTCGCTACCAACACCACAATCGCTACCTCCAATAGCCTCACTACTAAAACGCAGCGTCAATGCGCTTGCCGCGGAAGTAGTAGTAAAGATGAAGAAAGTCAAACACAAAACGAACGCTCAGAACGAGGATGAACACTCGTGTCTACTTGATGATCCACTCGACATTAACGAACGAAAAGAGCACCTCACTCATATCTACGCTCTATTGGCTATCAGACACATATCTGAACCAAAGACGTTCCTAGAATCCCAGAAACTACCAGAAGCACAACACTGGGAGAAGGCAGCCATTTGTGAATACAAATCATCGATTGACAACAAAACGTGGGTCCTCACAAAACTACCGACAGGGAGAAGGGCCCTACAGTGTCGATGGGTATTCGTTGTAAAATACAATGGAGACGGAAGTATTGACCGCTATAAAGCCCGCCTGGTAATAAAAGGTTTTTTGCAAAAGTATGGCGTTGACTACGATGAGATATTCTCTCCAGTGATCCGCATGGAAGTGCTGCGACTTTTACTGACGATTGCAGCACTCCTTGACCTTGAGATCCATCAAATGAATGTTAAAACCGCTTTCCTGAACGGATACCTCGATGAGGAAATTTACATGCTGCAACCTGAAGGGTTTACTGTTCGTGGAAAAAGAGCACTTAGTCTGCAAGCTTTTGAAGAGCCTATATGGTCTCAAGCAGGCACCTCGGATCTGGTATCTTACCCTGTGCTCTTTTCTTCTCACCATGAAATTCCACAAACTCATCAAAGACCAATGCGTTTTCATTGGAGTTGTGGATGGAGCTACATGCTACATTCTAGTCTATGTGGACGACCTCCTCATCATAGCCCCTACGCTTGATATCATTAACAACATAAAGAACGCTCTCAAGCAGCGCTTCAAAATGTCTGATCTCGGTGAAGCTCAATACATCTTAGGCTGGTCAATCGTGCGCAACCGTACGGACCGAACCATTTTCATCCACCAAGAGAAGTACGCTACCAAAGTCCTGGATCGCTTCTCTCATCTTGATGCACACCCGGTTGGTACACCCGCTGATCCCAGTGTGAAGCTGACGGAGGCCATGTGCCCCCAAACGCCAGAAGAAAAACATGAGATGAAAGCGATCCCGTACAGAGAGGCAGTTGGTAGCTTCATGTACTTAATGATGGGAACTAGACCTGATCTCGCATATTTTCTACGAGAAGTCAGTCAATTCCTGGTGAACCCAGGAAAACCTCACTGGAATGCCGTTAAGAGAGGATTGAAGTACTTAAACGGTACGCGCAATCTTGGCATCACCCTTGGTGGAAAGCAAAATCTAGAGCAGTATAAGTCAAAGCATTATCTCACTGCATACTCCGACGCAGACTACGCCAATTGCCCAGAGACACGACGATCTGTGGGAGGCTATATCGCATATATGTGTGGAAGCCCAATTTCATGGCAATCGAGAAAGCACCACACCGTAGTTCTGTCCACAACAGAGGCAGAATACATAGCCCTATGTCACTGCATGCAAGAAGTTATTTTCTTAAAGCTTCTTTTAGTAGAGCTTAAACACGAAAGCTCACATGCTATCACCCTATTTGAGGACAATCAAAGTTGTATTAAACTTTCCTACAACCCAGAACTGCATGGCAGAAGCAAGCACATTGACATTCGGTATCACTTTGTACAAGAAAAAGTAGAGCGAAAAGAATTTGAAATTATGTACTGCAACACCAAAGAAATGGTAGCAGACATTTTTACAAAAGCACTATCAAAACCCCTTTTTATAAATCTAAGAGGGTCACTATGTAAGACACTTATACAAAAATAAGAAAAAGAAAAAAAAGGAAAAGAAATCCTCACAAGAACTCCACGTGGGACAGTTCTCGGGCATAGCCCAGGGGTATCCCCAAAGAGGATAGAGACCACCCCGGGTCTCGGGCTTCTTACGACAAGTCGTGAAGTCCTTAAGGGGGATGCGGTGTGGCGCGAGAAGCACACACCGAGCAGCCTCCAAGTTGT
>NW_003303749.1:1266645-1304681 GCF_000142945.1 Phytophthora infestans T30-4 | reverse complement strand
TCTCGTCACTTTGACCCGTTGTTGTTGAGCCACCTCATGTACGAGGGTTTCCTACCCATTGCTTCGGAGTTCCAGGACAAATGCTTCCTACTGCCCAAACTGCACCGTCAGCGTTGTGTGCTGCTTATCAAGGCCAACGCACCCGAGCACGTCCCTAAAATCGTGCGTAAGCGTGCCAAGAAGTTCAAGTTCGTACTTAATCGCGATTTTAACGGCGTCGTGGAGGGCTGCCACGAGAAGCACGGCATTCCGTGGCTATATCCGCCTATTGTCGAGAGCTTCAAGACTTTATTTCAAGCTGGAAACGACGGTGTAGAGCTCTATCCTGGCTGTAAGGTCCGCTTCTTCACGGTTGAGCTTTATGACACGACCACGGACACGCTAGTCGCAGGAGAGCTCGGATACACTGTGGGCAGTGTCTACACAAGTCTGACAGGCTTTAGTCGGGCTAATGGAGCAGGCACAGTGCAGCTGCATGCGCTGAGTAAGTTTTTGTATCTGGCAGGCTTCAAAATGTGGGATCTGGGCATGTCCATGGACTATAAAATGGGGCTGGGAGCAAAAGATCTGGACCGAGATGACTTCTTGGACGAGCTGTACAAGTGGCGCCTTTGTCAAGCGGAGATGAACCTGGACGAGGGTGACGCTCGTGTGGGGATCTCAGTCAAGGCCCTGTTGGACAGTGCAAGACTCCCGACTGGCACTACTGAAGAGGAAGAGAACGCCAAGACGGATACCAAAGAGCACGACAAGGAGACGGAGAAGCACGAGGCTGGTGCGAAACGAAAGCTTTCATCGGATGAAGAGCAACAGGGTGAGAAGAAAGGCAAATCAGAAGCCGACGCAAGAGCAACAGACGCACAGGTCAAAGACAAAGGGGAGGCGGACGATTACAGCTCCAGCACAGACTGAGCTGAACTGGAGGCCACACTCCTCTTGTACGATACTTGTACACTGCATATCCAGGTCTCCGTCCAACGCGCATCGCCAGAGGTTCCACAACGATTTATTTGCTTTTTTCTGCATTCCGTTCAAAGGGCTGACTCCAGTCGTCGCAGCCTTTGGCTAACATTTTGTACACTATGAAAGGCAGGATCGACGTGGCTTCCTTCGTGTTCTCGTCTTCTTACAGGAAACCCGCTTCCGACAGACTGTTTACGAACAGAATACTCTCTTGTGTGTTGGCGTTGCGTGCCAGCAGATACAGCACCGAGCTGTCTTTCCTGATACTACACATCGTCACACAAAAAACACAACAACGTCAGGTCGATCTGCCAACAACAATACCCAACAAGCATCCACAGGCAACGTACGTGTCGATCCGATGCCGAATGTGGATCTGGTTCTTCCTGTCGTGCCGTAAAATACCTCGCCCCTTTCTCGATACTCCACCCGTACTAGCACCGTTGCTTCCAGCACTTGTCCCAGCATTAGGTGGCACATAATTGAAATTCTGTCGGTCCAAGGACTCGCTGATAACTCGGTAGATTCGACGGAACTTCTGCCAGTTCACCAGTCCGTCTTCCATTGACTTCATCGCCTCCTCATACGTAAACAAATCCTTGACTAGGATGAACCAACATGACAGACGCGGCTGTCCTTCCGCCAATGCAAACGCTTGACGGTAACTGCGGTAGTTGTCATCGGGCGAGCATACCTGCTGGAGACACTGGTACTTCTCCAGCGCTGCTGCAGTCACCAGACTCCACGTTGTGTTCAGCTGTCGGATACACGGCGCTGAGAGTCCTGTCGTGATCTCAAAGAGCGTGTTGAAGTTGTTCATCTGGTAGCAATTATCCGCTGCATCAATGAACAGCGTGATCATCTTGGCACGTTCCACAGCCTGTAGTTGCGGGTGCAGAATCTCACTAGACACCCACTCCGCAGTCGCATCGAAGAGCTCGATCAACGCCATGACATGCGGAGCCTCTCGGTGTTTATTCTCCCGTGTCCACGCCTTGTTAGTCAGCTCACGCGGGTTCAACTTGGAGAAGTATTGGTCAGCCTCCATGAGCGTAAGTTGGTCAGCCAGCTCCTGCGCTGAAAGTCCAGACAAAGGCTCCACGTTGTCATAGCTGATCCGCGCACTCTTGCGAGATGCCGCTGTGAGTCGTGCACGTTGCAATGTATCCTGGATAATCTCATCGAAGCCTCCTGCGCCAGTGTCATTGGCATTAGCTTTGATGGCAGCCTCAGCACTACCAGTGGTGATTCCTCGCGCGATTTTTGGAGCCACAGCAGCAGCACTAGGCACAGCAACGTGTTGCGCGCCATTGCGTAGCATCCGATCTCTCGTCGCTGCCGCTGCTACGGCTTGATCATCTGCTCCGGTAGGAATCGACCGACTGCGGAGCTGGAAAATGTCACCATTCGAGTTCTTCGTGCGAAGTTTAACCATGGATCGTTCACGTTTGGGGTCTGAAGAGGATCGTGGTAAAGACAGTTTCGTGGCTGCTTGGGCGCGCATCCGCACATGTGACGCTCCGCGGTCACTCAGCTGGTGTGCCATGGCTAGAGCTACAGCGCTTTGAGGGTCTTGAACGACGTCACCACCTGGTCTCGAAAAATCCGGTACAGCTGACGTCGATGAAGAGGTCACGAGTGCGGGGGGAGGAGGAACTTTAGCAGGTCCTCTTTGCGATTGAGCTTTCGTCTGCGCTTGAGCTTGAGCTTGTTGCGCTTGCTTCTGCACTGAGAGCAACTGGGCCACTGTCCGCAGCAAATTCTCAGCGTGTCGACGAATCGATGGGATGGGCGACGTGTTCTGAATTTCACTCAAGAATGCCATAAGTTTCTTCTGCGCTTTCCGATCATTCATGAGGTCTTGGTCAATAAAGCCACTCTCCTTGATCCAGAATTTGAGTACACTAAGTAGACGCATGATCGACACGTTGGCCTCCATTCCACTGTTGATATCAGACTTTGCAGTAGAAATTGACGTCAAGTTTGACGAACGTTGCTCGTTCTCTTCTTCCAGAGTGATTTGGTCCAGTAATCGCTGCGTTTCTTCAATCGTCTTTGGATCAACAATCCCACAAAGTGACAATACCGCAGTGTATCGCTTCAACAGCTTTTTGATAAAGTCGTAAGGGGAGCAGAACGAGCGATACGTCAGCAGGAACACGTCACGGAACTCTGTATCATACTGATGAGCATCTGTGAGTCGCGCGATGAGTTTACCGAGCGAAGCGTGAGAAATCTCGCGTTTGCCGCCCATACCACGCTCCGGAGTCTCGTAACGAATACGAACAGGTCGAGTTTTCGGCGTAGAGTCATCATCTCCTTCTTCTGTAGCATCATCGTCAAACTGTGGGACTTTTCGAGCCAACGTCCGAGGAGTAGTGGAGCCCTGTCCGTCTGTTGAAAGTGATAATGGAGGTGGGGGCGGCGGTAGCCCTCCACTTCCACCTGGTGACGCCTGTCTCGAGCCTCTTGACGTGCTTCTTGCTCGCGTTCTCGCTTGATCGACAGACGGGGAGTCACTTCCACGTGTTCGGCTAGTAGCTGCTGCCTGGTCTGGCGGTGGTGGACTCTCCATGAGTTGACGACTACGGTGATTACTATATAACCCTCTAGAGGATGAAGGCTCTCGTCCGTGACGTTCGTCATCTGTGCCGCTAGAATTACCTGAAGCGGTTCGTTGCAGTCGAATTTGCCACCTCTCCAAGCTGCTAGTAGAGCGTCCGGGACTGGCTGCTCCAACTGGCGGACTACCGGCTCCAACACGTGGGCTATTTGTTGTTCCTGGCTTCCCCACACTCCTCGAAGGCTGACGAGCAGGTGACGATGGCACGGGTGTAGGTCCTGTCGACGGTCGATGTGCACTATTACTGCTGGCAGGAGCTGTAGCTCGTCGTTTAACGACCATCCTCGAAGGTTTCATTGCTACCTGCTGCCTCTGTTTATCCGCCTGTCCGACCATCTCCTCCTTGTCACTTCCCTGTCCGCCCGATGACGAGGAAGAATAATGATCAGGTGATGCTGGTGGTGACTCCATTGACGCCACACTCTTTGTATGCGTCCTAGCAAGCACTTTAGATGCAAATTTCTCCGGACCAATGTCGGCATTGGCATCTGATACCATAGAGTCTCCCGGACCGGCGTCTCTCGACCGTGGACGTCTGTGCTGGCTGTTACTATGGTGACGATGCGGTGAGGATGCTCCTCGTCGTCTGTCACGTTTCGGATCGTGGTCTGGCTGGCTGTGGTGCGTATGACGTCGCGCGCGTCGGGCCGCTTCAGTTGTGGCGGTGGACGAAACGTCCACTGAGGACGCAGTGGACAGCGTGGAGGATGACGTCGATGTGACGGTGGCGTCCCCCACATACTTGCGGTCTCGTCTTTCTGGCACTCCGTGCCCCCATAGTGGCGACTGAGGAGGACGAGGATGAGCTCATGACGCTTGTGGTACTGGCGCTGACGCTGCTGCTGCTGGCGGACGAGGGTAGCAAGTTACGCGCCACAAGCAGCGGCGGCCCCGAGCGCGCTGTGGATGCAGTCACAGCGGCTGCGCGGTCGTGCGCCATACGGAGATTGAGACGCTAGTGTGTGTGTTGGGGTGGGGGGGGGGACAGCGACGTTGTCTGCGCCCTGGAGGACGTCTTCGGTTTGATACCAGGTAGTCGGCGACTTGGAATTTTCCGTCTCTCAAAGTCAAAAACGAGGGTGACGAGGTTTCGACCAATGGAACGGAAGAAAATATCTCGATTGGGTGAAAAAGAGATTGGATTTTGGCCAATCATTTAACTGATATTTCAATATGTTGTAAAGGCAACTTCCTCAAGCGCCCTTTCTTTTCGCGGTACACACGCTGTTACCGGTACAGTAGTGCATGCAATTGCAATGATCAAGATCTTCTCATTCTCCTCAACTGCTAAATGGTGGTCATCACATAGCAATGGACCCGTTGATTCCCCTACTTCTACGTGAACCGGCCAACATCGACGCTCGCCATCAAACTGCTGGCGACAGTGCCAGAGTGGTGGCCATCATCTCGATGCATGAAAAGAGATATTATAACAATACCGATCGCCGGATATGCGCTCCTTCGACGTCGCCAACACGCGCTCGTTGAGCGTTGAAGTGGACAAAGCTGGCTCTCGCTCGCGAATTGCAAGTCGCGATAGCAGCGGTATTATTTTCCGACTTAAAAATCATCAACTCCCCATACCAAACCCCACTTAAACATTTTCAATCGCGTATTTGTCAAGTTTATCAGAAAGCTCACTTTTGCCTGACATTCGACATCAAAGGAGGAGACCTATTACAGTACAGGCGTATCTTCTCCTCGAGTCGGGATACTCCGAGGCTGTGGCGGCCCAGAAGAGAGTCTGTCGCTTTCATCGAACGGGTTCGTATCGGGATACGGGTGACCCCTTTTAAGCGAAATTAGCCCTTCCTGAAATTTCAAGAAATGTAGGGAAGTATGGGTCGTTCGCTGCACACGCAGCTCCATATTTAAAGTGAGGTCAATTGATAAGGGAAGCGAAGCAGCGACGCTGCTTGACACCAGCTTACGGCAGGATAAACAATATTGCTTCGAAAGTAATAAAATGTACTACATGTACCGTAGTTCCTCCGGGCGCGAATGATTGTAAGAAAACTCGTAGGTGTGCTACATTTAAAATTTAAGAATTTATTAAATCAATACGGTAATTTTTCCGATAATTGCATTATATTTTATTTCTTTAATATATTAAATTAAATCGGTTATTATTATGCCACCAAACACAACCACAGAAATGCTTAGCGTGTCACGGCGGTTGCTCCCGCGTCTCCGCAACTCGCCGTTTTCATCGTTGCAATCGCCGGCACCAGCTCAAAACCGTGTCAACACGAATTGGGAAGTGTCAGTGACGTCCGATTTGGTTAGTGGCCTACTTGGAGATGGCTACTACGTGGTCCGCGACGCCTTCCCAGTCGAGTATCTCCGCCACCTTCGCGATGAGATGAATCTGTTGCATACGAGTGACCAATTGTATCCAAATTCAACACACATTCTATTGAATGACGCGGACAATGGGAATAAGCTAGCAGCCAATACATTGCTGCTGGAAAAGCACGACATTTTCGAGACGGAGCTTGCACTGGATGCCATTCGAGACCAGTCGTCCGTGCCATTTTTGAGGGATTTCTTCGAGCAGCAAGTGGTGTTTGGCTCGCTACATCAAGCGTTGCCGGGTTGGTTGGGACTGGCTGGTCACATGGTGAAGGTGCAGCACAACGCTGGACGAGGATGTTTCCCCATGCACTTCGACACTTACGGGGGCGACGGCAAATGTGTCACCGCAGTGCTTTACTTGAATGAAGAGTGGAAACCAGAAGATGGAGGAGAAATTGTGCTCTATCCGTTTCCTAAATCACGTGTCGTAGTTCAGCCACGCTTCGGTGAGTTGGTATTGTTCTCATCGCAACAAATGCTTCACCGCGTGATGCCAGCGACCAAGCCGAGATATGCTCTTACGACGTGGATGTACCACCAAACGCCAAAGCTGAAAGTGCTGCTTACTATAAAAGTATTGCTAGAAATCAGGAAGTATCAGACGCGGGGAACGCAGCGATCAGGGCCATGGTCTCCAAAGTATTGCGATCTTCGTTTCGTAGACATCTTATGAAGCTTGCCTTTAGGGACGAGTGGATACAGTCACTACACGAATCTCATGTACAATCCGAAGCGTTCGACCACTACATGGCGACACACCAGAAAGAATTACAAGTAATTGAGGCGGCAACAGCTCAGATGCTGGCGAATTTTCGAGCTAAAGATGGCGGTGCGAATAGTAAACTCCCACAAACGACGGAGGAGTTGCTGCAGCGCATGGAAGAGCATTCGAACCGCAAATTCGTTCAAAACCTTCAGTTGCAATGGTTCTAGCGGCTTTTTACTGCGACCTGCCTTTAAAGAACAGGTACGGTTGTAGAGATCTGTCGATGAGATCTGACTTCTTAGCCCACTTCAAAGGAAATCTACTTTACTGTGTGCACCCACGAGACAACAGCGTCCAGCTCTTTGGCTGCTCGCCTTGGACGTAAAACTTGTTGGTGAGGTTGGACACCACACAGGAGTGGTTGGGAATAATGACGAGGCGCTCACCAATTCCAGGAGACGGGATACCGTCGATCTTCTTCACCCACCCGTGCTCCTCCGAAAGGCTCGTCACTTCGAAACAGATGAGCTCTTCGCCGTCGTCAAGGACAGTCTTGTTCTGAATTGGCTCCTTGACCACACGCCCAAAATCCTTTTCGTAAAAGGCGAGTCCGAAGCACGACGAGCCGAACTCACCAGCCGATCGAGCTCCGTCCGAGCTCAGCACTTTCGACCCAGCGTCGACAATAAAATTGTACTGGTTCGAGCTCACGACTGTGGCCAGAACAGTCAACGCCACATCTTGCACCGAAAACAGCCCCATGCGCACGGGAGTGCGGTCCAAGAAGACGTAGTTTCCAGGACGAATATCCGTGATTCCGGCAAAGCTCTTGCGTGCAGGCTCCGTCAGAGTGCTGCCCACAGATACGACCCGAACAGCGATTCCGTTCGCCTCCAGCTTGTCCTTAATGCGAACCATAATCTGCCTTTCCGTCTCTGCTACTTCGGAGCAATCCGCGACCGATTTGCAACGGTAGACATGCCCTGCATGAGACAAGAGCCCGCGAAACTCCAGACTACTCGTCTTGTCAATGCGTTGCGCCAGTTGCAGCAGCTTTGGATCATTCTCTTCAACACCCACGCGATGGTAACCCACATCAACATGGATCAGCAGGTTCAACGTACAGCCACAGGCTTCAGCTGCCTTCTGCGCAGCATCAACCCCTTCCGAGCTGTCCACAGTCAGCAAGAACTCCACACCAGTTGCCTGCGCCGCCTTGAGAACCTCTTGCACCTTGTTGGACTGTACCACTGGATACGCTAGAGTTAAGCTCTTGAGACCTGGAACGTCACCGTGCAGGAATTTCAGCGCTTCGGATGGCTTCGAAACGGTGAGACCGCAAGCTCCAGAGGCCAACTGCATGGCTGCGATTTCTCGAGTCTTGCATGGGGGCGAAGGTTCACATTGTTTGCCGTCGCCAACGCTTGCATCCGCTCGATGTTGCGCTGCAAACGCTTCTCGTCCAACACGACGCTTGGCGTCTCCATCCACTCGCGGGGTCCCATTATAAAGAGTCCTTTGTCTACCTACATTGATACTTACTTTGGAGTTGGTGAGTATCCTGTGAGGTACTCTTTTATATACCGGTATTTTAAAGGGAGAACGGTTTATTAATAAACGGTATCCTTGACACCGGAAGAGGCTTTTATTGGGGAGGCTATTGGCTTTTTTTTTTTTTTAAATAAAGCAGCTCAAATACAAGGCTGCAGCTAAGCCATGGCCGAACCATACAAGGCGTCGTTCGTGAACTCGTCGGCCTATGGGTTCTGCGTGTTTGATGCGAAACGATTGCCCGAGCTCAAGCAGCAACTGCTGCTGAAGGCAGCGCAGTTCGGTGAGGACCGACTTCGTGGGACCATTTTGTTGTCGACTGAAGGAGTGAACATTCGGCTATCGGGGACACCAGAAGCTGTGGAGGCCATGAAGGACACAATTGCTAGCATTCACTCGGAAATCCGTGGCTTGGAGTTTAAAGATTCGTACTCCGATCGCATGACGCTACCGAGGATGCTGGTGAAGGTCAAGAAGGAGGTGATCTCGATGGGAATGAACGAAGTAAACCCAGCAGTGGACGGACTGGCAGCACACGTTTCCGCTGAAGAGTTCAAGACGTGGATGGATGATGGCAAGGATATGGTAGTATTGGACACGAGGTACGGTGGCGAGATATTAGATTGTTATGCTGAGGGCTGACATCGGTGTTTACAACATTCTAGGAATGATTACGAAGTGAGACTGGGTACGTTTGAGAAAGCAGTAGACCTGAATATCAAAAGCTTCCGCGCGTTTCCAGAGGAAGCACGGGCGCAGCTACAACAGGTTCCCAAGGAGAAACCGATTGTAATGTTTTGCACTGGTGGTGTTCGATGCGAAAAAGCGTCGTATGCTTTGCTGAACGACGGTCACAAGGAGGTGTATCAACTGGATGGTGGTATTCTCAAATACTTTGAGAAAGTGGGCGGCGCACACTACAAGGGCGACTGCTACATCTTCGACGACCGTGTGGCGCTCAAGCCAGACCTCACCGAGGCGGCGGTAGAATCCTGTTTTACGTGCCGCAGTCCGCTGACCGAAGAAGATCAACACTCCCCCGATTATGAACCGAACAAGCACTGTCCGTTCTGCAAAAATGGTAAGCAGGACTTTCGGTATGTAGGAAAGCAGCGGCCGTAGGTGTCTAGGAGATGGAGATAAATGTAGCCGTGGGCAAACGACGTTCGAAGTCGTGGAACCACTTGGAATTCTTGTCAAGCGTATGCAGAAAGTGAAGGCTTCATTGTGGGTGTGTCTATCTACTCCCTACTGTAGCACAACTAGGGTGGCAAAGTTATCGTTGAGAATCCTCTTGTGCAGCAGACCCACAAAGCGAGGAGGATGACATAATTACTTATCGTGGAGAAACTGCAGTCTCGACCACCGAGATGTCCTGTGGTTTTACAGCCAATCCCAGCGAGCAAACTGTTTTTCCACCAGTAGGAAAGCCGGCCGTTTCAGGCCAATGCAATTACCGGTACATGTCGACGCACCATCAACTGGACGACGAGCGTCATGGAACGTCGCGCATGGCCAAATTGAAATTTCCAAACCTCCACAGGAACCCCACGGGGTTATTTGCAGCGGCACCTACAACTTGCAGACAACCTACGGGTTGACGTTGTGACAAGCATCTCGGCGAGCAAGGATTTCTGCCGAGTTGAAGACCCGGGCGCTCGAGACACGAAACAGCAAATCGACGGCAGCAAAGGCGAGCAGCATACTGAACTACTGTCATTTAACGTGAAGCAAAGACAAACGAAGGTGACCCCCGAAAAAAACGCACTGCAATACGATCGCCATGCGGATACCACCCCAAGTTCCTGACGATGCCACTGAGCCCATTTGGAAATTGGCTACCAGAGCGGCGATCAAACTCATGTCGACAGCGCTATACTCAAAGCGATTCATCGGCGCGTCGGCGCTACTGCTGTACGGATACGCGTCGTACCCGATTGCAGAGCCCACTAGTACACACTCGCTTCGACTGGCACAAGGTCTCGACGCCCATGAACTCGACCGCAACGACCCGTTTGCCATCAATGTGCGGGAAATCGCAGCCCGTGTGGGCGTAAAGAACCCGGAACGAATCTCCATCCGCGTAGGCGAGCAGTCCGCCGGTGCCTCCATGGGAGCCAACCTCACTGTTGGCCAGCGTGGAGCATGCATCGTGCTGCCCATGGAGCTGTACGACGCTTTCTATGCGCCGGCACATCTGCATGCAAAGTACGACATTCCCAAGCGCGACGAGATTGACTTCGTTCTAGCACACGAAAGTGCTCACATTGCCAAGAACCACTCCATGTTCACGGGTGCCTTCCTTCCGGCATCGCTGGTGGGTAGCTGCGTTGCCATCCACAAGATCCCGAACAAACTCGTTGCGGGAATCATTGGCGTGCTGGGTATCGTTGGTGGCAACTTGTACTTGTCCTGGAGTCTGGAGCACGAAGCCGATCAGGTGGCAGCCGAGAGTGGCTTTGCACGAGGCGGCATCAATTGCTTCGAGCGGAAACTGTCTCGCAACTGCGAGATGCGTTCAGTGCTTAAGACACGAATGATCACTGACAAAGGCAATTACTTAGGCGACACTTCACACCCGCTGCTGACGTCGCGCATCGAGCGACTTAAACTGCTGACCTCTGCTGAGACGATAAAACTTGTTGTCACCACAGAGGACGATAGAGGTGAAGACGAAACGTGCTGAAATTCTGGCCGGATCGACATCACCACCAGTTCGAGCTCAGAACATCGTAACTTATGAGAATACATGTAAAATCTACTTTACCTGGTTGCGTTTTGCCGTCATGCTCCACACTTATGCGTTGTTCAAGATCGTTAACTACCCTCTCCCTCTCATTTGTCCAAAATATTAAAAGCAGAAAAATGCTTCATTCCTATTCGCCAAAACCAATTTCGCGCCATTTTGCACTTGGCGCCATTCGATCACCACGTTCACAATCGAATTTGCGTCCCAGAACGGAAGTATATTCTGTGTCGTCGTGTTGTCCGTGTCTTAGTGTACCGTGCGCCCCCCCCCCACTTACAATGCGTACGCGAGCCCAGAAGCGTCAAAACATGTCAGAACTGGCGCAGCAGTTGCAAAGCCGTCTCCGCGCGCTTGAGGCTGCGTCCTCCTCTGCGCCATTGAGTCCGCCGGCATCGAAGAAGCTTAAGACCGACGATATCTCCGCGTCCCCCTTGCTGCTGACCCCGCACCTCCCTAAACCACGTACCCCCACGTTGAGCATCCACAAGACCACGGAGAAGCCCACAGAAACCAAATCGAGTGGCGTCCAGCGCGTGATTCCATGCAGGACTCTTCAATACCCGGAGCCTGTAATTTCAAAGCCCATTGAGAACCCCAATGCAGTGCTACAGCGTATCTGCTCCGGTCAGGTGCTATGCAAAAAACGGCCAATTGTCGGGCGTGCCAAGGAGCACCAGATCGTCCGTGACGTCTTGAAAGGCGATGCAAAGGAAGGTGGAAGTCTCTTCATCATTGGTCCCCCAGGAACTGGCAAGAGTTCGTCAGTGAATGAACTACTGATACAACAGGGCTACGAATCAGCAGAAACTACAACATTGAAGCGGAAGCGAGCTGTGAAGAGCAACAAGATCTCTGTAAAACTGAACTGCAGCACGTTCACAGACCCCGCAGTTTTGTTCGCCGCAGTGATGCAACAGGTGAAAAATGCAACAAGCTGGAAAGTGCCCGAACGACTGGATCCATTGGAGATGAACAGGTTCATAGCGATGCAACATGACGGATCGAAAGCGAAGAAATACTCGATTGTTGTCGTGCTGGACGAAGTGGATCAGCTGCTGCGTCTTCCCGTGCGAATGCAGCCGACAGTCAAGGAAGTGCTCCATTTTTTCGTGCAATGGGCTGCTGCATCACCTCATAACGTCAAGTTCTTGGGCATCATGAACGGTGTCGACATGTACGAGCAAGTCTCGCGTGTTCATGTGACTAGTGAGAATTCTACCGACTCGCACGTCCCTCGAGTTGTTTTCGGCTCCTACACGCACCAAGATCTATTGCTGATCATGCAGAGCTACGTGCAGAGCGCACTGCCATTAAGCGTGGATGGTACTGAAGCGTACAAGCTCATTGAGCCCCGTGCACTTGAACTTGTCGCCAGAAAAGTGGCAGCTCGTGACGGTGACGCTCGTCTTGCCATCAGTTTACTCCAGCAATCAGCTCGTCATGCGCTTCAACGCTCTAGCAACATCGAGAAGGCGCCAATTGTAGCGAAGGTCATGATGCGTGACGTGTTCCAGTGCGTGACGTCGATGTTGTCGTCTCCGATTGTCCAGCAAATCAAGCAGCTACCAAGACAAGCCAAAGTGCTACTCTACGTGATCACAGCGCTCGCCCCTGGTAGCACTGACAACAGCGGCGTCAAGACATTGCAGCAGTGCGATATGAACCAGGTCAGCGAAGAACTCGGACGTCTACGTAGCCAGCCTCAAACTACCTGGATCCCTCGCTTGTCGCGCGAAGAACTGCAGACACATCTGATGTCACTCGACTGCTACGCACTCGTGAAACAAGGAGGCAACAAGAACGGCAACAAAGCCTCTCGTCCCGCTGCAGCCATGTCCGTTCGCACATTTTGGACGACAAAGCTCTCGTCGTGCGTGGCAAAGTCTGAAGTCTCCCGAGCTCTACAAGACGACACGTCGCTCTCCCAACTACTATTCTAACAAGTACAGTACATCCTCAAAACTTTAATCAAAATATTAAAACCTCTTTCAGCGACGTCCTGTACTTACTGCGGCAGTCTCCGTGTGCATCTGTCGCTCCAGAGCTTTCTGAGCCTTCTGCACTAGCAGTGCAAGTAGCGACCGGTCTTTTGCCGGCCGTTGCTTGAGCTTCTCCGGTGCCGGCAGTCGCTTGTCAACTGCATCCTGGACAGCACGTGGCAGCTCACGGGAGATATATTTGAGAATCTCCACGCGATACATGCACGTTGTCTCGGCATCTAAGAGCTTCGGGTCTGTTGTGCTAGTCGATGGCTGTAGTAGAGCGAGTTGGTGACGGATATCCGAGCCCACAGCTTCGCCCACAGCGTCAGCATCAGCGTCACGTGTTGGCTCGGTCTGCTCGCGGTGGACACGCAGGAAACCGGTGACACGGGCAGTGATACAAGCTAGCAACTCGGAGCGAATCTCCGAGGCAATTCGACTTAGTTCACGCACTGCTGCGTCCTCTGGAGAGCGGAGACCGAAGCCTACTTGAGAGTCCGACACAGAGATAGCTGAGTCTACGCGAAGACGCTTCACTGGCGAGCGACTTGCAGTCGGAGATGGCTGAGCAAGTGGTTTGGTTTGGTACCATCGGCTTCTGTTGAGTTGTTCCTGTTGTTGACTGTATGAAGGAGTGCCGACGAAGTTGTGGTTCGGTCGTGGACTCGGAGCTGGTCGACTACTTGGACTCACTTTAACCATCAACGACTGCACTGGTCGTAAGTGAAAGGATCTCGAAGCAGGGGTCCGAGGTGTCAAGATCTCCCGTGGTGTACCCTGATGTTGCAGGCCCTGACGGAGCTGAAGTAAGGCTAGTTGAGGACCACTTAGACTGGCACTAGCTGTTGGACTGGGCAATGCTATCGACGGCAGAGATCTCGGTTGACTCTGAGCTACAGAAGGCGAGTTGGTAAAAGCTGGAGTCGGGGTGAACTCCTGTCGGTTTGCGCTTTTGCCACCGTCGTTCTCAGATCCGCTAAAACGCTGCAACAGATTCTGTAGCAACCCATTGAGTTGCTGATTGGTTCTCTGCATCTTGTGCATCTCCTCGCGTAGACCGCTCACTTCGGCTCGTAGTTCTTCAAACTCGACACGCTCCACTGGAGTCCCGGACACTGGCGTGGACGTCCTTGCATCACTAGGAGATCGTCTCCGGATCTCACAGAGCAGGTCTCTGCGGCCTCGTACGAAGCGTTCATGGCGGAACTCCCACCAATCCTTCGGACTCGCGTCCTCTTCCTCCGCCTCCTCCACAGTTGACGTTGATGTGGTACGCACCTTGCGGAAGCCATAGAGATTCAGTTGCCGCACGAAGGAACTAAACTTGCGGTGTTTAAAATACGTGGGGATCACGTGCTCCGCGAACGCCGCGGGCTGCTTGACAACGAAGCTGTCGCCCTTGGCCGTCCAGCTGGCCAGGTCAGGTGGATAACGCTCCAAGAGTTCGTACGTTTTCTCCAGGAACAGCGCGGCCTCCTCACGCCGGCGCTTGGTGCCTCGTGTAGAGCTGTCGTCGGGGGTGTCTAAACTGTCTGGACCGGAGGGCGCGGGCGTGGACACACGGATCCTTAGCGGATGAAGCTCGGCGGCAGCTTCTCCTTCAACTTGCACGACGGCTCCGGACGCCATGTTTCACTGCGACGAGGTTGATTCGGTTGTGGGCGACGAGTTTGGTCCCCCTCTTGAATCGATGCTGCGTCGAGACATGATCCATTTTCCCGTCATTCTTGTTTTTTGTTGATTTGACGCCCGCTCTCTGCACAGCCGAATTGGCTACATCGCCGATTTGAAAAAGAGAAGGTCAGAATGTTGGGACGTAAGAAGATCAACGTTTGGCAAAAGAAGTGACTGAGTCAGCGCTTTTAATGTAGTAAAAAGTATATTTGGTACATGTAACTGCTTTAATGGCTATAAGCCAACATCATTTCCGAGTAAGTTGTTACCGGTACCTGTAGTGTAGCCTAAGCTCCGACTTGATTCGCAATGTGACCATGGTTTTCGGCGTCGCACAAAACATCTAATGTGTACTGTTCCTGTAATGTTGAGTGCAAGCTGACAGCAATTTAGTATCAACCTTTGGGAATTCGAAAATGCGGATCAGCTTTCAATAGCTTTGGTCACTACTGTACAGTAGATGTGAGGTCAAAGTGTCAACGTCGGACTTGGAATTCCGTTCGAGCTGAGGTCGTACGATACAGCTTCTAAACATGTATATGCGTGGGCCAGATCATCGTCCAGCCAGCAGCTGCAGCAACGCTCGATCAGTTTGCTTTCAGCACCAGCAGACAGGAGTTGGAGGGAAAGTGAGCCGGAGAACTTCTCCGAGAAGCCCGCAGCAGACAAGGCAAACGGCTTCGACGCATCTTCGAATTTATCGTGAAAAATAGAGCGCATCAATTGCACTCATCGGTTGCGAGGTCCACCGCTCAGCGGTGGACCAAGTACATGTATGCGACTTGCAAATACAGACTGTGCTGGCTCCATGGGCCAGCTTTCGCATGTCAGCTCTAGACATCGGCGTTTTTGGAGAAAAAAAATATCTGCTGTCGGCGTCGTTCTCTCGGGTGGGAAGCGCAGCCGAGGTCCAATTGCACGCGCGCTACAGGATTCATAACATCGCCTCGTCCAGCAGCGAAACCGCTGGCTAATAAATAGCACACTTGCACAACTCGGCGATGGCACCTGGTCCGACGCCGTCCAACCTGGATTGCATGTACAGGTTGGAGCTCAAGGTACCGTATCTGCAATCGACCGACGATGTTACTTCGATGGTCTTCGGTGGCGCGTTTTAGAAGTCTAAAAGAAAGACAAATCCAATGGCGTCGTCCGGAGTCGTTCCTACAACACAGCTACAACGTCACGACATCAGGTTGAGAGCAACACAATCGAGTGTTGTGTTGCTACGTAATTTATCTACGTTTTCTTTACTGTGAAAATTTCCGACTAAATTGAAAATTCGCAAGATCCAGTTTTCGCACTTAAGTACGATCCCCCCAAATCATTTCCAGCCTCCCATTTTTGTATTTTGAATACAGACACGAGAAACCAGCCTCCAGCAAGTATGACACCAGCGAAGAAGGGTTGGCAGGCAAACGCGCGCCCCTTAAGCTCAGCGACGAGAGCTAAGGGAGGGAAGGACGTGACGAAGAAGAAGGGGAGACCGTCGAAGCCACCACACGCGAGCTCGCTGAGAATCGACGCACCTGGTAAGTCGCGTTTGTATTAAGTTTCTAAATCGATTTACCAACACAACGCTGATGTCACGTTTAGCTGCTGATGCAGCTACGCACTCTTCTCCTGGACCAATGATAACCAAGCCTGCAAGCGCGCCCGGGCAGGACACGTCGGGTAAGCTGTTGCCATGTGACGTAGTGTATCGTGTCTGCTTACCCGCTTTGTTTCTTTTGTTTTTGCGTTGCATTAAGCGCAAGATGCATCCTCTGGGCCGTTCGACACGAGCACACAAGCGCCAAATGCTACCCTACGCGAGCGTAAGCCCATCGACTACGTGTTTGCTGTCCAAGGCTTTGCAGTGGACGATGACAATGATGAGGATTATAACCCGGAGCGCGATCCTGCTGACGGACGGGACGATGATCTCGAAGATATCCCCAGTACTATTCGGACCGTCGATCAAGGACGTCACGCAGACACCAGCATCGACAGGCTCAAAGACAATACGGACAATGCCAAGGAAGTCAACGATGGAGAGGACTTCGACGACAAAAGGAAGTGCGATGGCGAACAACATGTGACGGGTACGCCAAGTCAGTTACGTTACCTGAAAATACTAATTGTCACTGTTTAAATTACTAGGTTTTGAGGCATCCATTCTACGCTTTGTGCAAGCTGCTCGAGAGGAGGCCGAGAAAGCTGCGCGAGAGGAGGCCGAGAAAGCTGCGCGAGAGGAGGCCGAGAAAGAGGTTGCGAGCAGTCATACAGCTGCTGAAGACGACATGAAACCGGTATCTGGACAGGGGCACATTAAGGCAATCGATGGTGCCACGGAAATCACTGTCGAAAATGGCACAGCGGATGCCAATACTGCGATTCGTGACGCCGGCGGGACCGTACTACACAAAGTCAACCTCAATGAAACCAATCAGGAACTCACTTTGCGTACGTCTACATTTGTGTTGCTTGTTAAGTTGCTGCGTATGTTGTTGGTTATGTTGCTGACTATGTTGCTGACTATGTTGCTTATGTGTTGCTTCATATGTTGCTACAAATATTTTTGCTTTATTGTTAAAGGCTCGGGATCTGAAAGAAAGCACACAAAAAAACGGGTTCATTCCCAGATCGACGAGCCAGAAATGAGTACAGACCCGACAGCTAAGAAGACTCGTAAAAGCACAGATCCCGTTCCCAAGCCAATTGCGCAAGTCCACACAGCTCGCAAGCCTACACGTCGAACGAAAACTTGGCAAATTCGGGAAACCATGAAGAAATCCCACACATCAGTGTCAAATTATGTGCCGGAGCTCCCGAAGAAAGCATTTAAAGACTGGAGTGAGTTTAATGACATACTGGCGGATTACGCTGCGAAGAACTACTTGTGTTACCGGGTTAGAAGCTCGGAAACCCGGGCCAAGTACAACAGGTACATGAACTCATTGTTTGATTATATTTGTGTTTCGATGTACCATTACGCTGTTATGCCCGTTCCCTTGAACAACAACCACTGGGGAATAATCATGGTGCGCATGAACTACCGTCAAGATCCACCCACCTTCACCCCCTACTGCTATGAGCCTTTGTGCAACGGCTCGTATCGGGCGGCGATGGAAGATACTTACGAAGTTACTGTGGCACCGTTTCTGCGAAACTGGCATAATTCCTCTATGCGGCTCACCGAGTCACCGCTAGAATCAAGCGCAGTATGGCTTGACGCTCAAAAACAACCAGACGGAACGTCGTGCGGTGTGTTGTGCATTGCTCAGGCGTATGCGATGCTGAGAGATAGCTTCAGCTTTTCCAGAACTGCTGTCACACGTGATGATGTTGCTGCCATGAGACTCAGAATACTTTGGATGATTCTTTCGCAGCCTGAAGTGACAACTCGATCCAACAAGCTCGATCGAATAGTGAATGCTACGGATAAAGCTCTGCTTGCAACACTAATGAAATAGAATAAAGCTGTTTGGTTTTGCATAACAACGAATAGATTAACGTGCTTCACTTTTAACGCTGACTCACTAGTGCCTATCAAGCATTATATTGCAGCACTCCTCCAGCATCAAACTGTATGACATCACGTAGCCTCTGTCCAAAGCGACGGCCCCAACTGCAACTGCTAGGCGTGTTGCATCACCTTTCTCTTCGGCGAGCATTGAGGCGAGCTCATCCCGAGCTTGTATTAGCTTCTCCGAGTGTTGAGTCAGCATCTGCAACTTCTCTTCCATGCGTTGAATTTGCCGGAGTTTAGAGCGTAGTAGCTCTTTGCACAACCTCGAATTGTGAGCTCGAGAGTAGCTATGGCGTGTGGCAGGAGGGGATGGAGGCGCTAGGGGCGTTAGATCTTCACTAGCGGTGCTGGTACAAGCGCCTGCATCTGTGTTGTCTGGATTCATTTATCTCTCAAGTCTGTTTGTTTCGATCGAATCGTCGCAGAATGTGCCTTCTTCTATCACAAATTTTGTCAAAGTGGAATCGTAAGTTTCGAGGTTTCTGAAATATATCACGAATAGATTACGATCGACCCTTCTAGAGTTGCTTCTTGTGGCACTCGTTGTGGTGCTACAAGCCCATTGTGTTGCAGCAAGAGCTGTCGTGACGTTGTAGTTGTGTTGTAGGAACGCCATTCGGCGTCGTCGCGCATCGACACCTTGCCGGCGCTAGAGTGCACGCAGGCGGAACATCTCCAAATCAAGCGGTGATGACCGCAATGTAAGCTAAACCCCGTTGATGGCATCAACTTGATGCAGTTGCCAACTCTCTGCCGTCTCATTAAAAAAAAACTTTAAGCAAATATTAAATAAGAGAGCCCTTTTACTCAAGACAAGTTGAAGACGCTGACCCATTTTGTCATTCTGAAACACTTGAAATTTGTAAGAACCTTGTGTGGCTTTCCCGCTTAGCCAACCAACGGGCGCCAAATCATGATTTGCGTGCCATTTTTGAGATGGCCACGAACACTTCGACGAGCCCTAAGACGTCTTCAACCCGCCGCGACCTGGCGCGTGCCCTGTTGGACCCTCAATCAGGAGGCGTCGCTGGTATGGTTTGCCTTTTGCCACTACCGACGCTCAACTGTCTCTGATTTCCCGTATTTGCCAGCCTTGCGTGCCATTTTTGAGATGGCCACGAACACTTCGACGAGCCCTAAGACGTCTTCAACCCGCCGCGACCTGGCGCGTGCCCTGTTGGACCCTCAATCAGGAGGCGTCGCTGGTATGGTTTGCCTTTTGCCACTACCGACGCTCAACTGTCTCTGATTTCCCGTATTTGCCAGCCTATGTGCAGGAGTGCGTGCACTCCACGAGGGTTGGTGTGGACGCCACCTTTGTCTTCCTGTTGCAAGTGATTGAGGAGCTCGACGACGCCATTAACGAGTTTTTGCCATCCCCACCCAATCACCAGCCGCTTGTTCACGACGATGAAGTGGAACTGGGGACGCTGTTATCCGCCGCGTCGCTGGTAAAGTGGATAAAAATCGGCAAATTTTCGCTGACTAAAAGTGGCAACTAATATTTTATCTGTTGCCAATTTTTGCAGTCTATTCGCTATGTGACAGAACGGCAAGCGATGATTCCATTGTTGCAGAGATACCGTGATGCGTTTAGCAAAGTGTTGCGGTGTCCTGTCTGGACGCACAAGTGTTTCTACGGCCTCAAAGCGGTGGCATTGATGGGATCTACGCGAGTTCTCGAGTCTTTCAGTGACCACGTGCCAATTACTGACGTGTTGAAGCAGTTAAGATGGTTGTTCCCTCTTTTCAAGGACGACAATGTCGGCGCAGAGGAGACAGCGCAGAAAATGAATGCGCTGTTGCGTCCTTCGTGCGAGTTTGCAGCTGTGGCATTGCAAACACACGTGGGGGCTCGAGAATCCATTTTTACGGACGTGTTGCTGCAACTTTTGCAACTTCTGATACAAGAAGGCAACAACCAGGATACAGCTGTCGCGGACGCAGTTAAACTGGAGCTGGCAACGACTGTCGCCGTGCTTCTGGCGGCCAAATTTCCGTACACTCCACTCAATACGTTCGCGTTGCTAACGCTCCCTGCATTTGTCGAGGAGATGGAAGCGGACGAGTCGAAATTATCAGCTGCCAATGCGATGTTCGAACCGACAGCTGAGCCCAAGTCGGAGATCGTGGACGATGCAGAGGAGAAAGCTTCGTCCGTGTCGGTGGTCAAGAAACTGGAGGAGGAATGCTGTAAAGTTCTCTGCTCGTGGCTGGAAGTGGACACTCGACGCGTGGTAGCCGCACAGGCTTTGGCTGTACTGTATCGGGTAATTGCAAGTGGCTCCGCGGTCGACAAGGTGGCAAACAGCGCAACGTCACTTACTACGCCTCTTGACGAGATGACCCACACGTACGTGCCCTATTTTGATTTATTTTGTTGCGCTGGGTTTGCTGAATATTATTTTATTTTAGACTGAACAATGTCGAGCTGACTGCACTTCCCGACTTTGACTTTATCAACGCGCTACTCGAGTCGATCCGGGACGTTTGTTTGTTCCAGCACAAACTTGCAACTCCGACGCTTGAAGGAGCTTTCCAGGCTATGAGAACAGTGATGCCTCGACTTGAGGTAAGCGAAAGACATGGATGCATTCAACATCTCACAGGCGTGTTCGTGTTCACTGCAGACCGCGCTGAAGTCATTCAAGAAGCAGTCAGCTGAGCGACGTAGCGCAAAGGCAGCATGCTCTGCGATACGACACACACTCGTGGAGACTTTCCTCTCTTGGCTGCACCATCCAGACGCTGCCAACTTGCTTACGTGCCAAGTGGACTTCTTGCATAACATCGCTGGCACTCTTGCAGACCCACGAGTGTACGGTGATGTATTGGCTGTTCTACGCTTGTCTTCCGTTCCGGAAGCCAACACCGAGTACGCTTCGTGTCGTCAGCTTGCCGTTGTGACGCTGTGCCAGGCGATCAGTCAACTGGATCGGTACTCCAAGTCCACAGCGAACCGTATCGTGTCGGGTCTCACGCGTATCGCTGCAGCATGTCGCGAGGACATTCATCCACTGGCCAATGAACTGGTGTTGCCTTTACTGCCTTCGATGCTGGACGGATCTCAGTGGGGCAAGTTCTTACGTCTTCGCACCGAAGCTGTGGCTACGGTACTGGTCGGATGCGCCGAAAGCGACGACTTCCAGGTGCGTACTGCTGTCTCCCTTAACCACACGGTTGTCAGTCCCTAAAATGGCATTGCTTTGACTGGAATTTAGATGGAGAATCACCCGTGGATCAGCGATTTCATGGGCTTTTTGCTCGATCCGGTCGTGTCTTCGGAGAACGTGCACTCGTTCATGATCCTTTGCGGATTAATCCGAGCAGAGCGTAAGCTGCTGCTCCACGTGGTGGCGTTCTGTATGGCCAACCCGCACACAGTCACTCATACGCTACACGAGCCGCTTGCTCGCTGGCCTCTTTACGAAGAAGACGTGGATCTTGTGGTTGTCACTCTGGAGCTACTGGACGCTTTACTGAGTGTGGACACTCTTCGCCAGTCCGTGGACGTGGATGTGATCTATGCCACCATTCTACAGCTCTCGGACAACGCGGCAAGCGAAGGTCTGGACGTCATTTCTTCAGTCTGTAAGCCAGTTCTCGCATCACTGGGAGCCAAGCACTAGACTTTCCGACTCGCAGGAGACCAACATTCCGCTAGTATCCCAGGAACATACGTGCCAGTACAACTCGCCGATCGAAGGCGGGTCCGAGCACTGGTAAATTAACCCCGCAGACGAGTAGATCTGCACGTGAGGGCGTAAGCACTGCGTCATAGAAAGCCTCGACGCTACGATGCATTTGTACGTCAACCCTTGTTGACATTGGAGCAGCAGAGACTGATACTCACACCCGTCGAGGTTGTTGATCGTCTCGAGCTCCACATGTCCGATGCAATTATCCGAGTTTTGTCGCCATACATTTCCACTCATCGCTTTATCCTTCCAGACCTCGAGAATTAGATCCAAACTCTCCACTTCATCCACGCAGGAAAGAACTACGCGGAATGTTCGCTCAGTACTGATCGTTGGACTTAATACTGCGAGGTATCGATTGCCATGTCTCGCTTGAGTTTTTACTACTCGCGCACGTGACTTTTACTGGTACTGACACTGGGAAATAATCATCCGATGTGACTCTCAAGTGGTAAGTGCCAAGTTGCAACTTGAATGTTCGTGAGTTCCCCACAGACACGTCGCCTTCACTCGGTTCTTCTTTTATTGCCGCGTCATTTTTAACTGGAATCCGTGCATTGCGTCGCTTATCCACTGCAACAATTGCAACACTTCCGATGGCGTGGAATATAATGCTGGTCAGATGGGAACTTGTGTCGGTAGTAGCAACTACTAGCACAGTCACTTTGACGCCACCGAGCAGCACAGGCATGGCAATTGTCCTTGAGGTGCGATAGCAACCACCATCGACAACTACTTGCTTTAAAGCGGAGTAGAGAACGCAACTGCATTCACGCAACACGGCGACAGCGTACAACCCTTTACTGACATCCCAAGTGGCGTAGCCATTGGCGTCGGTGACAGCAACTTGTCTTTCTAAGCTGCAATTATTTGTGATTTGGAGCGCGATGCCTGCAAGTTTGACGTTGACGTGAGGATGGAAATAATCCACAAGTTGCAGAGAATAAGTCCATCGATACACGTCCAGCGGAATCACGATCTCCTGCACTGACGACGTCGCTGTCGCTGGACCACTAGCGAGTCCTGACGCTGAGATGGTTGGGTACACTGCAACAAGTGACGTTCACTCGAAGTAGTCGAGATGGAAGACGTACAGCGAATAACTTCCCGGCACGAGACGACAATTCGCTCGCCCGTCGCTATCCGTCACGAGTAATAATTTCATCCGAAGTTTCTTCATGGTTTGAGTTCACACACCATCCGAGGAATTTGCTTTTTGTCTTTCACTGTTTAAATCATCTTCGGCAATATCTGCCGATGTAAACGAAGCCTTGTTCGCCCATACCTCAAGCAGGAGACGTTCGTCCAGTACTGTCTTCTCCTTAGATGGTACAGACACTCCACGCAGCATAAGATCGAGTTCTGCCAGTTCTTCTCTCGTTAAGTTTTGTAGTAAATCACGCTCAGAAATTGACAATACCAACGAGTTTGCAAAGAGCTTTTGCAGTCGAACCGGGAAGCTCTGGGAGTATTCTCGAGCCTGTTCCCTCTTCCGAGCACATTCAAGTATGCAGTTTTTGATTCTCTCGTATCGTTGACGCATAACTCGCCTTAAAAGTGCACGCGCACGAACGACAGATATCAATTTGACATTCAAACTCGTGGCGATCGTTACTCGCTTTAGCGCATTAGCGAAACAGTCAGGGACAAAAGCTTGTGCTACCCCTCGTGTGATCTCAGTGACACGTTTCTTTAGCAAGCGACGTCGAATGGACATGAGCCGAGACCCCATCATTAGCATCGGGAGCACAGTCTTCGCTAGATTCGAGCCCAGCGAGACGTTCCTTTCGATAAAAACATGCAAATTTTCAACAGGAACATTTGTTTGAGCACTCACGACTCGACGTTCGACATGTCGCTTCACTTTTCGATTCTGCGGAGCGAAGAAGTTTTGTTGTAGACATTCCTTGATTTCGTGTTGGGATAAAATACGCAGTAGTGAGCGATAAACCGACTGAATCGTCGGTAAGGTGCGGTTGGCAACGTTGCGGTGTGTGTACACGTCGATTTCACTCTCCATTTCCTGCAACTTTAGCGCTATTCGCAAGCTCGGTTTGTCACCATTTCCCACCATCGGAGCCAACACGATGCGGCCATTTCGACCGAATCGAATGTTCTTTGCCAGGCGATGAACAATTTCTTCGCAGTCTTGACGAATGTTGCTGGGGTTGCCTTCTCACTGCCCGTTTCGATATATTACACTCGAACTTCGTACGTCTGGATCATTCTCATCTCCACGAGTAAAGCGTTTAGCTCATCGATACTAGCGTAGATTGACGTGGCATTTCCACACCTTCCGATAGCCTGAAGTTGCCATTGATTGTTTTTCTCGGACCGATACACCGCTGCCAGAGTAAACCATCGACAGTTTGCATGAGGTTTCGTGTCAAGCAATCCCAAAATTTGACACTCTTCCATATTTTCCAGCTGGATACGCACTTTTGACAAAGTTCGCGTAAAATTTGAGCCTCTTGTTTCTTCCTTTACGTCTTCTGCAGTTTTCTGTAAAGAGAGCAGAACGCGAATACTTTGTTCGATAAAGCCGTGAGACGAAGGTATAATCGATCCACGATACAGTTATAGATGGACTGGCCTTTACGGTACGAAAAGCCTCCTCGTTTTGTAACAGGACAGCCGTCATGAACGAAATCAACGAGTTGGAAATCGTAGTCAACGAGTACACAGACGAACCGCCACGGTGAATTAAGTCCGCCGTTATCGCTCATCATTGTCGAGGAAACCAGCAGCGTTTTCATAAATGGCAGCGTGAAAAGTCCAGTTGACGTTGGCGTCAGCATCGACAAACTCGGCAGATCGTCCATTCGATGATTATGCGCTCGAGAATAATTGTCTTGGACACGTTTCAGGTAGCTCACAACCTCCTGCAACTCTGTGGAGGAGAAGAAGAAGCCGATTTTCTCGAACACGACAGCCACTTTTCGTTCCGTCAAAACTAGTTTGCGGTTGATGACTGAGTCCATGAAACTTCGCTCTCTGTTGTGACGTGTTTGGTTTGCTACTGCGAGTAAATGACGGAATGCTTGAATCTGGATTTCTTCTTCTGGAGATCGCTTCGCCTCGAATAACACGATCGACTCAATTTTCTTTTTGGCATCTTCCAACTTTGGGAAACATCCACTAGCGTTCATTGAGTGTAGCACCACGACGACGGGGTTGCTATCTGTACATGTAAGTTCCATTGCGATCTCAAAAGAACCAATAGGTGAACGAGAATTCACTGCTACAACTAGTAAAGGACTCATTTGCTCGATACCAGCAATAAAAGCACTCCTTTTCTGCTCGGCTTGGGATCGACAGACGTGGTCGTGACTGCGTTGGATACTAACGTCTGCAGCATAGTCAATCGCAACACGAAGATCGCCAGACTGGACGACAGCCAGCAAGAGATTCTCGAATGATTTTGCGTTTGGCACTCCTACGTCACAATGAGCACCGTCGAAGAATTTTGCCAGCAACATGACTGACTCTTGTTAGACACGCCACACGTTCCGCTGATTTGTGAAATGGGTGTCCACATAGGAGGGGCATTTGACCGCCAGAAAACACCGATGGGCATTTACAACGTTCTCGAACGTCGAGTTGTCACACACACAACCTACTCCAGGAATCGATAATGATATGAGAAATTCTTCTGATAGCTGATGATTACTTGATAGCTTGAAAGAAGAAGGGTAGCCTCCTACATAAACCGAGTTGGAGCTTGATGGTGTTTGGACCCACGCAGAGCTATCATTCGTGCGTCTTCCACGTGATATCGCTGTACCAACGGCCTTGATAGGCTGAATTTTTGCACAGTCGACCAGCTCATCGTCGAAGAATATCTGGAGTTATCGACAGTCAAACGTGACTTTGAGATGGACCCAGCGGTTGCTTGGCACCTCGTGATTGTTGGCCCAACACTCATATCCTTTCCAGCGAACATGAATACCTCCATCTTCTCCTTTCTCCCGGTAATTCGAGTGGACACCTCGGTCATAAATTGAGAACGTAGCTTCGTCGTCGTCAGCGTCTTCGACGTGAAATTTAGCAGACAACAATCTCGGTGTCGACTCGTTAAGCTCTACATGTAGTTGCATAAGGTCAGTGTCGAACTACCCAAGAGTATAACCGATATCATTGTTACAAACCTTGAAAGCCGCTTGAAAAACCGCGTGGTTTGTTGGCGAGTACACTTCCTTCAGCTAAGCAGCCAACGATACTGCGGTCTGTGCTACCACAGCAAAGCCACCGCACAAAGTCGCCAGTGTCGTCCAGCTCTGGTGCTGTATGTCGAACTCCATCTTTGTCACTACGAAATGGTTCATTGGTGCGTTAGATCCCTAACACAGAATATCGAAACAAAAACACTCTTACACTCTTGATTTGTGTTTTTGTGTGTCATCAGCTTTGAATAACAGCATACTGATTGAAAACCCACAGCTACCAAGCAGTTTTGGCCCTTTCGTTAGTGGAATTTCAAGAAATCCATCCCCGTACAGTGAAATGACTGTGTTTTTGCTGGTTTCTGTAGCGCTACCGACTCCTTTGACGATATTTACAAGGTAGCCACTACGTTCTCTTGTGGTTGGCACCTTTCGTTGCCTTCCCTCTCTGTGAGACGGTGCGTGTCAATCAATGTCTTTACTGTGCGCTGTATACTACACGAACCTTTGAGCGGCAGATCTCGGTGTCTCTGTCACCTGAACGCAGGCTTCCAGTGGCGGTGGAGTTGACAGGACTTCAGCTGAAGCTGATTGGTCTTCTATATCTTGCTTCGCTTCTCGTTCATCAGCTTTTTGCTGCTCCTTACTGGCAGTATGGACGAAAGGAGAAGATCGCCGAACGCTACTCGCTCGTCGGATGAGTGCAGGGCTGGTAATTGGACGCTGTGGCTTCTTGAACGACTTTTTCTTCTTCTCATTGCAGCCCCATAGATACTCAACAGAATTTGTTGTCGTCCCGAGAGACTCATGCCACCTAGGGAATTGGGGCAAAACCGTTACCTTCACTTCAGCTTAGCATTTGTGATTTGACATAAACTTTCTTAAAATAACACAGCAGATGCATGAAATATTCAGAAACAGCTTAGAAATGCCAAAATGGCATCTTTGCAAAAAATGCCAGACCAATCGCGCCTAGCAAAAAGAACTCCACGGACGCTTGACACCTATGTCCAGGCTGCAATTGATACAAACACATCGTCAACTCCATCGGCAGTGAAGAGGCCTCGCAGAAGACGGAAAAAGCGTCAGGAAGAGACATCAAACCCGTTGCCACTGTATCAACAAACCGCTGTCACGCAAACAGCACCCCCAGCTCCTGCAAAAATCAAACGACGCAAACGCAAAACAAAATTGAAAAACGCCATTTTGCAAGACGGAAAAACCTTGCAGAGGTGCAAATTTCTTGTTCGCGGTTTGGTAACAGCCGAAGACCTCGAAGATGAGGATGAAGCCGAGGAGGTTGAGGCCGAGGTTCGAGCAGATTTTGAACGCTTTGGGCTGAAAGAAATCGTCATTGTCAAAAAAGCAAAAACTGGTTTTCTGGTGGGGGATGTGACTGCCACGTTTCAAGACGCGGCAACCGCAGCGCTGGCTTTTGATGCGTTTAACAACAAAGTGTTTGGTGGCAAAATGGTGACGTGCGTTTGGAAAATGCGAAGTGACGAAGATAATGTCGCTGTGGTGATCAATGGAATGCTCACCCCCGAAGAGCTGGAGGATCCGGACGAAGTGGCTGATGTTGAGGAGGAAATGATGCAAATCTTCACAAAATATGGAGAAGTGACTGAGTTGTGGTTGAATGAGATTGATGGTGAAGTCACGGTGAGTTTTAGTGATAAATGTGACGCCGAGAAAGTGGTGCAAGTGATGAATGGGTCACGCTATGGAGGACGTGACGTGGCAGCTCATCTAGAAGATTTAAATGGAAAATGTCATTCTGACGGCGAAGATGCAGCAAGGTCTCGTAAAACGGAGATGAAGCGCGTCGTAACTCCAATTGTTCAGGTACTAGATCATTGATGTGCCCATTGTTATAGTGTCAGATGCTTGACAGCATTGGTGGTTTGTTTACTATGAAGCTGACAGAGTTACCCGAGCTTCAAACTCTTGTTGGTCTGTTCTTGAAACGACTTGCAGCTTTGCAGGTGAGTTATTTGCAATGAAACACGAGTACCTGGTTCAGTTACCTGATTGTTGCACATTTTGTAGGAGCGCGCGTATGCTCAGAACAAAGCCGTCAAGCGATCTCGACGCTTAGTGCTTGGAATGCACGAAGTACGGCGAGGATTACTATGCAACAAAATTGTTTTGTTGATCATTGCGACAGACTTGGATGGATGCGAAGCTGTAGAAGAAAAATACCGGGAGTTAGTGGCGATCGCTAAAGAGCATAAAGTCCCCATTCATGCTCCAGTGAATAGGTGCGGATTCTTGTACGAAGATGCGCTTTATGGTTGGCCTAACGCTAAATCATTTCTCGCTAGACGGAAACTGGGTAAGATGCTGCACAAGAGCGTGCGCGTGAGTTGTGTCGGAGTTTATTCGATTGAAGGAGCAAATGATCTCTTCCAGCAGATATTGCAGAACGTGACTAAGAAATGAGAAAGAGATGACACATTTGCACAATTTCATTTGCGTTTTTGTTAGCAACCATGGCGAGGAATCCTGCCAAGCTGCCAGCATTGACAATACTCTTGGGGATCAACAGCAGCGTCATCATCCCATGATTTCCTCTTGTGTTTGTTCGCAACATACTCGTTGATACGTCTGCATGCCTGAATTTGGTTTCTGGCTAGAGCCGCGTTGACCGTCGTCATGTAGTGAATAAAATTTACATCTTCGCGTAGTGGGGTTTGTTCTCGCAAGAAATGGAGTTGGAAGTTCTTGGCTGTGCTGTTGTGGCTTCGAACAAGTCGGTCTTCTAGAACCTCGACAAGTTTTGACGTGGGGTGTCCCGCACGTAGTCCTCGCGCAACAATATATCGCTCCGAGCTAGCAGGGCGACTAGTCTACATCCACAACGTTAATAATTTACTTATATGAATGTCAGAAATGTGCTTACGTACGATGGGTTTTACGACTGTGAAGTGATGAAAACAGCGATGCAATATCCAGCAAAGCTCCAGCATAGCAGGCGTCGCCAACTCGAACGTCTTGCAGACGAAATCCCCACCCATTCGCAGCACACCAAGCATAGCGAGCACCTCTGCCAATATCAATCTTGTCATCATCGATTCCTACAGAAACCACTTGATTAGGATTCTTCCAGCAAGCAAATAATCACAACAGAGGCTATCAAACCTGATTCGATTGCGAGCGAGCGTCGAGAAAGCCTCCGTCAGCTACAGCCAAGTCCACACCATTCGGATGTTGTCCTCGCACAATATCACGGAAGTTGCGAATATTTGCAAGCGAGTAGAGATCTCCCGTTCCGTCCTCTCCATAGCAGATCGTGAACATTTCGCGGAACTTTGACGGTAAACGCCAGTCACAATTGTTCGCTGCGTCTTTCAACGTGATGCCGTAGCCATGAACAGCACTTGTTTGCTCTGTTCTCCATAAGAGATACTCGGAGAATCCACCCGGTCCTCCACAGATATCCGCAAAACTGAACGTTTCTTTTTGGTTGAAGCTGCGAGTCCACTGGAAGATATGATCCAAAGTCGCCAGTTTCATAGCTGAGCGATTCAAGAATCGATGCTTCCCCAACTTTTCAAACGCGTTCGTGGCAGCACGAGCACTGAAGAATTGCGAGCTTTCCAACTCGTTAAATTTATTTTTCTCTAGTTGCAGCTCTTGCAACAGCGAGTTTGCCACGTAATTTTGTTGCTTTTCAACTTCCTTGCAATTTTTACCCAATGCAACATCAAGTGAACAATTGCCATCGCCCTTACACAAAAGAGACAGCACACCATGACTCCCCTCTTCGACGCTATCGGCAGCAAACTCTGCCCTGTTGCCCACCAGCTCCGTGCCAGGCATCAACTGCGGCAACACATTCGTCCTCTTACTCTTCACCTGCTTCACTCGGCGGCGTTCGCGATGAACTCGGCCAAACGACGTGAAGCCCATGGCCGCCATCATCTCGTCGCCACTCATTTCGTCAAAAGAGCAAAAACACACAAAAAATGGCGAAAAACCATCGACTACCTATATTATACCGAGTACTGAGTACGAATCTATTGCTGTGGCGTGTCCTACATGCCACTAAAAACGCTCCGAAACACGCAACACTCAAGCGAAATCCAGCTCTTGCCAGTAGCAGCCAGAACACAACTCTACTGCCTGCGACCGCCTGGATTGGAGTGACTAGAGCCATTTTCACTGCCCCCTGCCACATTAGAAGAGCCATTAGTGCCATTCGAGACCACATTTGTGCCTCGCACAGGTCGGTGCACGACGGAATCCAGTTCTGCTTCAAGTTGCAGTTCACGCGCGACACTCTCGCTCAGTAGCTGCTCCAAGTACTTGATGCGACTTTGATCTGGCGCCAACAGCAACGCTTCCCGTATATTCCGACCCTGAGCGCGTTGACGCGTACGCTCCTCGACTCCACGATGATATCGGTTCAACACGCTTGGGTCCAGTGGGACACGAGTCTCCGATGAGCTCTCGGAATCGGCTTCGCTGGTTGCTGGCGTCGTCATGTTCAGTTCGTCAGCCGTCAACGTCGACGAGCCATCGTACCGTGCCGTCACACTGGGGGAGACCTCAAAGTCGTCGTCGTCGCTCATGTCCGAGCAGTCCGACAGCGTCTTGGTCCGGAACTCGTCGTAGTCGTGGATCACGTCGATATCGAGTTCGACCTTGTCTTCCAGGTCGCCACCAATGGGCATAACCGATGGCGGGTCAAGCACACTGGGGCCTCGAGGACTGCCGTTTTCATCGTAGCCATGTGTTGACGCGTCATCGTCAGGCTTCTCCACTGGATCCATAAACTCCATGTAGTCTGGATGACTTTCCGGGTCCCAGCGGAAGAACATGCCGTCCCAGAGCACCACACGCTTCAGGTTTGCACGTGGGTACAGCACCCGGTTGGTCGGTCGGTATAACGGGTTCTTGTATGGTCCAGGGTTCTCTAATACAGGCGTCCAGACCGACTCTGTGCGTTCCCACACCTTGTCCAGCACACGCTCACGTTCCGAATTGTACAGGAACGTTCCGTAGAGTCCGGAGATCAGCGAGTCCGAAATGTGGATCAGGAACTTCTCGTTGAACTCGAAGCACGTCGGGAACTGTCGCGTCATCTGCCACACACAGTCCAAGAACTGCAGCATCACTGGGGATCGCTCGTTCGGCTGGTCAGTTATGTCTTTGCCCACGCCAATCCGGTCGGCGAACTTGTGTCCAAACGAACACCACTCCTTCTCCACGAGACTCGCAAACCCTCGAATGGAACGGTAGAATGGGTCCAAGATAAGTTGCGCTAGAGCCACAAGCTGCGGAGTGCGGTCCCAGCCGTCACTGCAGTGCACCAGTACCGACGCACCGTCTTCATGAAGAACCTCTGCTACTCTACGAGCACCAGACAGTACTCGCATCACGTGCTTCAGCCACCGAGTGTCTGTGTCACATCACAGTGTCAGTTTCTTGCAGATCACACGTAGAAATACTGAATCTGCTTACTCTCGAGACGATTGTGGTAATGTTTGTCGCCATCTTCGACGCTGCTAGGACTAACGAGGGCTGCAATAACACACGTCAGCTACACAAGATCAACAGAACGCGCACAAAGATGACAGCTAGCGTACACTTCAACGCATCCAAGGACTCGCGCATCTTGTGAATGTTGGCGATGCCCATAAATTCAATAGTCGCGTTGTCGTAGTGCTGTGAGTTCTCCACGCCTGCACATACCAGCCATAAAGATATCATTATGTCAGTAGCTGTCTCCCAGCGCACTGTACTGCAGGTCAGTTCGTACCTTTTCCTTTTAACCGGTTGCCCTTGGTGGCGATAGGCTTGCGCGCATCGATAATGTGGAGAGGAGGCGACATGTTGGAGCTGTTCTTGTTGGCTGAGTCGCGGTACGCGCGCAGAAGTATCCGGTCAGGTTCGGATCGGTTGCCTGCCATGCCGTAGTTCGGCTGGCTGGACCGAGACAACACGCTCTTGTTCACAGGGTGGCGCCACACGACGACAGGCAGACGAGCGCGTGATCGAAAGCGTGCCGACTGCACTAGCTGCTCCTCAGACATAAGCGACGGCACAACCATAAGCTGAGGGTACGTGGGGCTGAAACGGAACTTAGAGTTCTTGAGAAGCCGCCACGTGATGACTCCGTCCTCTTCCGGCTGTTTCTTGGCCGATAAAAAGCCCAAACGTTGATACTCAGCAAATGGTGAGTACACAAACCAGCCATTATGCTTCTCCGGGATAGAACAGCTACGCTGCTTGGCCTTCTCCGTATGAAAGTCGAAGGCGAACAGCGCACCAATCATATTAGGCGGCTTCATGCGGAGAGTGAGCAAGTTAAGCCACCGAAAGTCCGGAGTGGACGGAAGTTGGTCGTATCCTTTCTTCCGTGAGTACGCGTCGTGCATGGCGAGTCTCAAAGTCCTCAGGTCCTTGCACGTGATCAGAAGCATCAGTCCATCGCGCGTAATCAAGTCAATAGCAGCCAGAGGCAACTCAAACGAGCCAAACTTCCACGACGCGTCGTACGGGACGAATGTGATACGATACGACGTGATCTTGAGCACTCCCTGCACTGCTCGGTCGCTCTGGGACATCACCACGAGGTTCGTAACACGCTGAACATGCTCCAGCACCGACTCCCCGGGCAGCAGTTGGAAGTGGTCGCTCACCATCGAATCTCGGAGTTTGGAGCGTTCAAACGTGCTGGAAACTGTCGACGCCGTCTCGTCAATCGCCTCGGAAGACGCTCGAGAGGGCGTAGCAGCAGTCGTTGTCTTCTTATTGATCATAACTTTGCCCTGTTCCAGCGCCTGGACGAAGTTGGCTCGGTCGTCGGTGCTGTAGAACGTGATCTTCTTGTTCACACTGGCATTTCCCGTCTGGATCTTGAGCTGCATACCCAGTCTGGACTGCGGCTTGGCCGTCACAGCTGCACAGCTGTATTCCTCGCGTTGGTCATGAGCTGAGAGGAAGTAGAGCATCCGCTCGTCCGCGTCCACCTGGAGCTGGATACTGGCGCGTTTACTGCCGAGTTTCTCCAGCACACTGTCACTCTTCTTGACTGTAAAGGTGAACAGAGTCACCTCGGACAAGGGCGCCGCGTTGCGGTTAAAGCCAAAGACATTGCTACTGTGTGTGGATCGGCTACGTCCGTTCTCCACTAGATAATTGTTCGAGTCACTCAATGTGTCGGTTGCACGAGCGCCAAAGTGTCCTGGTCGGTCGTAGAAGCTGTTACTCTGCGCATAATTGCCCAATGAGCTGCGTCCCACGGCCATCTCAGGACGAGGGATCTCCATGTTGTATCTAGGACTCGCTCGGGCTTCTACGCTGGTTGTATCTGTTGTGTCAATCGTCAGCTCCGCTCTAGAGCCTGACGGGGCTGTTGACGCCCATTTGTTGCCGTTAATAGGACTTGGAGGTCCCGTGGATAAGAATTTACCCGCCGCAATGTCGTCTGACGCCTGTGTGGAGATTTTCCGTCGCGTAGATGTCCTGGTGTGACGTCTAGGACTACTACCAATCCCGTGAGAGGCGGAAAGGTTGGATGAGGACCTGGAGTTCTGACGTAAGGGCATGGAAACGCTGGCTGAGAGGCCTGTAGGGTGCGCAGGAGGCGGTGGAGACTCGCTCTCTTCGCTCGGTAGTTTACCAATGAGCTTCCAGACGTTGGTAGTGGCTTGTCCAGCCTGTGCCAAGTTCTTCTCGGCCATCAACAATTTGTCCAACGTGGCCGAGTCCATTGTGGACTGACGCTGGGCCAAGTACGCGTCTTCCTGGTCGTCGGCAGGAGTCTCCGTGGTCATGGACGCCGGCATGTCCCGAGCGCGCATCGGCTTCTTGACGCGGGAGAGGTGGAAGGGGGGAAAGCCGTCTGTATGGGGGTCTGCTGCCTCGCTCTATTGTAACCACGCGGGCTTTACTTTGTGCGTTTGAGTGCGGGGGAGTGAGTGCTGGCTCGCTCGTCGGGTTGAGCAACAGGTATCAGCCAATCAACGATGGAGAAAATGTTGACATACAGAAACCAAGCTTAAATGCTGTTATGAACAACGACCCAGGTGGGATGGGCTTTTCGCATGGCAACGCCGCAAGTGTTTCCTCGAAGAAGGCGAGAAAGCGATGGCCTCGACGGATTGCAATCCCAATGCCTGTGCTCACGGAGCATTTTTTTCTTGACGAAGTGTTGTCTCGACAAGACGCAAATATCGACTCCTCAAGCATATGAGACCTACAAATAAGTACACAACTTGTGCGAAAAGTAAGGTTATTGTAGAATTTGGAAACAAGCTAGGCTCGCCGAGGGATGAATACCGGTAAGGACATGCGCTATAATACTTTTTTAGTTGAAAACTCCCAGCACCGCTTGCTCTGCTGCATGCGAACATCGCTGAAATGGCAACAAAAAAGTTGGGGGCAAAGTCTGAAATGATGATATTCCTTGCAGCTTTTTTTGTTATTAATGCTATTAATAATACTAAAGTATCTTTCTTTTTTGAGCTCACTTCATGTTGTGTGCGGCAAGTGAAGTGGACCGGAATGCATTACGGCCACCAAGCCTATCGATGCTTTCGTGTATTAAATTCATAATGTTCATGCACACGCATGTTAAAAAAAGCGAAACGCCTCTAAACTTTCCGCAATCGCATTGGATACCCTTTCGTTCTGCTTACGAACTGATATCTGTCCATTAACTGGAATTGACATCACTTCAGCGTGTATCCGCAAATATGCGGCGCAAAAACTATTGTCGGATCGAACACTTACGTGTTGTCATGCCGGACAGGTGATCACTGTGAGCTATAAAACTTACCTGCGTGTCGAGCGCCAGTGCATTGCAGTCTGCCAGTGTCCGGTGCCTCCCATCTACGAGCCACCGTCCACTGCCAGTGTCTGCAAAGACACATCCCAAGGACACTCATGCGCCTGGCAGTGCAGCTTGCGGCTGCACTACAACCGGCTACACTGAGTACACATGCGTGCAATGGCGAAGGACTATACCAAGGACTGTATGCACAAGGACATCGTTGGCTGTGCGCTGCCAAGATGGTGTACTCAAACGAGAGTGCATTTATCTAGAGTTTAGTATTGACTTATTTGCTATTTGTATACTAATCTACTTTTGCGGTACAGCGGTGTTCTGGCGGAGGCTGCTCAACACTTTGCGTTTTGACGCCTGCCGCTCATCAGAGAGCAGCAGAGAAGAGCAGCCTCGCCAGACACCGCAGTCCTGTCGCGGCCTTTTGCCCGGCACTTACGTGTTTACGTTACTTCCTGATTAGTTTCCTAAAGTTGACATTTAAGTGTATTTACATTTAAATGGCTCCTACTCTTAGAAGCGATCGACACATGGAGAACAATCCCCCCGTGACGAACCCTACGTCACCACTGGTTATGAGCCCAATCAGGGCGCAGTCTGCGACTGACGTGGCTGCTGGCGTTCCAGACACAAGTTCTGGAATTTCGACCAATCAAGATCAAGCTTCAACCCCATTGGCAGGAAATTCAAGCTTGAACAATGACGCAACACTGTCGCACAGTGATGCAGAACGACTAATTCGTTCATTGGCTGGAATCCCGGGTGGCCGCCCGTTATTCCAAATGTTACTCGAAAGTATGCATAAACTTTCGTCGACGAACACGGAAGAATCCGTGCCAGTTGACAATCCTCCCCAGTCGCCGCTAAACCAACAAAACGGCGACCGAGACCCTGACGATCCGTGGCGCCCTCTAGACAACATGAACCCTACTGGCCGCTACAACGACGGCGAGCTGGCTGAGTACACCAAGGTCCTTATCAACTCGCCTCCGATCAAGCTGCCCAAGCTACATCTGAAAGGCGACTACAAGGCCTGGAAGAGCGAGGTGCCGTTGCACTTCGAGCCGAAGATGCTGGGAGACATCACCTATGACCCTGAGCGTTCCCGATGCAGTAGAAGGCATGCGTCGTGACAAATATCGCGTGTGGTATAAGTCGCGCAAGAACAAGGCATTCTCACCACTCGCGTTGTCGCTGTCCGTTGACCTACGTACGACGTTCAAAATCGACGACATCCACGACAACATGGACCCCGCCGCTATGCTCTACGATGCGATTACGCAGCACTTTGAGGCTGGAGATGGTATTAATCCTGATTACCCTACTGCAAGAGCTAGTGACGCGCAGGCTCAAGCCAAAACGAGTCAGTATCGCAGGTATTGCTGACGGCTATTGCAAAGGAAGGTGACTCTTTCTACCATCTAGGCTTATTGTGGAGGTTTGCTGGAGTGGCACCATGCAAGCCTACTTCTATCGAACAGCGGTGTACAGCGGTTAAAGATCTCGCCCGTGAACACGGCGATTGGCTTTACCAACCATGATCGTAAGACACTTACACTGGCTGAAGCTTTACAACGACTACGCGCTGCTGAACACCAGCGTGACCAGCTGCGTGCACAGACCAGACAACCGGTCGCGCATTCAATGCAAATTGCTCATGTCGGAACGGACCAAAGACAAGGTCAAGCCCGAGGACGCAAAGCGCAACAAAGCAAACAGCGCAAGCGATCTAAGGGGCGTTGCAGATAAGAAGCAGCGCACAAACTGCGCGAACTGTCAAGGAGAAGGACATTGGTATGCCGAGTGTACGGCTCTCACTGGCCAGCAACTGAAGCCAGAGCTCGCGAGAAAGCTGCAAGAGAGACAACTAAGGGCTCCCGTGTCGCTGGTGAACTCTGTACGTCGTGTGGATGCGGTAGCGTCGGTAGAAGATGGCCAAGGACTGTTTGCTGGCCTATCACTATGCGATGCGAATGCGATTGACCTTACGGATGGTGCTGCCCTATCGTCTACGGCTACGCAATCACCTGCATGGTCACTAACGTCTCCTGCAGAAAGTGAAGAAGGAGGAGAGCGTCGTGTTGTTGAAGGGGTGCGGGCAAGTACGCAACGCACTCAATCGTCGGTTGCGCAAGCAACGCAGCGACTGCAGCTGCAAGTTGGAGTTCCTGTTCAACACATACAAGTTGGAGGACAAGGACTACAACAACGACAATCAACCTCACTGCCTACACTGCAAGCACCAGCTGTAGCTGTGCAAACTGCCATACAATCTGCGATACAACCTGAAGTGCAACCTACTGGACAACCTGCTGTTCAACAGGGTGTACAAGCTACTGTACTGCAAAACATGCAACCTACTGTATCGAGTACTGCGCAGACTCAGTGGGAGGGCAATCGGTCTACAGCTGGATTGGTGCCTACGTGGGAATCAGTCATCTACTACTTGGGGCAAGGACTGTCGAGTAACTCGAAAGGGCCTACACTTGAGCCATGGCGCAATCAAGCTGAACCACAAGGGGGTTCGGCTGTGCCGGGGGATAGCTGTCGAGGTCCTGATGTCGGGTTTAACAGACGCCAAGAATCAGGGATGCGCAATGATTGCAGACCTAACTTGGAGAGTGCGTACGAGAGAGGACTCTGGAGTCAAGATGTTGGACACTTTGACCCTCCTATTCAAGGACGAGGACGAAGTCGTTCACCACCCCGATTCTTCAATCGAGAACGAACTCCACCAAGAGGAAGAGGCCGTTCTCCGTCAATGCGAGGGTGTGAACCAAGAGGAAATCCAGGGCGTTATCGATCTCCACCGCGTCAGCAGCAGTGGCGTAACGAGAGACCGAGTCGCTATGAGCCGCCACCTCAACGTGATGATCGACTGAGTCGCTATGGACCGTCGTCTCCGCAGCAGCAGTGGCGTGACAATCCTTCGAGAGGACGAGGACCTTCACCTCGACGTGACAATTTCCAAGGGCGGAACATGTCTCCGCGTCGATTTGAAGACCGTCGTGAGAACAGACCACTCAACTCTCGTCAAGTCAACGCTGTGAACCAGAACCAAGGTATGCAATCAGCTCAGTCTGAGTTTGATGGAGGTGGATACTTTAGATTCCAGGGACCCCCAGGCGAAATGGTCTGGGGGTGGACCTGGCCCGTTTGTTTACCTACCCTTTAAATGCAAGACACCACGTCAGCGTAGACTTTGGATATTGACGAAAATGTGTAACAATCTGGAAAGACAACTTTCTTGGTATGGTGGGCTGCTGG
>NW_003303749.1:1156541-1266545 GCF_000142945.1 Phytophthora infestans T30-4 | reverse complement strand
TTGTAGTTTTTGCATAGATAGGTCGAGTCAGAAAAGTAAGCGCCGTCGGTTAGGATGGGAGGAAAGCGTTTTTTGACACGCGCACGTGTAGCCATGCGGATAAGCAGCGAAAAAGCCAGCCAGAAAGGAAGCCGGCCCGACTTGATTGTCAGACGGACCGACCGGCGGACGCGACAGACACCGCTACAAAGTTTAGAGAGCGGAGCGGCTAGCGCTCTTGGCGCCCGCTCCGCGGACGCTAGGGCATGGTTGGTTGGTGTAGTGCGGGCTGACCACCTTCGCTGCGCTGCGGTGTGCTTCGCGTTTCTACGTGCAGCAAAGCAACATATAGTACATGTATACTGTGTTCTACTTGTATTACGCTCCAAAACAACACCGCACACAGTATATTTAGTGCTCACATGTTATGATAGATATGACCAGGGTTAACGTGATCTGCAAGATGAGCACCATCTTACCCGGGGAGGGTTTGTCTATAATCGCATTTGAGCGCATAGCTCCTAAAATGACACGAATCGGAGGCGTGCGTGGCTGCAAAGCTCACAAATGCTGTTCAGAAGACATGTTAGTATCAGTGATGATTCAAATTGGCATAGACTGGTGAGGAATCCCAGTTTAGCTGGAGTAAATACGCCTTCTCACACATATTACCCATCTGCACGTCATCGCCGTGAGGCAGTCGACCCATATCATCGATTGCGACGGTCGAATAGAGAAATGTTAATCAGCTCCTCGCGCGAAGTATCTTTTAGGATAGGTAGTATTTGCCGATGGTCGCCACAAATCTCAATATTATGCTTTGAAATTATTCTGCTGAGCTGTTTGTGATGTTACTGAAGGGTATTTCCACTATCTTCCGCATGCATTGATCTTACTTGCATAGCTGACGTACTTTCTGACTTATTTGCATAGCTACTGACTGACAGAGTGGCGTAAATCCTTTCCAACTGACATTATACTGGGTCCGATATGTACGACAAACATACGAAGAAATATGGCTGTAGGCAGAGTATCAGATCGCAGTGATGGTTAGACTTGAATTGAATAATAGTTCATGTACATTAGATGGAGTACTTTCGCTGCCTACTTATCAGCTCGGCGTGCTATTTGATGTGTCCGTGCATATATCGCAAGGTCGTTAATGAGTGTATTTGCCACGCGCTCGTGATAGCCCAACCTATGTATGGGGTCACTGTTTCTTTATCGGGACTTTTGCGTCGTCGTGCTAGCTTTCTGTGCTTACGCTATTGGTGTATCCGTCTGTATAATCAAGCGCGTCACTAACTGGGCACAGGCCATTCCGCAGCGATACAGGTATGCTGAACGCGCATCTGTTAGCAGTAGCCAACGCGATAAATACGCGCGAGGCGGGTACACCTTATAGTCATCCGCGACTCAACCGAGCTCTCATCTCGGCCATTATGAACAGGACACTAAAGTACAATATTGCATTCAGACACATCGCCTTGCCACGTCCATCTATACGGTCTGCACTGTCACGCAGTGGTAGTATCTATGTAAACAGCAGCTTATTCGTCGCACGTAGTTCCCACTCAATACTGTGGTTTAAATGTGTGAGCGCCAATTAGTGCAATATACGCTATAAGAGCTGATGGTACAGATAGCATGGTTTTGCGTGTGCCCACGTGAGCGAGTGTACGCGCCATCTACGGTGATGCGTATGCGGATAGGAACCACCAATTTGCAGCGGTGCACAGTTGATTCCATGCTCTAATTATGTATGAAGCGCGCTACGCTCTGTAGGTGCGTCAACACCATAGTCAGCTTACCGTATGTGCGGCCCCAAGCCTCGCACCGTGAGCCAGTATACCAAAACAGAAATAGGTAACAAAATGGGGGCATAAAGGGTATATTTACCATTACTTGCTCTTCTGCTGCTTCTTTTGCTCGATGTACTTGGCGTTTCGGGCGGTCAGCTTGCGAGGGCGGCTGCGCCTCTTTTTATTCTTGGGGTACCAGTCAGGACCCATCGCCTTCTCCACGTTTGGCAGGCTTTCCTTGCGGCGCACTTCGGCCGAATCAGGTGGTGGGGGCTTTTCCTCCCTGAACTCAACCGCTTTTGGGCCGTTCTCGCAGGCAATACAGCGCCGCACGATGTCCCGCCCGCTGATTGTACTGAACGCGTAACCGTACTGCAGCTTCCCGCAGCAGACGCAGCGCGCCCGGGCATCCGTCGTAGACCGCTGTGGGTTCTGCAGAAGCGGGTCAATCTTCGCCTCCCATTGCTTGCACGTAGGGCCCACCATTTTGCAAACTGTGAGTATGTTAGCAAATTATATTGTTTTAACCAATTACTTGCGTCCAAATATTAGCCAATAGCACGGTACTGTAAGGCTGGTATTTATTATTAGGCAAAGTACTATAATGTTTTAAAATATTATTATTTGGCTTTGCCTTAATAAAAATATTATCAGATTTCCAAACAAATACATACTTTACATGCAATATCAATTGACTAAAACAACTATCTATCGTGCGTGCATGCATTCGTCGGGTGGGGTGCACGGTAGCAGATAGCGCAATGACCGTGCAGCCGCGCGCCTTCATTGCACGGTGGTAGTGGTGAGTGCCAGGTGACGTAAGATATATATATATATATATATTCGCAAGGTCCCTACAAAAAGCGCTGGTCGTGAAGCCTACTCTAATATTAAAAAATACTATCGTCTCTACTTTAGAAAGTCTGTGGAAAATAGCATCGCCGAGCTCTTACAATTGCGGCCTGTGAAGCTTATTTTGATAATACTAATATTATCAATATCGTCTTTACTTCGAAAAGTGTGTGGAAAATAACATCCCAGAGCTCTTACAAAATACTGGTCTGTGAAGTCTACATAAATAATATTACATATCTCTATTTGAGAAGTGTGCAGAGCTCTTAGAAAATAAAGTGGTTAGTGTGCCCGATTTGCAGTATCTGCGCAGCTCGCCTGGCCGTTTGCATCCAATCGATGCGTTTCGTGCTCGGCAGAAATGTTTACCTTACGTCCAATCGCGAGGGCGATAGACGGTCTGATCGTGCGACAGATCCAGTCAGTGTCGCAGGTCGGCAGGTATTGACCAATCAAGGCGCGAGTTAATCGCGTCACGCATTTGGATATATTTGTAGTTTTGGCATAGTTAGGTCGAGTCAGAAAGGTAGGCGCGGTCGGTAGGATGGGAGGAAACTGTATTAGACAGGCCAAGTGTAGCCATGCGAAAAGGCAGGAAAAGGCAGCAAGAAAGGAACCGGACGGACTGATTGACAGACGGACGGACGGACGGACGGACAGACACGCTACAAGGTTAGAAGCGGAGCGACTAGCGCTCTGGGCGCCCGCTCCGCGGACGCTAGGGCATGGTTGGTTGGTGTAGTGCGGGCTGACCACCTTCGCTGCGCTGCGGTGTGCTTCGCGTTTCTACGTGCAGCAAAGCAACATATAGTACATGTATACTGTGTTCTACTTGTATTACGCTCCAAAACAACACCGCACACAGTATATTTAGTGCTCACATGTTATGATAGATATGACCAGGGTTTAACGTGATCTGCAAGATGAGCACCCTCTTACCCGTGAAGGTTTTTTTTGTCTATAATCGCATTTGAGCGCATAGCCCCCAAAATGACACGAATCGGAGGCGCGCGTGGTTGCAAAGCTAATATATGCTGTACGGAAGACGGGTCAGTATCAATGATGCTACGAAATATACGTTGATCGGTGAGGAATCCCAGTGTAGCTAGAGTAAATACGCCTACTCACACATATTACCCATCTGCACGTCATCGCCGTGAGGCAGTCGACACATATCATCGATTGCGACGGTCGAATAGAGCAATGTTAATCAGCTCCGCGCGCGAAGTATCTTTTAGGATAGGTAGTATTTGCCGATGGTCGCCACAAACATCAATATTATGCTTTAAATTTATTCTGCTGAGCTGTTTGTGATGTAACTGAAGGGTATTTCCACTATCTTCCGCATGCATTGATCTTACTTGCATAGCTGACGTACTTTCTGACTTATTTGTATAGCTTCTGACTGACAGAGTGGCGTAAATCCTTTCCGACTGACATTATACTGGGTCCGATATGTACGACAAAAGGCCTCGTCCACATCGGACGAAGAGGCACCACTGCGTGCACATTCTTTTGACCGGCTGCAACATACGAAGATATATGGCTGTAGGCAGAGTATCAGATCGTAGTGATGGTTAGACTTGAATTGAATAATAGTTCATGTACATTAGATGGAGTACTTTCGCTGCCTACTTATCAGCTCGGCGTGCTGTTTGATGTGTCCGTGCATATCCCGCAATGCCGCCAATGGGTGTTGTCGTGATAGCCAACACCCATGCACTGGGTTACTGCTGCGATCTCGGTACTTTTGTATCGTCGTGCTAGCCTACTGTACCTACGATTATGATGTATCCGTCTATATGATCCAGCACGTCACTATTCGGGCACAGGTCATACCCGCGGTGATACAGGCAATCTGATCAGGCGTCTGTTAGCAGTATTCAAAGCAATATATACGCGCGCGGCGGGTACACATTATAGCCATCCGTGACTCAACCGAGCTCTTATCTCGGCCATTATGGACAGGGCGCTAAAGTAAAGTACTGCGTACAGACACATCTCCTTGCGATGGCCGCTTGTATGGTCATCACTACCGCATACGTGGTTGTGTCCATGTAGACAGCAGCTTATTCATCGCGCATAGTGCTCACTCGATACTGAAGCTTACATTCGTGAGCGCACATTAGTGAAATATAAACTGTGAGGGTTGGTGGTACATATAGCATGGGTTTGCGTGTGCCAAGTGAGCAAGTGTACTTTCCATCTACGGTAACGCGTATGCAGATAGGAACGGCCAGCTCGCAAGGGTACACAGTAGACACCATGCGCTAATTATTATACGAAACGCGCTACACTCCGTAGATGCTTGGCAGCACCACAGTTAGTTTACCATATGTGCGGCCCCAAGCCTCGCGCCGCCCGCCAGTATACAAAATACAAAGATAAGCGGGGTAACGGGGGCAATAAGGATATATTATCCAAATTACTTGCTCTTCTGCTGCTTCTTTTGCTCGATGTACTTGACGTTTCGGGCGGTCAGCTTGCGAAGGCGACTGCGCTTCTTCTCCTTCTTGGGGTACCAGTCAGGACCCATCGCCTTCTTGATGTTCGCCAGGCTTTCCTGGCGGCGCACTTCGGCCGAATCAGGTGGTGGGGGCTTTTCCTCCCAAAACTCAACCGCTTTTGGGCCGTTCTCGCAGGCAATACAGCGCCGCACGATGTCCCGCCCGCTGATTGTACGGAATGCGTAGCCGTACTGCAGCTTCCCGCAGCAGACGCAGCGCGCTCGGGGATCCGTCGTAGACCGCTGCGGGCTCAGCAGAAGCGGGTCAATCTTCGCCTCGCATTGCTTGCACGTAGGGCCCACAACTGTGAGTAAGTTAGCAAAATATATTGCTCTAACCAATTACTTGCGTCCAAATATTTGCCAATAGCACGGTACTGTAAGGGTGGAATTTATTCATTAGGCAAAATACTAAAATGTTTTATACTATTACTATTTGACTTTGCTTTCATATTAATATTATCAGATTTATAAACAAATATATACTTTACATGCAATATAAATTGACTAAAACAATTATCTATCGTGCGCGCATGCATTTCGTCGGGTGCAGTGCACGGGAGCAGATAGCGCAATTGACCGTGCAGCCGCGCGCCTTCATTGCACGGTGGCAGTGGTGAGTGTCAGTGAAGTAAAAAAGATATATATTCGCAAAGTCCCTACAAAAAGCGCTGGTCGTGAAGCCTGCTTTAATATTAAAAAATACTATCGTCTCTACTTTAGAAAGTGTGTGGAAAATAGCATCGCCGAGCTCTTACAAATGCGGCCTGTGAAGCTTATTCTAAGAATACTATTAATATCGTCTTTACTTTGAAAAGTGTGTGGAAAATAGCATCCCAGAGCTCTTACAAAATACTGGTCTGTGAAGTCTACATTAATAATAATAAATTTCTCTATTTGAAAAGTGCGCAGAGCGCTTAGAAAATAAAGTGGTTACTGTGCCCGATTTCAGTACATACTACAGGTTTTGCGCAATAATCAAGTATCTGCGCAGCTCGCCTGGTTGTTTGCAACCAATCGATGCGTTTCGTGCTCGGCAGAAATGTTTACCTTACGTCCAATCGCGAGGGCGAGAGGCGGTCTGATCGTGCGACAGATTCAGTCAGTGTCGCAGGTCGGCAGGTATTGACCAATCAGGGCGCGAGTTAATTGTGTCACGCTTTTGGATATATTTGTAATTTTGGCATAGTTAGGTCGAGTCAGAAAGGTAGGCGCGGTCGGTAAGATGGGAGGAAACTGTATTAGACAGGCCAAGTGTAGCCATGCGAAAAGGCAGGAAAATACAGCAAGAAAGGAACCGGACGGACTGATTGACAGACGGACGGACGGACGGACGGACAGACACGCTACAAGGTTAGAAGCGGAGCGATTCTCTGTACTCAGTAGGATCTGCGTGTTACACTGACTAATGATAATTTCAATTTTTTTATTGTAAAAATATTAGCATTAATAAGTTATCTGAGTGGGTTTCTGGTATTGCTAAATCGTATATGTTACATGTACAGCAGTAGCCGGTCTGGTCGTAAGAACAAAGCTGTGCTTATAAACGTTGTCACTTGATTCACAAAGATAGATAGTTTTAGATTGACGTGTGAACAAAAGAAGTTATATGTGCTGATGACAATTACTACTGTAAGCGAATTGAACTTGACCATTGTTTTCTAAGCGGGTTTTTAGACAACCACATTCTGATACTTCTTAATAGGTAGACGCGTTGCCGACAAGGGCGTAGAATAAGGTTTTACATGCAGCGGTAAGATAACAGCACAACATGAGAGGTATCAATTATGGTTACTATAAGTAGGCCCGTAAAGAACCGTTTATCAACTTAAAGCCTAATCTACGTTTAACCATCCTGGAATCATCGTTTAAGTATCAAATAGAAATACCGCCGTCAACAACAACAACAGCAAGGCGTCTTGCGACGCATCGTTATATCCAAAGGCTATAACCATAACAGGCACAGATTCGAGTGTCTAATGACTGATTCTGAATCAGCACAAAATGAACACACTTCAATGCATAAAAAAATGCTACAGCTTGAATATTTTTAATAAATATTCAAATTGTAACACTTTTAATTTTCTTTCAAAGTAGCGAGTTTCGTATGCGAAGTGGTTAATAGTCAGTTTATTACAAGCTTAACCAGGCAGTACAAGCGGGTATTTGATGCAAGCTGGACAGATATTCTTTGTATTGATGCAATTTAGGTTTCAGAAACGGCCCGTGCACGACGCTGAACTAAATATATTATTTAGCGTTTTTAGACTGAAGTGCACGTGCTTCTGGGTGGAAGATTAAGGTACAGTGATAGCCAACAACAATAAAGAGACTTTGCCAAGATCACTAGCGTAAGCGTTTATGAGCATGGTAAGTATGTGCTAGGGGCTCAGTCTTTTGTACCGGTAGAAATATACTGGGAACTCAGCATTTTGTAGCAAATGAAACGCAGATTTATGAAATTTAAGAAGTCGATTTAGGCACACGGGGGACTCAGAGGATTTGGACTAATTATCCCGCCGAAGCGAAGCGAAGGCGGGAAGGCAAAAATCTAAAGTAAAACCTAAATTACCGCCGCGTAGCGGCGGCGCTCGGCTAGTGTATTGCAAAAGGAGTCAAACAGCTCTGTCCAAGATACGCATTTGCATTGCCTCCAATGCGCCTTGCAACTTCTCGATAAGCCTCCTGGGATATAAAACCCCTCCAGTTGTATTAACGCCGATATTGCATCGTTCTCTCGCGTGCACGCCACGTTGTTGGATACTGCAATGCAAACGCTGAACTATCCAAGAGTGCATGTGCATTCCTACTGTATTACCTACTTCGAAGAACTGTATTCATTTACCGGGCCCTGAAAGACTTTAAATAGATTAAATTGCAGCACCGTGTAAAGCCATTTGAAACTTACATGTTAAGGTGAAGGACAATAGGTCACAGCAAATAGTGCATGAAGTAGAAGTGTTAAACCGGTTACTGGCACTTCGAAGGACAGGTACTGGTTACTCACTGTAGCTCCAAATTGAGGAATTTTCTTATGTGAGTGGACTAAATTACAATCAGAACTTTTTTTTTATTATATTTAATCAAATACTTTTCTTCGCCTATTTAATATAATGTGCATAATTTGAATATTATTCACTTCAACATTAGCGGAATACTGTAAGCTTAAAGAGTTAATTTACCAGTTCAGCTCCTACCACATGCAAATGGGGGCGTCTCGAGCCAACTACACCGAAGCAGAACGAGATGCAGCTGTGCAAGAAGTCCTCGCTGGAGCTGAAATGAAAGTAACGAGTAAAAAGACCAAGATACCGTTTAGTATGCTTAAGAAGTACGTCGCTGCGGAGCGCAAGGGTAGTCCAATTCGGCCTCAGCCCAGAGGGCGACCACCAGTGCTGTCTAAAGATGCTGAGATTAGTATCCGGGACTGAATCCTAGCTCGCCAAAGGTGCGGCCAACCTGTTAGTCACCACGACGTACTTGACAAGGCTCAACAGATAGCTCAGCTATTGTGTGGATTGCCCGTTGGGGATGGGTGGTTACGTCCCTTCCTGGAGCGCTACCCGTCGCTTTCGCTAAGATCGTCACAGTCTGTGTCGAAAGCACGCAACGAAGTTGCTGAAAGTGACTTGTCTATACTGTTTTCATCGCTGGCAAAAGTGGTTATTGAACACAATATGGGCGCTCCTCGAGTCTTTAATGTTGATGAGACTGCGATCCAGACTACACGGGAGCGCAAGCTGGTTCTTGCCGCTAAGGGCTCGACTAACGTGTGGCACAAGGATGCCAAAACAAGCTTCCATCTCAGTTTTGTTGCATGCGGTAGTGCATGTGGGTTTGTAATCCCCCCACTGTTTATCTTCCCCGGCGAGAGTATAACGACGAGCTGTTCGAGTCCTGTCCGCTTCTGGATGCTGTGGTTACGACGACAGAGAAGGCGTTCTTGACGAGCAAGGTTTTTGCTCAATAGCTACACTTCTTTTCCAATGCGGTACCAACGCCTATTCAAAAGCCTCTTCTACTGGTTATGGATGGCTGCTCGTCCCACATTTCTATGGAGATCGTCGATGTTGCTGACAGTATCGATGTTAAATTGGTGTGTCTACCTCCTAATGGAACCCATCTACTCCAGCCATTGGATGTCGCGGTGTTTTTGCCGTTTAAAACGAGCCTTAAGACCCTTGTCGATGGATTGTTACCAAGCCTCGGCGAGTCAACCATCGACAAGGCAGCTGTATTGCAGTTAGCCGCTCTCGCGTGGAATGGCCCTCGACTTAATATATTATTTCCGCAACTGGATTTCGTAGTTGCGGGATATTTTCTCTCTCCCGGGTCAATATGCATGCTAAGCTAGCTAACGTTGATCAAAATGGGCTGCCTGTAACCTATCGGGATGCCGCCTGGGTTGGAATTTCCCAGATAGTGAAGCAACATTTTTTAGTTTTACCAGTGAGACCTGCGAAAGGCAAAAAGTGACACCGGAGAAAAACCGGTGGAACGGATACTCACGCGCGAGCTATTGGGGGGAGGAATCAGCAAACAAGCGCGCGAAACCCAAGCAAGGTGGAAGAGCTTCGAAGAAGAAGCAAAAAGCTGTGGAGCAGAAGTGAAGGTCTGACTTGCAGAAAATATTAAACTCGTCTAAAAAAATGATTTTGTGTCAATATAATGATGGGAAGAATTTACCACCTATCCCTCTAGAAGTGACAGCGGGTCTCAGCTATGAAGCTATCAATACTCAAACCAAATATAGGAAGACTACTAAATTGGCAAGCACCAAAATCGGAGCGTCTCAATGGACCGACGAGCTTGTACGCCCATCTATAGAGCATAACTCACAAAAAATTACAAACATCAACGAGTAATTCATTTTTCTATTGGTTTTAGCCTCCTGTCAATTGGACGTTTCGTTAGGAATTTTCGCCATTTTATGACAGTACCTTGTCATGGCTACTGATTTGACCATTTACCTTACCATAATACAGAAAGCATTTCCCATACATACCACTACCTCACAGAGATGGTTGTGACAACAATTTTTTTATATATTATTTCACGCGGAACTGAAATCGACGAATAAGGCGGTCGCGAACAAGCTGGATAAAATATTAATACACAAACAAATACAACTCAGCAACTTACAAAGCAACGGGGAAGCAACATCGAATGTGGCTGAACAGGCGAACATTTGGCTTGGCAAAGATTGACGAAGCGCCTACCCTTTAGACGCCTATTTTGCATTTCTCCAAGCCAGCAAAATTGAGCATGCTCTTTATGTAAGTGAGGATTGTTTCCGGTAATGACTTTGGGGCATATCCACTCAGATAAAAAAATCATCTTCTGTGGCGTGTCAACAACAGTTGGGGAGCTGGAACTCCCGCGAAGACCAACTTGTATTGTTGATCAGATTGCAAAAGCAAAAGTGAGCTATCTAATTTAACTTGCGGGCGCTCTCTCCTGCCACCTTGGCAGTCCATGGATAGCCGCCCTCAGAGCCTGATCTGGTTGCACTCAAGTGCAAGTCCATCAGCAGCTGAGTCCTTTAATATCCGCATGTGTCTTCTTATGATCCAGCTGAACGCTGTTCATACCTGCATCGTGATGTAGTTCATGATGTGCTTCACTATACTCCGTCGGAGCACACTCCATGTGTGTTGGCTGCGGGTTTTAGGAGCTATTAGAAGATGTGGCTCTACATGCAATCATCACACTGCCCCCCAAGCTTCCTATAGCCGCCATCAGCACGTCGCGAATACTTGTCCTTATGATTGCAATAGTTGTCTAGTCGAACATGCCTCGTCGCATGTGTCGCTATAGCCGGTGCATCAATTTCAACACGTTGCAGTGTTACAGGTTCAGTTTCCGAAGATTTGCAACGATCCAATTTCATCCAATGAATGTCGTTCCAAAGGAAAATCCTCCAATCACAGAAGCTGAAATGCTTGAATCCAGATGGTATTGGCAATCCTTCGCCCTGTGACACCAAACTTTGCCAACATGTTCCTTGGCGTCGTCTCCATTGGTTCTGTAAGTATCTGTCCCCAATCTAATCGAAACCCGCTCATAGGTGTATTTCCCTTTCAAGTCGATAATCACATTTAACAGGAAGTGTCCATAACTTCGGCCCTAGACAGAGGTAGACGTTGGTGCGACTAGCGATCGGTAGCTGTTGTTGCAGCGCGTAGGAAGGTGCCATCACCAGTATCAGTGGCGTACTGTAGCAAAAGCTGTGGCACATCTTCATTCATGGTCTTCAAAGGCTCCCAGGAGTTCTCGATAGGCTCGAGGTCAAGCCACTTTACCTTTACCTCATAGGCCTGCATGTCTGCGTTCAGTCGATGATCTACGATCGCCTCTACAGCCAGCAGTGTCTTTTGAGAGGCAATATGATCGAGAAGCTCCTCAGTCACATTGAGCGAGTCGTCAGCATACAGTTTTAGGCGAGATGAATGTACGTCCATTCTTTTTCCATTGACCAAATGTTCCACAGTGAAATAGTAGTCAACACTGCCAACCACACGGTACGGACCGACCCACATCACACGTAGCTTGTTTGCATGTAGCTTCTCATCGACACGAGAACGTAGGACGTAATCACCGACAGAGAAGGTAATAGGTTGCTCGTGGTGTGGTCGTAGTCGGTACAGTTTGTTCTGGCGTTGTCGCTCGTCCTTGACGGGCTTGTGCATGTTGCGAATGGTTTTTTCGAAGTTTGTTGAGTCGCTCTATTGTACTTGGCTTTGGCTTGTCCAGCGTAGTTACACCCTTCACTTCCGGAAAAAATACCGTGTCTAGTACACTGGGGAATGGTAGTCCCGTAAATAGCTCAACTGGAGCCCGGTTAGCCAGCGACGGTACCGGGAGTGATTTAGGCTGGACTGCACCAGCGGAAGTAAGTAAGGTCAATCGTGCAAGCTGACTTTGTACTCCAGTGCCAGTGTCCTCAGTACTTGCATGATGTCCCGGTTCACGCGCTCTACTGAGCCGTTCTTCCAAGGTGAGTATGCTAGCACGAACTCTTGACGACTTTTCAGCCTTCGGCCAAGTTCTGATACCACCTTCTTTTTAAAGTGCGATCCAGAGTCGCTAACCCACACCTTAGGTGCTCCAAAGCGACTGTACCAATCCAGGATGATACTCGCTGCAACTTCAGAAGTAGGGCTATCACAAGCCACCCGTTACGTAAAGTGCGTTGCCTCATCTTTCAACACGAGCGTGTAGCGGGAGGTGCCGAAAGAATCACCCAGAGTCAAAAAATCCCAGTGTAGCGTCTCGTTCCGTTCGTAGGTGTAGTGAGTTTCACTAAAAGGTCGGGGGATCACTACCTCTCCCTTCACATGTGGGCAGAGTATGTAACGGGGCTACATGGTGTGGAACACACGGGGGTACGAAGTACCGGAGAGTTAACAAACTCTCAGTACATAAGTTGGAGAGCTAACAAGGTCTCTCAGTACGTTGGCTGAAAGCCACACGTTATGCATTTGATTAGGTTTAACTATGCTAGATAGTTAAAGAGATACATTTACCCCTAGGCGGCTTGGCCGCAATAATAGTAAATAAAACACTTCTGGTTTTGAAGCATAAAGTTAAGGTATTAACTTTGAGCCCTGGTCTTGGGCTGTAAGTGTCCTTTGGATAAGGAACTTAATATTAGTGCCTCTTTGAGTCAAACGTCTTCCTCTGACGCTAAAGCTACGGCAGCCCCGCTGCACTTGGTAGCACTTGTAGTCAATCCCGCTCCTGAGTCGGTTGACTATATCCTCTGCGAGGATGGAACATCCCGTGTTCGCGAATTTGCCCCCGGCGCAGCAGGACGCGCTTACTAAGCTTATGTCCTTGCTTGGCCCGGAGGGCGTGGCTCATCTTGCATCGCAAGGTCCAGAGGCGGTCACAGCCAGGCTGGAATCGTTCTCCCGCTACGAGAACGCGCTCTTGGAGCATGTCCAAGAGAAGATGAGCGCCGCAACGGCGGCGGCGTCGATGACGCGTGAAGAGTCTATGAGTCTGAAACCGCTCATGGTGAGCGTAAAATGCTTCGAAGGGAAGGATGGAGAGAATCTCCTTCTCTGGACTCGTGAGGTCGAGATGGCCATGGGATCGGCCCTGCTCCAGTCTGAGCATCAGCGCGTGGCGCTGGCTATCTCCAGGCTTGGAGGTCGCGCTCGCGAATGGGCACTAACGTGCGGCACGTCTGTTGACGCTGCATTTCCTACTTGGGATCAGCTGAAGCAACAGCTTTCGCGCGTGTTCGGGCCGCCTAATCAGGCGTACCGTATCCGGTCGAAGTTCCTTGCTACCCGCCAGGGTAAGAAGGAGTTATTGGACTATGTCCAGGAGTTGGAAACTCTTATCGCCGGAATGGCGGCGGACCCTCTTCCGGAACTGGTCAGCGTGACCGTGTTCATGGAGGGATTTCGTGTAAGCGCAGCTCGAACGGAAGTGTTCCGTGTATACCTTAACTCTTTCGAAGAGGCGGTGAATGTGGCATTAAATGCCGAGCACAACTTCAGGTCGGCTCGACCTGGTTGGAGCGCTAGTAGCGCAAGCTCTTCGAGCGGTCCAGAGCCGATGGACCTCAGCTATGCTGAAGATGAAGAAGCGGAGCTTCTTGCTGCGGAGCAGCGTGCCGGCATCCGCCGATGCTTTGTGTGCAATAGCACTAAGCACTTGAGGGCATATTGCCCTCTGCGCAAGAAGGGCGTGGCTCCGGCGAGCCAACCCTCCGAGTCATCGCCGGGAAACGGCGATTCCCAGAAGGCGCGGGGCGGCCTACTGGGGAAGAACTGAGTTCTGTTGTGCCTCGAGGAGGTAGAGGGCAACGGGGCTCAGCCCCGAAGAGAGCTGAGCTCTCTCACGAAAAGAGTGTGTGCAAGCCGGGCTTGCCGGTCGTTCAAGCGAACGTAAAGGGCTTTGCAAAGCCATGGAGAGTCTTGATTGACTGGGGAGCCTCGGGCAACTACACCCGTCGCTCCACCCTAGAAGGGAGTCAGCTGTATGCTGAGGCACTGGAAGTGCCAACGAGAGATACGATCTCTGTCCGTCTCGCGACGGGGACACTGGTAACTGTGTCGAAGGTCTCTGTCGACCTTGGAGTGAAGTTTGAGAACTTCGATAGCGTGGAACGCTGTTTGGTCTAGACCTGGATGCAAGGTATGACCTCATCCTTGGCATGGCATGGCTGGAACGTCATGAGCCATGGATCGACTGGAAGTCGAAAACGCTGGGTGCGTCGCACCCTTCTCCTAGTGGAGCTTTGGTGAGTCATGAACTCATTTCTGCTAGGAAGCAGAAGCGCTTTTGGCGCGAGCACGGGGCCGAGGCGGCCGTAGTACTGGACATAGGTATGTCCGAAATTGTTAGCAACGAGGTTGCTGTTTGCCCTGAGGGCGTACGTGGTGCGGCACGTTATCCGCTGAGCGGTGCAGGTCAGGTCAATGACCAACTGCTGGGTACTGGTGAGGAAGAGCGCGGAGTGGCGCGTAATCCACTGAGTGGTACAAATCTGGTCGATGACCTACCGCTGCGTGACCCGAGGGCCGCGGTCGACTGCGAGTCGAGGCATCATGGGCGTGGCCCAGAAGATGCAGGTGAAGTGACACCTAGTTCACTGTGTGAAGGTCAAGGACCTCTTGGCTTTCAGCCGAGTGTCTTGCGAGACACTGTATCCGCTTCGAGGAGTGATGGTGCTGCTGCACCCGGCGGTGGTGACGGAGATGTCGCCACACCGCCCTCTTCCGGGCGGGCTCGGTCGCGGAGGGAGAGGAGAAGAAGACGCAGGGCGTCTGTGACGTCTTCGACGTCGGACGATGTGTCCAACGTGACGAGCGGTGATGCTCCACGTGATTGCTGTGAACAGCTGTATACACTCGTGAACGGAGTGACGGGGGAGGTAGAAGGCGATAGCAGCCTTGGTACTCTGCCCGCTACAGATGCTCTGCTAGAGCTGGACGAGATGTCCATTGCCGAGTTTGGCGAAGCCTTAAAGGCAGGCGAGCTAGCCGAGGTGGTCTTGCTGGGACCTGAGGAGGAGTTGAACTCCTCATCCGTCGTGGACGCCGCGGTCCTAGAGGACACCAAGACGGCGCTGAGCGCAAGAAGTGGATCGGCGATCCTCAAAGATCCTTCGGATCCCTTCTACCCGGTGGTGAAGGAGTATGGAGACGCTGTCTCGAAAGACCCACCGACGGGCCTGCCTCCGGATCGAGGCGTGTGTCATGAGATTGACCTGGTTCCTGGAACCAAATACTGCGTAACAAGGCAATGGCCTTTGCCGAGAGAGCAGTGTGACGTCATTGACGCATTCTTCCGTGCGAAGCACGAGGCAGGGATGGTGCGTGAGAGTAAGGCTCCGTACTCGACACCCACGTTCTGTGTCAGAAAGCCGAACGGCAAGTGGCGCATTGTTCATGCTTTTAACAAGCTAAATGCGACCACTATCCCGGCGCAAACGCCGATTCCTCGCAAGGATGTTCTGCAGAACAACATGGTAGGCTGTACGTTGTACAGCGCGCTCGACTTGGTCGATGGCTACTATTAATTGCTCATGAGAGCGAGCGACATTCCGCTGACAGCGGTGAGTACTCCGAGCGGTATGCTCTAGGAGTGGCTGGTGATGCCCCAGGGGCTGTCGAACGCATTAGCAACGTTCAATCGTCTTGTGACGCAGTTGTTTAGGCCCCACCGGGCGTACGCATAAACGTACTTTGACGATATATCCGTCCATAGTCGTGCTGAGCACGGAAAGTCAGACGTGGAAAACCACATTGACCACTTGCGAGCGGTGCTCGAGTGCATGAGCACTAATAAGTTGTATGCCAACTTGGACAAATACGTTTTTGGCGCGGAGGAAATACCTTTCCTCGGGTGCTTCATTGGGAAGCGAGGCTTAAGGGCAGATCCTGCCAAAGTCAAGGCCATCGTGGACTGGCCGGTTCCCAAGAACCAAAAAGACTTACGCAAGTGGCTAGGCTTAGCCAATTACTTGCACAAGTACAGCGCGAATTACGCGGAGATGGCTCGGCCATTATCAGATCTCCTTAAGAAGGACGCACCATGGTGCTGGAACGTCGAGCACGACGGAGCCTTTGAGGCTGTGAAGGAGAGCCTCCTCCAGGCTCCGATCCTTGCGCTACCGGACCCGGATAGTCCGTTTAGCGTCGTCTGTGACGCCTCCGATTTTGCAATCGGTTGTGCTTTACTACAAGCAGACGCCGTAGGGCGTGAGCGCGTGATCGCGTTTGAGTCTCGCCAGCTCAAAGCTGCAGAGAAGAACTATCCAGTTCATGACAAAGAGCTACTTGCAATGAAGTATGCTCTAGTCAAATTCAGGGTACACCTGCTAGGCTCTAAGCCTTTTGTGATCTTTACTGATCATGCGTCGTTACGCACTGCGACACAGTCGCCTCATCTCTCTCAGAGAATGGCAAGATGGCTTTCCTTCTTTGCCGAGTATAACTTCGAGGTGAAGTACAAGCCGGGACGGCTTAATGTAGTGGCCGATGCGCTCTCGCGCAGGCCGGACTACGAGTTAGCTCATGTCACGACAGTGACGTCGTCAGTACCTGACTTGATACGCGGAGCGTATGAACAAGACGACATGTGCGTAGCGCTGCTACACGTGTGAGACGTGTCAACGGACGAAGTCCGCGCCGAGCACGGCAGCGCCATTGGCGAGTTTGCCTGTCCTTAAGGGATGTTGGCAGTCCATGAGTATGGACTTTGTGTTTGGCCTTCCCAAGGACAAGGCAGGAAACACGGGTATTGTGGTCTTTGTAGACCGATTGAGCAAGATGGCTCATCTAGCGGCGGTGTCGGACACCATAGATGGTGAAGGTACAGCTTTGCTGTTTTTAGACCGAGTCTTTCGCCAACATGGCTTGCCTGAGGCAATTGTCTCGGATCGAGACCCGCGCTTCACCGCGAAGTTCTGGACGTCCCTCTTCAGAGTGCTTGGCACTCGTTTGGACATGTCCACAGCGGACCATCCGCAGACCGATGGTCAAACCGAACGCGTTAATCGCGTTGTGGAGGATATCCTCCGAAGCGTATGCGCTGAGGCGCCAAAACGCTGGAGCCAGATGCTCCCACTCGTTGAGTTCGCATTAAATAATGCAGTGGACGCCTCGACAGGCTACACTCCGTTCTATGTGAACGGCTTGCTTAACCCTCGCGTCCCACTGACGCCGCCACGCAGTGGCTCAGGGCTTGATGGGGGAGGGATAGCCGAGCGGCTAGCTGATGTCAGCCCTGTTGCGGGTCGCAAACAAGTCAATGACATTGTCTTTTTGAGACTAAGCGTAATGCGTCAAGTACGCGACGCTATGGCCGAAAGTGAAGACATGCAAAAAGAACATGCAGATACCAAAGGCAGACGCAATGAAGAAAGGTTTGAGGTCGGAGACCAAGTTTTATTTTATGCAAAAAACCTACCTACTCATGCAGTGTCTGCAGTCTTTAAGACAAAATTGAAAACACGGTTCATAGGACCGTTCAAGGTCGTGGCCAAGAAGGGCCTAGCGTATACGCTTAACCTCCCGAAGAAGATGCGCACGCATCCAGTTTTCTACGTTGGCTTACTCAAGCCGTATCAGGACCCTGCTCAGGTGAGCGCGGAGGCGTTGGCGCCAACGGTGGCTGAGCCACGACAGGCTGCGCAACAGCGGGAGGCCGAACCACGGCAGGCTGAGCGACAGCAGGTGGCGGGCCCACAAGACGCAACAGCAAGTCGATCTGACCTTGCAGCTGAGCGACTTGACGCTCAAGGTCCGCGACTCGGTTCTGAACCGACTGTGGTTGTTCAAACCAGTCCACGCGGTGGTTCGTCTCATCGAGACCATCTGCAAGGCGACTCAGAGAGTCAGTCGTATCATGGAGATACTGGTTCAGAGAACCCACACGCTGCTCCAGCGCGAACACGTCGCTGCGACTCGCGACGCGAGAGTCCAGCTGAGGCTCGGCCTCCTCCTGCTCTGCTCGACGAGCACGGCGATCTCTACTTCCATGTGGAACACCTGGTGGCGAGGCGCAGGCGCCAGGGTCGTACTCAGTACCTTGTGAAATGGAGGGGTTATCCTCACTCACAAAACTCTTGGGAGTTTGAGGTTGTCCTCCGGCAGGACTGACCTGACGTCGTCGACGCTTTTGATCGGGCACACTCACTGCCCCGCCGCTACGACGTACGACCGCGTCGTCAGGCGCCGAGCGCTTCCCGCCGCTAGAACGCGGGGATGACAGGTCGGTGGCTGAGCTCAAGCTCCGACCAGTGGCTGTAGCAGCCGGCTCATAGGAATGAGCGGCGCTCGCAGCATGAGCAAGAGGTAATGACGCCTCGAGGTGATGGGGACGGGGTCCCAGTGTTCGTCGACCTTAGCGAAGTCTTAGCGCAAACGTCTCTCAAGACGAATATCAGTTTCAGCGAAACTTGCCCGAAGAGCATTGTAGGAGGGGAGCCGTCGAGCTCCCTCCACCCAGCTTCGGAATTGTGCTTCATAAGCACGCTGGGATTCCCCAGGGTTGAGAACAACCGGAATGGTTCGCATAGAGGGAACCGGTTGGCGGCTGAGCTGCATCTGCAGGCGCGCCTGATACTCCTGAGGGGTTGTGACTTGTGGAGTCAGATATCGCTCTCGGAGCCGGTGCCGCTGCACTTGCTCATCAGTAGTCGAGGCCGCAGGCCCACACGTGTACGTGTTCAGCGGCTGCTGCGCCGCGAGGCGGGCCGCTTCGGCAGGGTTCCGCGGCTGGAAGCCGTAGTCACGGCGTGACGTTAGAACAAGTGGTCGGACCAAAGGTCGGAACGACTGCGAGCGCTGCTCATTGGACAACTGACGGCCTTGGGCCTCGTCCAGATCATTCGTAATGACGTTGTGATCGTATCGATCTTCCTCGTCATACCGCGACGATAGCGGTGGCGCATCGCGCAGCGCGCGAATCGGATTCGAACGTTCAGAGAACGGCTGTGGTGTCCGCAGGTCTCTTCTTGTTGGAGATCGCGCCGTCGAGCGGATAGATCTCACAGAGGAAGCTGGAGAAGACGCGGCACCAGTGTGCGACCTCGGAGAGGTTGGGTTGGAGTGATCCTCACTACCCATGGGCTCGTCGTAGTCGACTTCGCCCTCTTCAAGTTCCGAGAACAGAACATCGTTCCCTCTGGGCGGCGCCCGCGGCTCTGACGAGCTTTGAGCTTTGCTCTCTTCTTGTTGACGGCTCATGGAGCGTTGACCGTGTCGACGGCGATACTCTTGGTGGTATACTGCCACAGAAAGAGACGAAGATGCTCTTGGAGCAGCTGCGGAGCGCAGTTGGGGGTCTGGGACCGACGAGGCAGGGGCGGCGCGACGCGCTAGAGACGTTGGGCCGTGGGCCGGAGTGGAAGTGCCAGGCATCAAGGATGCGAACGCGTTTGTGAGCTCGTGGAGCTGCAGAACGCAGAGGTGAGGTCTAGTGACCTCCGTCGTCTTGACAAGACGTGACCTCGCTGAGGAAAGTTTCGAGAACAGGATGCTCTCATCTTAGTGGGGGGGGAGTGTAACGGAGTTACATGGTGTGGAACACACGGGGGTAGGAAGTTAACGGAGAGTTAACAAACTCTCAGTACATAAGTTGGAGAGTTAACAAGGTCTCTCAGTACGTTGGCTGAAAGCCACACGTTATGCATTTGATTAGGTTTAACTATGCTAGGTAGTTAAAGAGATACATTTACCCCTAGGCGGCTTGGCCGTAATAATAGTAAATAAAACACTTCTGGTTTTGAAGCATAAAGTTGAGGTATTAACTTTGAGCCCTGGTCTTGGGCTGTAAGTGTCCTTTGGATAAGGAACTTAATATTAGTGACTCTTTGAGTCGAACGTCTTCCTCTGACGCTAAAGCTACGGCAGCCCCGCTGCAGAGTAGGCATTTCGAGCAGAAGGCACGTACAATTCTTGTGAGGCCAGAAATGTAAAACAGCCGGCGTATGTGGTTTTCCATCACATGCATGCCGCGGTGTCCGTTTCTACCACAGTGCGCGACGACGAGAAGTCTTTGAGTCAAGTCGTGAGCTCCACTTGGTATCCAAATCACGTCATTCATAAGCCATAGTTCATCACCACTCAGTGTTGCACCCTTCGGTGCGTCGTGCAGTGATTGCACGCTACCAATCTCCTCGACTGTAGGCCAGACGAAACCGTCCTGGTCTAGTGGGCGTAGCGGTGGAGGCGCTGGACTCGCCTTTGAACCGCTTCCACGCTTGCGATTGGCTCATGTAAACCTCTTGGCCGAGTGAATACGCGCTCGTGGTAGGGGTTTGCCGCCCCACCTCGATATCAGGTCCGTCCAGACGTTGTGAATCCCCTCAATGTGCTCTATAGAGTATCGGTACTCTAATAGTTTAGTGGACCAGCGTAAGAGCTTCCCGCACACATGCTTCTTTAACTCTTTGCCGGGAGCGAAAAGGTAGACGATGTTCCCCGATGATCGCAGTATAGTTTGAACCCTTGTGGTCGAAGCAATAGATATTCCAATCGTTCACACGCGTGAACGATCGGGAATGATTCCTTCTCGATAACTATCCAGTTAAGAGCTGAGCCAGTAAACTGCCTCCCATACAGACCAGCAACTCATCGTCCTGTTGGCGGATCGGAATCTGCGGCTTCCATCGACTCACTTGCTATACAGCTAAACCCGAGCCATAATCAGAGGCATCAGACATCAGTACTAGCTGCTTGGTTGGATCTGGGTATGATAACGTCGCCGAATGTGCCAACAAGTCCCTTACTACATCGAAACTTTTCAATCCCCCCCACTGTCAAGTCGATTTGCACCCCTGCTGCAGCTCTCTTGCTTTTTCTAGTGCCGACCAAGGCTGCATCGAGACGTTCCTGTAATGGCCTTGCGACACGAGCGTAGTCAACTAGACCTGCGCGCATCCAATTGGTGGCGCAGAGAAATTGCTGCAGTTCGGCGGCGGTCGTTGGCGGTGGCATATCTCTTAAGGCCTGGATGCGACTCGGGTCATGACCGATTCCATCCTTGTTGACGATGCGGCCACACCAGCGGACCTCCGTTTGAAACAAAGAGCATTTCTTTGGATTTAGGATAAATCCAAACTCGTCCAGTCTCTGAAGTACGGCATCAATAATTTTAACCAATTTATCAGCGTTTTGGCAAAAACGAGGAGGTCGTCGATCCACACGATGACACTCGTGTTCACCAAATCTCCTAAACCATTTCCACCGTCGATTGGAAGTGTAGGGCAGCGTCGGTGCTTCCTTGTGGAGCCCGAGTTGGCGTGAACACGCCGCGGTCGGTCATGTACGAGAGAAATTCACGGTAGCTCTCGTGTAATGAGAGCTGCCAAAAGCCCTTGAGGAAGTCAAACATCGCGTAGTACATCATTTCTCTACAGAGTTCCAACGCCACCTCAAGACTCGGCATCACACCAGCGATAGGCTCGGTAAGAGCATTTGGCGGTCTATAATCCAATGTTTGTCGGTAGTCATCAGTGCTGGGCTTTTTAGCCGTTAAGGCTGAGCAGCACCAGCGGCTCTCACGGTTTTCATAAGCCCACCCCAATTCGACAAGCTTCTTGTTAAAAGCATCGAGAAATTCTGATTTTTTCGGGCTGTATTGGCGTACTTTGCACCGGTAGGGAGCTGCACCAGGTTTTAGCCATATTTTTAGAGGAGGAGCTCGAGCTGGTGGATCGTTACCAACCTCCAGTCTCCAGCCTCCAAAACGGCGTAAAATAGTGTACAGTCTGGTCGTGATGTATTCATCCACAACGCCACGGTTAGTTGCGTCATGTACCAGAGTATCCACTACCTTCATTACCACATCTTCCTCTGTTGGCTTACAGGTCGGCATACCTTCCGGGTCATCAAAGGTCTCATCATCGTCTCCACGTGTTGCAAGGTATTTCAATTGACGATCCACATTTATGCCAAGCTCAGCTAACAATGTTTTACCAACCAGAAACTCGTTCTCGTCGGACTCCACGATCAGGCATCGCTTCTGATCTTGGCATCATACTGGTCCCGCGGCCGTATTTAATGTGATGATCACATCGATAGCGTGGGTCGATGTCAAAATCGTACCTTTAGCTGCACGCGATTCAATCGGCTTACTCAATTCCACAGCGAGAATACTCTCATCAAGCTCGCAAAGTCGATCAGCATGTTCTCGTGACATGATATTGTAGTCCGACCCACTATCTGCGCAGTAAGGTAGCTCAAGGAGTCCATTTAATACGACAGTGGGTCGCTCCTGCGTGTTCGTCGTCGAGGTTATAACCACACGCTTCGTACGAGACCGTTTATTCTCATTTCCACTAAAGGTCTTCCTCTTGCTCTTCTTATCAGCGAGAATTGCTTCTTTTCCCGCTTCGTTAAAATCGGGGCATTCACTGAGCCAATGACCTTTACCGCAGTGAAAACATCCCGTGCGTGGTTAGCTTTTCACCGCAGGAGTTAACGACGACTTCATTGCAAGGACAGTGCAGGGTTGGTCGTCAATATTACTTTTTTCTTGCCAGGTGATGGTTGGTCACTTTTCTGACGTGAGCCACGATCAGTACCACCCTTGGACTTTCCTCCACTGTTTTTCCAGTTTGATTGCTGCCTGCGTGTCGACAGTAATTGGTCCACCTTGGCCTGCTCCAGCGCTTTCTCTTTCACGAGGACGTACAGAGCGTTCTCGTCGGATTTGCTTGTAGTGTCCACAAGTCGTAGGTGACTATCCACTGCATCACGTAGGGCCGCAGGTGCTAAGTGCTTCTTCAGTACTCGGCATTTTTCCTTAATACCTGTTGCTGTAGCAAAGGTACTCGCCAGTCCGTTCTCCAAAATGATCTCATCAGCATGAAATAGTTCAGGACGCGAGCTTTAATGTCTCGTTGATCAAGGTCCATCTTCAACCTAACATCAAAAATGGAGTCAATATCCGGAATAGCATCAGGCATGACCTTACCGATGATCTTGTCCAACTCTGACAGAATCCTGTCCTCCGTGATCTTCTCTACGGTGGTTCCCCGCTCAAACTTGCAGAGAGTCTTCAGGAGTTGCCGATTGAACGAGTTCTTTACGCTCCGTAGAGCTTTTGACTTGTCTTCGCCAGTGGTAGCGCACCGAGCTTCGATTGCGTCATCATACTCCTGCCTTTCCATTTTCCATTTGACAAGAGCAGGATGATAGATGTCGTTCACGTACGGGGGTACAATTGACGAAAACGACACCGGTATTGCTGTCGCAGCAGTCGTCGAAACTTCGATGTCTCCAATAGTCGAGCTGGCAGCCGTTTCAGTCGTCTCAGTCAACCTGAAACCTTGGTCAACCTGAGATTGGCGGCTGCTGCGAGTTCTCATCGTTCACACTTGAACTAAAGTTAACTTTGTGACGTGTCAACAACAGTTGGGAGCTGGAACTCCTGCGAAGATCAACTTTTATTGTTGATTAGATTGCAAAAGCAAAAGTGAGCTATCGAATTTAACTTGCGGGCGCTCTCGCCTGCCACCTTGGCAGTCCATGGATAGCCGCCCTCAGAGCCTGCTCTGGTTGCACTCAAGTGCAAGTCCATCAGCAGCTGAGTCCTTTAATATCCGCATGTGTCTTCTTATGATCCAGCTGAACGCTGTTCATACCAGCATCATGATGTAGTTCATTATGTGCTTCACTATACTCCGTCGGAGCACACTCCATGTGTGCTGGCTGCGGCTTGTACGAGCTATTAGAAGATGTGGCTCTGCATGCCACCATCACATTTTCCAAGGAGCCTCGTTGACAACCACCTGGCAGTCGGCAACTGCAGTGCGAATGCAAACTCTCCTACTGCGAATCGACGTGTTGTTTCAACCTGACATCTTGAATTTCTCAGCATGCCGAGCATTGTGTGAGCTCCAAAAGCAACAACACACGCACAGTGTACAGTACACGTCCTAAGTAAACGTTGCGTTCAATCATGCAGTCGAACAAAATCGACAATGGTTGTGTATTGACATTGTTGGGTTTCGAAAAGATCGACGATGGGGTTCGAACCAGTACTCCAGACACGATGACATCGAAAGCTTCTCATTAGTCAAAGACTCCAGCGGATGCGACAACGACGACAGATGCAGGCGAGTGCCGGGCCGGCACTGCTGGCAGAGTACGCGAGACATTTGGCCTTCCTGGACAGCCTACAGTCTGCATCCGGTGCGTGCTTCCTCCTGTTCAAGCTGTACTACAGTCTGTTGTGCCGGGCACGAGACACGAGATTATCGTGGCTCTAGGAGTCAAGCCACTCGATCAGCACAAGTCTTTTCATTTACTACGTACAAAGTACAGGATACTCCGTGAGGGATATTTACCGCAATTATAGATATCACAGAAGAAAAGGCATTTTTAATTCGGTCAGGTTAGACCAATATCCTTCTTCATTGTGGAGTCGATTCATGTCCTTAAATATGCAAGCGTTGCGGTAAACTCTTACAAGTAAACGTGTTGGCAATGCCAACTTGCCAAGTTATTTATACTGGTACATGTACAGTACAGTACTGCACCCCGTTTTCGCGCCCTTGGACCTTTGATAAACTTCTGGATGTGATGATTCTTCATTACAAAAAACTATAATTTGTAAGCTAAAATATGATTTATTTGCAAATCCTATATGGTCGTGCAGTACTGTACTTGGCTATGCTAACTTTGCACCAGCTGTGTGTGAAGAACGATTGTGATGGTCACCATCAGGTATTGCATAAGCATGAGGCGGGTGCTAAGTCACCAGATGAACAAGACGGTCTCTACTTCTGCCTTGGCGTCTCGGAAATAATCCTGGGTGCCACAACTATCTGGCATGTGGTGGCGAGTGTGTCCAATTCGTTTCGATCACCACGTCACGGCCTGACGCTCCTCTGCATCTCCTGGCTCATGGCGAACGGAGACTTCAATGCTCACTCTTTGATTTGATTGCTGCGAACAAGTCCTGCCCCGAGAATGCAGTCGAGAAACCACTTTATCCAGGTCGCGGCAGCGGCGGCGATGGCCGTGTTCGGCGTTGACGGACGGCAGATGCATGCCGGTCTTGACTACCACCGCTATCTAGCCGAACGAGCCGAAACCAGACAGGAATTAGCCGACTGGAAAGCCAATTTCGGCGAGATGGCCCAGAACAACGGATGGATGCCGCCCTCCAGTGGCAACTCCGAAGAGCGCAGCACCGACGACGAAGATGAGGACCACCTCCAACGGTTCTATATGACCAAACAGAACATATCGGCCATTCAGGCGCTAAATCCGAATGCGAATTTCTCAGTTAACACACCGTTCACTCTGCTCACGAATGACGAGTTCGCTGCCTACGTGGGTAAATCTTATCGTGCCTACAATGCGTCGTCTGTGTCCACTACCCGCCGGCTTCGAAGCTGGCACAGAAGTAGCAATTCTGAAACGACATACAGCAGCAGCTCGCCTGCCAAAACGACGACTACGAGCACTAGCAGCAGAACTAATAGCAACCCGATGCTGAGTGGGGCTGCAAACGGCGGTACAACCTACGATGCGACTAATGTCAAGACAGTCACCTCCACCGGTGCCGATGGTAAGAGCACTACAACAACAACTACAACTACATCTTCAGGACCTGGCAGGGAATCCACCACCGTCTCTACTTCCTCGGGATCCACTCCGTCGAACTTCGGCTTTGGATCCGATTTCTCGTCGCTCTGGCAGCAATGGGGCAATGGCTTCAACTTTGGCGGCATGGGTCGGAACGACTTCCAGCCTGAGACGGTCAAACCTGCCGGCTCGAATTCAATTTCGACAATCACCGATGCCCCCTCTACCCCGCTGCCTACCACCGCAGCTCCAACGCCCACCCCAACGGAAACGACGGTCACTCCGTCACCACCAAAGACTTCTACGTCGCCGGCAACGGTGACGGCCACAGACACATCCTCTACCTCGAGCAGGGTGGACTGGGCGGACTCGAGCTGCATGTCCCCCATTCAGAGCCAAGGTTCGTGTGGTGATTGCTGGGCCTTCTCCACTGCTGCGGCCATTGAATCTGGACAATGCATCCATGGCGGTCAGAAGACACTTCAGAAATACTCGGAGCAGGTTGTGACAGTCAAAACCACGGGTGTTCCGGCGGTGCGCCGATCTACGCCATAAAGTACGTCCAGCAGAACGGGTTGTGCACGGAAAACGACTACCCGTTCACATCTTCAGACGGCACGGCGGCGTCGTGTTCGACTGGATGCTCAGCTGTTGATACAGGAATCAAAGGTTACAAAACGGTGGATGATGCATCGGGGCTTGCTAGCGCAGTCGCTCAACAACCCGTGATAATCGCTGTGGCGTCGGGTAACAACGCTTGGAAACAGTACACAGGCGGCGTCATCTCGTCGTGTGACACTAGCGAACTTGACCACGCCGTCGTGGTGGTAGGCTACACAGACAGCGAGTGGAAGATCCGCAACTCGTGGGGCGATTCGTGGGGTGAGGAAGGTTATATTCGCCTTGAACGAACGAGTGACACCACGGGCACCTGTGGAATGTATGGCGATATGTCGTACCCTACCTTCTAACTTTACGGCGTACTTCAAAGCATGCATGTAGTTTGTGGTTGTGTATGTGGTAGCGTAGAGTGCAATAAATGCGTCAAATAACAAGTGCAATGATCGTAGTTTTTCGGTGGGGACAGCTTCAACTTCGTGTTGACCAGGCAATTTCGCCAGGCGTTCACTACCACATGGTACATGACACGGCTCCACAAGGTTTACCACTTGGCGCGCACGCGAGAAGCCCTCGCCTCTGCATCCTCTTCCAGACGTATGCCATGTTGCCATGAGCGCACACAGCTGACATCGTCGTTCCTGTGACGTGAGGCAGCTAGACCTTCGAGCGGTTCACTTGCCCATGCAATGCTGGACGCGTCCAAACTGACATGTTTCCGCCGAATCACATGCTATCAAGGCAACACAGGACAACCCAATACTAACTAACAGTACCAGATACAGTACCGGTAACGCAAATATATACGAAGTATTACATGCATCCGCGAGCTGTGGCCTGTCGAGAGTCTCGAGACAAGGATATATCTACAGTACGCTTACAGTAGCAGCGAGATTCTGACACTACTGCACTCAATGCGCTGGCGAATGTCTTAGACACCGCTATTTTACATTAATCGAGCGCTTTCAAGAAACAGTGGCTGTCGACTCGTCACCTGGTCGGACAGAACTCTCGCCACAGCGCCTTTAGCCGAACAGATTTTAATTTTTTGCAGCTCGAACTTGTCAAGTTACTTGATCCACTTGGATGTGCTCTATTTATTATAGCAGATGTCCCGCGATCAGATACTCTTCCGTGGCTTCGGGAGTTCGGTGGATACGAAGAATTGCTCGACGCTCACTCGTTAATTGGCCTGCAAGTGCTCGCAACTACATTTAATCTCAGTGATCATGAAGCCGATAACTTTAGTCACGACTTGTTTAATTGCAGCTTCAATGATTGAAGTGTTGCCTGTCAATGCGCGTCCGATGCACGCCGGCATCAACTACGAGCGCTACCTCACTGAGATTGACAACATTAAAGCGGAGACGGACGAATGGAAAGCAATGTTTGAGAAAACCTGCAAAGAGAACAATTGGATGCCAGAATATTCAACCGAAGAGCGCAGTTCAGTCGATCAGGACGAAGATTTGCGTCAGCGTATCTTCATGAGCAAGCAGGACGTCCTAGAGGCTCAAGCCTCGAACCCGAACGCCCATTTCTCAATCATGACGCCGTTTTCGGCACTCACCAAGGAGGAGTTCGCTTCGAAGGTTCTCAACTCGTACGTTCAGGGCAACGCGACAAGACCCACTCCTATACCGACGCCAGCACCACCCAAGCGATCGCTGCGGCAAGAGGGGACGTACACGTTCACGAGCATGCAGGACATGATCAATTCGCTTATGCAGAGTCTTCAGCAGCAAATGGGTGGGTCCTGGTCGTTCGCAACTGTGAAGCCTGCCACTGACAGCACAGACACTTCGAACGCCAGGCAGTGGCATTGGACGATCCCTGCCACCTTCCCTTCCGTCGCACCAACCCCGGTGGTCCCGGCTCCAGCGCCTGTGATCCCAGCTCCAGCTCCTGTCACTCCGGCACCCACTCCAGCACCTACTCCGGCACCCACACCGGCACCCACACCGGCACCCACACCGGCACCCACGCCAGCTCCGATACCAGTCACAGCAAAGCCAAGGACAGCAGCTCCAAGGACGTACGCTCCCGTCACACCTGCCCCCGTTGTGGAGCCCTTAGTTAAGAAATCTTCGACTCCAGTCCGAACCGAGAAGGCCATTCTCAAAACTGCCAACTCGGTCGATTGGTCCGCTTCGAAGTGCATGTCTCCTGTGCAAAGCCAAGGTCAGTGTGGTTCCTGCTGGGCGTTCGCTTCCGTAGCTGCGGTGGAGTCGCTCCAATGTATCAAAAATGGTCAGTCGGGGATCAACAAATACTCGGAGCAGCAGTTAGTGGGGTGCGACAGTAAAAACATGGGCTGTGGCGGTGGTGCTCCCGTGTACGCGTACGAGTACATCCAGAAAAACGGACTTTGTTCGGAGAGTGCCCTTCCGTACACTTCCAGTAATGGTGGCGCGGTATCCTGTAGTGCCAGTTGCTCAAAGAGCCAAACGGGGATCACAGGATACGAGCGAATCAATGAAGGCGACGAAGCTGGACTCGTTGAAGCTCTTAAGTCACAGCCTGTTGTCGTGGCGGTTGCTTCGGGTAACGCAGCTTGGAAGCAGTACACGGGTGGTATCATGTCCACTTGTGAAACTACCCAAGTGGATCACGCGGTGCTTGTCGTGGGCTACGACGACAACACTTTCAAGGTCCGAAACTCGTGGGGTGAGAACTGGGGAGAGGCTGGATATGTGAGAATGGCACGCAGCTCGTCCGGTATGGGCACCTGTGGCATGCTCACTGATATGTCTCGACCGAAGATGTAAACAAGGAGCTGTGTCTTTTGTGGATTCTGTCATAAATGTAAGATGCGTCAAAGCGTCACCTGTAAATAATACGTAGTAGTACACAAAGCCATTTGTCTCCAAGCCAACTTCTTAAGGTTCTGTCGTTTGGAATAACAATAAAGAAGGAGCGTTTTTCGAGGGCTAGCTAAACCGACGTTAGTAAATTTTGGATCATTCTAGCAATTTGAGCGTTATAATGTTCCGACTCTCACTTTCTCTTCCGAAATAATTCTTCAGTAAGAAAAAAAGAAAATCGTTCAAGAAGTATTTCTTGATTTCTTGGAACGTGAAGAAAATGGATACATCAATGAAACTGGAAACCTCTTCTCGCCAGTTATCCTCTGTAAAGTAAGGACCGACAGCCACCCACCCGCAACGAAAGGGTGCTCCAGACTGGAGTCCAGTCTCCAGTTGCGACAACTGTCGTGGAAGAACTCGCCGTTGCGGTGCTTGCATTGCGTGGACGCGAAACGCTATCTGCGCGAAAATGTCTGGTCTTCCAGCTGGGACATTGACGTCGTGTACTCGACGCTCGTCACGTCAAAGCTCGTTTTCCTCTGTACGCGAGGGGTTAATCTAGAAGTAGCTTCATTGCGATCCATGTGCAGCCAACGCACACTTCTGGAATTGCCTTCACTCCAACAAGTACCACCGTGAAGGTTGTTCTGACAGTCGAGATCTTCCTCAAAGCAATGCACGTTTCAACTCTTTGCTTTGCGATAGCATTCGCCGCCTCAACGACGCCAGCTTTCGCCCGACCAATGCACTCGGGTATCGACTACCAACGATATCTCAAAGAGATCGACACTGCCCAGGCAGATCTCGACGAGTGGAGAAGTAAATTCGGTGACGTAGCCCAGAAGAACGGCTGGATGCCTGTCTCGGAGGCCCGCAGCACAGACGACCAAGAGGAAGATCTCCGCCAACGCATCTTCTTGACTAAGCAGAGCATTGCTAAGGTCCAAGCAGCGAATCCCAACGCGAACTTCTCCATCATGTCGCCGTTCTCAGCTATGACTGACGAGGAGTTCAACAAGTACGTAGTCAACTCATACGTTAGCGGAAACTCAACGCAAAACGACAACCGAACAAGCGCACGCCACCTACGCAGTGCCGGTAGCTCGGATTTGACCTTCGACGTTGGCTCCGGCACCACTTCGATCATTACGGCTCTTAAGTCCCTCATCACATCTTTCATCAACGGGATGGATACAGGCACTGTCCAGCCTTCAACTGACAGCTCTGCTAGCGCTTTTTCTTCGGAAACGGGCGGAAGCCAAGAGAGCTACAAATTTTCGGATATCTTGGACGGCGAACCGACGACTTACTCTCCAGTCACGACTCCGTCTCCAGTAGTGACCAAGGCCAGCTCCGACTCGGTGGATTGGTCGACATCGAAGTGCATGGCTCCGATTCAAAGTCAAGGTTCGTGTGGCTCCTGCTGGGCTTTTGCCACGGTATCAGCTGTCGAGTCGGCGCAATGCATTGCAAGCGGGAAGGAGTTGTTTGTTAAGTACTCGGAGCAGCAATTGGTGAGTTGCAACACGAAGAACTGGGGCTGCTATGGCGGCTCTCCGTTCTACGCGTTTGACTACGTGCAGCAAAATGGTCTTTGCTCGGAAGAGAGCTACCCGTACACGTTCGGCGGCGGCTATACCAGGTCTTGCAGTCGAAGTTGTGCTGCACAGGACACAGGACTCACAGGGTATGCAAAAGTTTCTGGTGAAGATGACTTGCTGCGTGCACTAGACGAACACCCGGTGATCGTAGCGGTGGCGTCAGCAAACAGCGTCTGGAAGCAGTACACGGGTGGCGTGGTGTCTTCGTGCGATTCTTGGCAACCAGATCATGCCGTTGTTGCGGTGGGCTATGATTCCTCGTCGATCAAGATCCGCAACTCGTGGGGCCCGGAATGGGGTGAGGGAGGCTACATCCGACTTGCCCGCAGCTCGTCTAAAGCGGGAACGTGTGGTGTGCTGATCGACATGTCCACTCCGCAGATGTAAACAGGTTGCACGAGTTTTTGATCCGTACTTTATTTGATAGCGGTGTAGCAGTAAATTGTACATGTATAATTGCAAGGTGGTCATTGAAAAACAATACTTTATAGGCAACATTGATCTTTATGATGGAACGAGCATGTAATGTGCAAGGAAAAGAAGTAATTTTTAGTCTTGGAATCGCCAACAACTGGGAATCGGGAACAAAATCCAGAATTATTAATCCCGAAAATTTGGGAATCTGCAGAGAATGAGACGGCAAACACATTATTATCGATCAAAGTCGAAGGTCAGTGATTAAAACTGGAATGGGTATATTTTGAAAAGGTTAGACTTCGGCATCAGTTAATCAACCTTTGGTATTTTCCTTGTCGACACTCTGAGAGGACAGGGTCATGAGAACAGTGGGCAACGAGTACAAGTTCATTTGTGTCACGTAATTCTATGCCCATTGCAACAATGAGGCTCAGCGAAATGGACAATCAGCTCAAGAAGAATTAAACCCTTTGTCTTGGCACTCTATGAGCAGCAGATACGCAAAAACATCCTTTACGCCTCTTGCTTGCTTCGTCATCGATATATGTCACAGTTGTTGTCCCTACGAACGAACCTGAAAATGAAAGTCGCTATATTTGCTCACCAACTTGGAGTTTTCTTGTATTTCACGCCAGACAAAGAATCGCGAGAGGTCCAGCTCGAATTTTCGCCTTCATTGATCAGCTCGGACCTATTGGAATATTATCACAACGTCAAATAAAAATCCCAGTTAGTTCTCTTACCCTTATATCAATTAGTATGGAATACGGATTCTAAATAGTTCGCTAATGAAAAAAAATGTGAGTTTGAATGGAAGCTATCAAGAAGGTCGTGAGGCCGAGAATTTTTTTTACGGACCGCAAAGAGCTTAGCTAAGACAACGATAAATCTCCCTTGCCGGTACTAATCACATGCCTACACGGAGTCTCGCAGTGGGCTATGACTGGATTGTCGGCATACACGAACGTTCCAAGTAGCTACTGAACTGTACGATACAGCTCAGCCACATCTCAAGCCGAACACGGAACTAAAGCACATAGCTTGCACGCGAGTCCACAACTTGACTGTTTTTCAAGTTTGAGAGGATCATCTGCAATTTGTACAGCGCTTCGGCCGCAGTCGGACGATCACGAGGGTTCACTGATGTGCACGCGTGGCCCAGATCCCAAAACTCACGTGGACTGAATTGCGAAAACGCCACACGAATCTTGCCCTCAACAATTTGGTGCAACAGAACTGCGTCCGACATCGTCGTTTTCACATTTGAGTACGGGATCGAGTGCACGTCCAGTTCCGACAGCAATACGCCGAGGGAGAAGATGTCCGCTTTGTCGTCGTATCTTTCTCCCATCATCACCTCTGGAGCCATCCACAACGAAGTACCGACACCTGCTGTCATAGTCGCGTCCAGACGCTCTCTCGAGATACCGAAGTCTGTGAGTTTGGCGTCCAGTTTACGACTCAGCAGCACGTTGCGTGACTTCAAGTCTCGATGGATAACTGAAGGCATCAGCGAGTGCAGATACGTCAGCGCATGGCAGATGTGGATCGCGATTGTTGCCTTCTGGAAGTCGATTCCAGCTTGATGACCTGAACGTTCATACTTGTCCAGCAGAGTCCGCAGATCGCCGCCGTCCATGTACTCGAACACGACACAAAGGTCGGAGAGCGCGTTCCACGCTACTCCGACGAGCGAGATAACACGTGGGTGGTCCATCGTCGCAGCCATCTTGGCTTCCGCTAGAAATTCGTTCACGTGTTTGATCTCGGCGCGAGTAGCGGGGAGCAGCATTTTGACGGCAACTGCACGTCCGTGGAAGACTGCGGCGTAGACTTCTCCGTTCCCACCTCGACTGATGAGATCACGAAGTTGAATCTCCTCGCGGGAGATTCTTTTAGCAGTGATGACATCGTCGTCCCACAATCTCGTCTGTCCTCGCGATTTTCCTTTCGGTGAAGTCATGTCCGTGTACTGTATAGTCTCTGAGGGCTGCAGAGTAAACTCGTCCTTCCCACGGAGACGCCGGCGAGAAAGCAGAACAGCACAGATAACGACCATGACAGCGATGCACCCACCAACAATAGCAAGGATCACACCAGTGCTGATACTGCTACCAGACGCGTCCGATACCGGAAACGATCCATTGCTTGAGCCTCCATTGCCCGACTTGGAGCTGCTAGAGAGCTTGCTTTCACTCCCTGTACTCGAGGAACCACCATTATCAACTGTACCGGAATTGGTCGTGGTGTCGCTGGTTGGGTCGGTATTTTCTGAAGCTGAAGTCGACGTTGAGGTGGAGCCCACATCAGGAGTAACGACACCGGCGCCACTGGACTCGCTGGTGGTTGTCAATCGACGGGTGTCACTGTTGCTGTACCATTTGCGCCAGTTGACGTCACAGGAATGGATCTCGAGGGTCTTCACGTCGACAGAATCCCTTTGAAACCACGAGGTTTCTTGGCACTGCGGTTGAGAGAACCAATCGATCGTTGCAGACCCGTTGACGGTAATTCGACCGATGCTGGAATTAGTGAACGAGAGGTCTGAACAGCCCTCGCACTTGGCGGATACGGGAACTCCAAGAAAACTTGGTGCACTCGGAGCTGTCGAACTGGACTTGAAGAATGTACGGAGAGCTGCCAAACTGCTTTCCGACAGAAGCAACGTAGTCGGTAGAGCACTCTACCAACGTCTTGTCGGAATCGTCTCCTACGGCTCGCATTTCGATCGCGCACTCAGATGATTCTTCCACAAGAACGAAGTAAGGCGTCGCATTTCGAGCAGCTCCAGCGTAGTACGATGTGATGGAGTACGTTGTCGCAGAAGCACTTGAGATGCAGCCTAGCAGCAGCAGCAAAGGACCTCGTGTCATGGTCTCACTTCGCTGAAACTGGAAGTGATTGTTGTATCAGTGGACGTCATGGCACTTCTCCCGCGGACGATCTTATGGTGAGCAGCAAACAGGTGAACGTGCACATGGAAAAAACCATTCAATATCGGTAGAGCAGACTCTACTGAAACCTTGGACGAGCCATCTGTCGCAAAGGTAGCACCGCAGCTAAAATAGCAGGCGTGTCTTAAGAAAGTAAACTTAGTAAGTCCATACCTTACGCTGTGAGTGGCAGTGACAATCATGCTAAACACGGACAAGACCCTGTGGATGGTGGCGAAGAGGTCGGAAACTATCGAGCGGCCTCGGCAAGTGTGCTGGTCCTTAAACTTCCGAGCTCTCTTGTAGCCCATACGCCTTCAGTTTTGCGTGCTTCGCCTCTAAGCTGATGTCGCATCCAGTTTTATTGATGAGATCGCAGCAGACGCCTCGTCGACCGTCACACCGCCAGTAGACTGCTTCTCTGCAGCAGCAACTGCCTCTGTACTAAGCGGGAGATACCATTCCTCCAGCATACCGGCCTCGTCTCGTGCCTCCTTATTAAAAGGCGGCTTCAGCAAGCCCTTGTAGTACTGCGGCACAATCTCGTGGAACTTGGCAATCGGATCCATACCGTCGCGTTCGCAGACGTATCGGAACCATCGTACTCCCGCCCCCACGTGCGTAGTCTCCTCGTTGTAATTCTTGTGGATAATTTCCAAACTTGTATCGTCGCTGGCTTTCTCAAACCGCTTGACCGCGTTCGGGAACACATCAAGACCACGAGCCTCGTGAACAAGATGCACCACTGCCAGACGTGCTAGAATGCTGTCACGAGTCTCCAACGCAGCATCCCAGAGACCTTCGTGGCCCGCGAGATCACCGTAGAAACTACCCAGCTCAGTCAGACGGTGCGCCCAACTACTGAAGTGCTCTGCTTCCTCACCAGCAACACGAACCCAGTCGTCATAGAATGCACGTGGCAGCGGCGTGTTGACAAATCGAGCCATAATATCCCACATCAGATCAATCGCGTAGCTCTCTGCATGCGCCAAGCTGCTCGCCACCCAATAAACACAAGGAAATAGTTAGAAATACCAACACACAAACGTGGCAGCGCTTTGTTCGTCTGCTTACCTGTGCACGAAGGCCTTGCGAGACCCCTGCTTGGCCTTGTACGCTGGAACGACCTCCACGTTCTCGGGTCGTGCCGGATGGTCGGGAACGTTGTTCACGTCGTCCTCCTCGTTGCAGATGACGTTGATCTCTCCGCTCTTCCATTGCGCTACGTACTTGGTCGTTTTATCCGCCTTGGCGAACGCGTCACCCGTAGTCAGCACGTCCAGCGCACAGGCGAACAGCGTCCGAGTCGTCGAATCTGCCATCACGATCGCAAATGACGAGTGGTCGTACAAGTTCTGGTGTTTCAAGCCCGGTTTCTGTACATTCCCTTTTCACTCACATGGCTACACCTACGATGAGGAAACACATGTAACAATACAAACAGTTCGCCGTTCACCGTTCTGGTCGTTGAAAGCCGAAGGTCTTTGGATACAAGTCTTGATACCACTGATTCATCGAGAAGTTGTCGTTCACGCTGAAGCCAAAGCTGCTTTGATCAGGCGATAGCGAGTCAAGCAGAAGGCTAGAAGGGCTCTGGAAGTGTTCAGTATTGAGCTCCACGTCGCTTTGATAGCCCCACGAGCCGACAAACTGTTGACTTGGCGACCACGGCGACAGTTTCTTTGGCTCAAAAGACTGTGACGGTGTCGATGCGGCGTATTTAGTGAAGCGAGACTTTGCTTTCTCCCATACGCGGCGGTCATTGTCGCCTGATAGTGACGATGCTTTACGGGGAGGAAGTCCTGCAACACAAGACACACCTCGCGTAGCTGTGGCGTAGCTAGGGTACTGTATACGAGCGATGGCAGCTCGAACTTCCGGAAATGCCAGTAATTCAGCTTTGATAGCGTCCAGCTCAGCGGCTGTACACGCAGTCACAGCGGTTAGAAAATGATATGAACGTCGCAGAACAGAAGTCACGTACTGGTTGTGGCGGCACTAAGACTCTGGTTTAGGTCCTTGGCGAGGAGATCGTCCAGCACTAACTCCAACCCTCGGATACCGCACTTGGCTGGCGATGACCTTCGTGCAAGTGTTGGTGATCGAGTGTCTCCCGGCCTGCCGTTAGCATTCTTCTCCCGCCGTGTACTCTCTTTCCGAACCTTCTGCGCTTCACGGATAGAAATCGATGTTGACGAGTGTGTCGGACTACTCTCATGTGGCAATTCCTCTTGAGGAATGTGGGTGGGACTAGCAGGAGCTGGAGGTGGAGATAGCACTCTGGTTTCTAAAAGGATAACGACAGCGTTAGATCATGCCGCCAGCAAAAGAATGCTGCAACTTACTCAAGGCAGCGCATTTGTTCCGCAGCTCTTCAGCCTTAGCTGACTTCTCTGCGAGTTCAGTGAGCTTACTCTCCAACGCGGTTTCTATGTTCTGCAGCTGCTCATCAGCGCGCACGGTAGCCTTCGTCAATCGAGCAAGATTCTTCATGGGGCTTGTCGATTCCTCAACATCTTTCGACTCGTTCGTTGCGTTCTTTTTCGCAGCAGCGCTCGTCTCTTGTTGATCAGTGGGCAGTAAATGTTTGTCTGCAACGTCTGATTCAGCTGTTAGCACCTTGAATGAGGTAAAACATCAACACAAAGCAATATCAATACCTGTCTTGGCACACGGCGCATCGCGAGCGTGATTGGGGATATTGGAGCGAGTGACATTCTTCTCATCCCCCGGCTTCGCCTTAAGTAGCACCCTAGTGTGGGGTGGCGTGTATGGCGGCAGGTTAGCTGCTCGTTTTTGTTGAGATCTCAACACTTTGGGCGTCTTCCCGTATTTCCTTGGCGAAACGTGGATCTCTTTGGCGGCCGGTTTAGGCTTCTGATTTCTTTTTGCTTGCGCTGAATTGCCATCAGTTTTTGATGTGTGTGTCTTCTTGGTTGTGCTCTCGTTCTCTTGAGTTTGTTTACGTGGTGCTTTAGTCTCTCCAGTTTGATCGGTATCAGTGCTCAGGGTCTCCTTGGCTGCGGTACTCTGACTCTCTTGAGGTGCTTGACGAGGTGCTTTGGTTTTTCCAGCTCGACTGGTATCAGTGCTGCTAGAAGACTCCTCTTCTTCAGGACTCCTCGCTCTCTTTCGGAAATTTACCGGTTTCTGTGTCGGGATTTCGGGATTCTCCGGTGCAACAGTAACATCCTTCGGTTCCTTGGACTCTTTAGAGACGCTCGACGCGTCATCTTTTCCTGCACCTGGCGAGCTGCTTGTTGCTCGATCGTGTGACGTCGGACCAGATTTTGCTGGACTCGACCCTGTTTTCTCCGTTAAATTTCCACTGTCCGAATTACTTCCATCACGGAGTAGAGGGAGATACGCGTGCGTGGAGGCGTGCTTTACCCTGTTATCAGCGAATTCGCGCTTCCAGATCTCTTCGCCCATTTCCTCTCTCACTGCAGCCGTCGGCCGCGTATAATTCTTTTTAAACTGCACAGGCAGTGTGCCCTCCACAAACTCTGGGAAATCTTCTCGAGCGTCGCACATGCTTAGCAACTCAGTGGAGAGCGCCAGATTCTTCAGCCTCACTTCCCCTTTACTCTTGTTCTTCTTCTTCTTAAGCTTCGTCAACACATTCCTCGCCTCTTCATCGGACTGGAACGCGGTCACTTTACTCTTCTCCACCCAACACCTTCAAATAAGATTTTTTAATCAACGTTAGTTAAATTAAAAAAAAAACATTATGTTTAAAAACTCACCGACAGCGCTCCTTGAACTCTACTTTGTCGAGGAAGTCCACAAGTAGCCTTCCCTCCAGCCTCAAGTTCTGTGAGCCCTGTGCCGAGCCGGGAGCTCTCACCGTGAGCAGTGCCGGCCACCAGGGCCACGTATCGAGCTTGGCCCAACACTTGACAGTCCACGTGTGCGTGTGGAAGGGAGCAATCCGCTCGCTGTCGCGCCTTAGCTCCTCGTTGTACTCGTCTCCCCAGCAGTCGTACGTCACCTCGACGGTCTCGGGCGTCGGCAGCCGCAGCACCTGCGCCACGTTCCAAATGCCGTCGCCGTCCACGACATCTGCACGAGAAGAAGTTAGGAATCACTATTTTCGAGGTTGCGAAAGTGCGAGCATGTTACCTAGCCAGTCACCCTCTTGGAGCGCGGGCGCGATCAATTCCGCACTCATTGCGCACTTCGATTAGCTCGTTGACTGTTTTTTGTAGGCCGGCAACTTTTTGTGTTGAAAAAACATGCATGATCAAATTTGCAATTTTTAGCGAAGTACTTTTTTAAGCCATGTGTCTCTTCAAGCTCAAGAGATCATTTTGGACACGAGATGGAGGAAGTGCAAGCTGTGGATGATGAGCAGCGCGCTGGACGCCATGGCAGCGCAGGTTTGTTCCTATTCGAGAAGGGCGGAGATGCAGTAGGCGAGACGCCCGAGGATCTCGCAGCTCTGGAGACGGAGCGTGCTGCAAACAAGAAGCTGGCGGACGACTTGGCGGACGAGGAACAACGACGTCGCATGGCGGAGGAGAAGGATCGCGAAGACGAGATTGCCGTTGTCCGGCAGATTAACGTTGAGTACTCCATCACATCTGAGGAAGAGGAGCGGGAGCGACGCGTGCACGAGTACGAAATCGCCAAGGTGGAGGACGAGATGATGCGCCGACGTGGCCAGGTCGCAGCAATTGAAGCCGCCGAGGAAGAACGCAACCGACGCATCTCCGAAGCAGAGAATGTGCAGATCCAGAATCTACGAGAGCGTGCGTTCTCGCAGGAGCTGGCGGTGAAAGCTATGGAGAAGGAGCGCGTGCGTCGCCTGAGTTTGCCTGAACACCGGGAGCGAGCTCCGTCTTCAGGGTTGGAGCGATTTTATTCGTGTAAGAGTGTTGATGCGGACAAGGAGGGTGAAGCTGCTGGTGAATCGGATCAGATGGAGATGATGGACGGACTAAGCGAGATTCCAGTCGTGCACGGATCAGCGTCCAAGGTTTTGGTGGATGAAAACTCGAAGTGGAGCTGCTTCATAGCGTCCGAGAATGCTCAAGAGGAGAAGAACCAACTTCACGGTACCGCGACTTGATTATGAAGAGAATTGATAATGTCACTAACGTGTGTCTGTCGTGAACAGCACTTCGTTTGAGCTTGGAGGAAGAACTCAAGGCCGAACGACACGCCAAGTATATTGAACTCGTGGGAGACGTCCGTCTGCTACGCTTTCTACGAGGTCATAAAATGAATGTTTCGGTTGCGGCTACAAAGTATCGGGAGATGCTCGCGCTACGTCAGAAACTCAAGCTCGACGATATTCGCGATGACGTCGTCAACAACAACAAGATACCCGATGAATTTCCGCATTTCCAAAAGATTATCCCGCATCTGCCGTTCCTCGACTCGTACGACGTCTTCTCGACTCCTGACAGCCATGTCTTTTACTTCGAAATGACAGGCTACGCCGATTTCCAGAAGCTGGTGACCGATGTCACGGAAGAGGAATGGCAGACTTTCTTCCTCTACTCCATGGAGTATCGAGCACTGAAGCTGGACCAACTGAGTCGTCAACACGAAAAGCTGGTGCAAACGATACTCGTCCGCGACCTCACGGGTTTTTCTGTCGCTCGTTCTAACCCGAAGTTACTAAAGCGACTGGGGCCCCTCGTGTCGATTGCCACTAAATGCTACCCAGAATCGATGCACAAGGTGCTCGTTCTTCATGCTCCGTGGATCTTTGACAAGGTTTGGAGTGCTATCAAGCCCATGCTTCAGGAAACTCAACTGCGCAAGGTGCATATGGACGGAAATTCGCTCGAGAGACTGCTGGAGCTATCGGGTGGACGGGACAACCTACCGAAACTATTGGGAGGTCGAAGCACGACACAGGCGATCCCTCAGACAGGGTTCCTCGGTCGCAATACGTTTGTTTTACTCTGTGAAGATGGCGCAACCCAAGCGGATATTAAGGCTGGAGGCACATTGCAATTGCCATTCCGTATGAGCGCCAATGACACTCTCTGCTGGGAGTACGTGGTGAAGGACCGTGATATCATGTTCGCAGTGAAATTCCGAACGCAAGGCATCGGTGGCGCGGAGGAAAACGATAAGGTAGGCCCCGAACGTGTTTCGAGTGGAGCCTCTGTTGCAAGCTCCTTCACGGCGTCAGAAGGTGGAACGGTAGTGCTGTCGTGGGACAACTCGTTCTCGTGGACGCGGGGGAAGACAATAGCGTACAAGGCCAAGGTGGTGAAGTCTACGCACGACTTCTCCTCGCTCGATATTAGCGGCAACGACTGCGTTTGAGTTCCTTGAGAGCTCGCGGTTGCCGTACATTTACATGATAGTGAAAGACAACGAAAACAATGTTCATCACTAATATACTTTTAATTTGCTTGTCGAACTGCACTCAGGAAAAAGTGTCGCTGAGTGGAGCTACATGTAGTAGTAAATCATTTCGTGAAGGTGATAATTTGCATGCAGCGCATGATAAAAGGCTGATAAAGCCGTTGGCACTAACGACCAATTGTTGTCCAACGTCGACACTTGATCTGCGCCACTTCCGAGAGCAAAATCTTTCTGTTAGACAGCGAAGTTGTTCATCGAAGAGTGCTGGCAATGAGCCCGCGTGACACAGATCGACCGCTCGAAGGGGTGTTCGCTGTCCGTTGATTGCAGCGTTGGGTATGGGGTGACAATAGGGATGATGGAAAGACAAGTACTTCGTCGTTGAAGGATCTAGAATCGGAATCTATTCTCCCCAGGGGCCGCGGGACAATCGAAGCATTGTTGCTGCTGCTCGCGCTCATACTGCTCGCGATCGCGCTTGACTTGCGCTCGTAGGTGTCGCTGCTGCGTGTCGAGGTCCATGTCCATCTCGTGCTCCTCAAATAGCTGCTGTTCTCGCCTCCGGACGTGCTCGTGCTCCTGTTGCTCCTGCTCACGCTGGTGCGCGAACTGGCCCACGAGCTGCGCCAGTTGCTGGATCTCGGCGGCTGCGCTGTCGACCTGCGCCTGCATGACGTTGACCATCACCTGGAGCTCGTGCACCTGCTTCCGAGAGGCCTTTTTCGAGTGGTGCCGATGCGGCTTGGGGGATACGGAAGTCAGGACGTTGCTATCGTGCTTGGTCTTACGGCTTGGTGTCGCGCTACTGCTACTGCTCGTAGTACTACCGGGGCTATTGTAGCTGGGGGTGGTTGGAATGCAGTCGAAGTCTGTCTCGATGATGTCTGCTAGAGCCGGCGCGCTTAGCTCAACATCTAACGCATCGAGGCTGCCGTCCAAGCGGCAGGAAAAGCGGGATGTTGGCGGACAGTCCAGGCCGGCTGGCAGCGCAAAGGCAGCCAACTCGTGCTCTAATACGGTGGCGGTGCAGCCCTGGTTCATCGTGTGGTTATCAACGGATCGGTGTGCGTGTTGAAGCTGGCAGATTCCGATGTGACGGAGGGCGGCCGTGTTTTAGTGTAACAGGCCGCGAATAGAAACAGTGGGACTCTGGCTTCTGGTATCGGGCAACTTTGCACAGAAAGCAACCTAGACAGGTGCGTGACACTTTTCCCAACTCAATAAACCAGCGTGTGGTGAGTGTTTTCGGCCACAGCGGTTGGCTGGAACGTAGCCGTTCCTCATGCCCGCCCATGCGCGTCATGGCGCATCGTCCCAGCGATGGGAGAATTTCTTTTACAGTCAACGGCGCTGAAGAGCGGTCGGTCGAATTCGAGATACCATCAACATTTGCCCAGATAAAGCCATTCATCGGCGCACAGGTCGGTCGGTCGGCACTGATAAGCCGCGCAAAACAGGGCCGTCTCTGGACTTGTAAATCGACCGCTAAGCGCTACAAAAGGAGGCTGTTGCGGCCGGTCGGCTTGGTCGGCTGGAAACATAGAGAAATTTGTATTGCAAGCTGCGAGTAATTTTGGCTGCGTGTCTTTTTGGTAAATGTACGGGTACTGTTCAGTAAAATATACTTCTGAAGTATGACCAAACAAATTACGCAATAATTTTGCAGCAGAGGTTAGCAGGGCTTCAACGTGGGATGCACGTTGGAGTCGATCGACGCATGGATCCGACAAAATCAGAAATTGTGATGTACCTGCAGTTTCAAAGAGCGACAACCTTACGTACAGAAGTATTTGACTCAGTGGGGATCTCTCTCTTGAAGCTTAGGCTCCGATGGAGCTGAGTTGGTGCAAGAATGCTTCGGGGTTCAGAAGCTCTGTGCAGCCGTACCAGATCGACCGCGGCGGCTGCTGTCCCTTGGCGTAAGCCAGCAGATTCTGGTATTCGTTGTAGTTGCCGCCTCCAATCATAAATACCATCACCTCACGGAAAGGAGATCGCTGTCGAGGCACGTTGCCGTTGGCCTTGATCTGCATGCAAACAGAAAACACACACACACACACAGGACGTTACATAAATGGTTCTGTCAAATGCTGCCTGCCAAACACACCAGAGTTTACCTTCGGGTCCAAGTACAGGAAGCTTTCGTCCTCGGTGTTGGGCTTCATCTCACAAATGGCGTCCGTGACACGTGTAACGTGTAGCTTTTTGTTCTCGGGCAAGAAGTTCTTGAAGCTTGCAGCTGCTTGAGCGAGGAAACCCTGAGCGAGACCCTTGAATTTGCTCATGTTGACACCACCATCAGGCCCTGCGTTGCTTTCAGACTGCATGCTCGCCCCGACACTGGCACGTCGTTGGAAAGCCGAGTGCTTTCGGAGAAACTTCCATGCCTGCATGTACGCTTCTGGCTGCTCTGACGCTGCAGCGCATTGCTGATAAGCGTTCTCGAACTCGGCCATTTCCGCACCGCTCGCACCACTTGACAGGAAATAAATCATCAGCAAACGCATCTTATCCGCCAAAGTGCCCATTTCAGCGTTCAATAGCAGCTGCAGCACTTCCGACTTGTCAACATGCGAGCCGTCAATGAGCTTCTGTTCCAACATGGAATACGACGGGATGTGGCGCTTCGTCACACCTTCAAATGCCGCATGGAAAATGTTCGTATGGACTTCCAGCATCTTCTTCTTCTCCACTAAAGCCGGCAGAGTGTCGACTGCAGCCACGAGATCCTTCGTACCATTCATCAGTGTATCGTTACCACCTGTCTGTGCTCGAATCTGCTCCTCTTTTCGCGTGACGTGCTTCATTTCCTCTTCATTTGCGTCAATAGCGTCCGGGAACAGACTGCCGGCATGTCTTTCAAAGAATTTGTCGCTCGTCACATCCAAGTCGTACGTGCGATCCAGCGACCGACTGTCATCACCACCATCGTCTCCACCAGAGGTCTTTACAGTCACCTTGACACGATTCATCTGGATGGATAGAATATCATCAACTAGCGCCTGGTAAGTCGATGGGTGGTACAAGCTCGAAGCGATATCCTCATTGCGGTCCATGACAATCAGCAGAGGACGCTGAATTATCAGTTCCAAGACGTTGTGAAAAAAATGAGACTTAAGAAGAAAAAAATCTATAACCTGTGGTCACCACATACCTGAAAGTTGGAGGTGTTCTCAGTGAAGACTCCGTTCCTCACATTCTACAATCCAGTTAGTAATGGTTAGATTTCGCGAAGTCCTTAAACAGTGCTAATAGTCGTACCAAATGTTCACGAATTGTGGAGCTGAGTTGCTCCGCCACCATTCTTGATGGACCATCATTGTTCGGGCAGCGAATCACTGGCACGCTTCCGCTTGTGGCCAGCACGGAGAAGAGCCCCTTGACGATGGCACTCATCGAGTGTTCAATCTGTACATCCGCCACATTTGGGTCGTTGTACGCTCGGTAGCTGTTCTGGAGGTTTAGTGAGAATAGACTTGGCTCCAGTGAGACGAAGTTTGTGTACTGATCGTAAACCTTGGCAATCTACACACCACAACAAACAGAAAGTCGTCAATACGCCAACCCCCACCACCAAACCTAGTGCAATCACATACCATACTGGTACAACCAGCCTCTACCGAAGCGCGAGCTAAATATTCAAGCGATTCACGACTCAACGGGTAGGCAAAGTTGAGATGCACCGAGCTGTAGAGCTCCTTGGAGCAATCTGAGACGATACGCTCCAAGTTCTCGCGCGTAGGTTCGACAAAATAGATAGCTGGGACGTCCGGAATGGCATCACGCTCCGTGTCCAGCAGCATGTGCAGCGTCACGCCCTTCTTGCGCAGCTCGTGCAGTTTGAGAATGGGCGAAATGATGTCGCGGCAGAATCGATCGTAGATGAGGATCTTCCACTGGTCACCCCATCGATCACTGCACAGGAATGAGAGGATAAGCAGTGGGCATAAGTTATGTTGCAGGTTGAGTGAGTGGTGTGGACCGTACACGGAGTCTTGGGCTGCATCCGCAAAGCCGCCAGCGCTTTCAGAGTTAAAGTCAAGCATGCGCAGCAGGTTCTCTATCGAGGAACAGCGGGTGAGAAGAAAGAGCAGAGGTAGGCGAGGACACATACCGCGAAGACGTACCTCGCTGCTTATCTTGAAGCGACTGCGTAGCCGCAGGAGTCATCATCGTCGGTAGACCTATTACAGCAGAGGACACGTATGTGCCGAAAAAATCGACTTGAATGTGCGAAGATTTTGTTTTTTTTTTACTAAATACGAAATCTAGATCGTACCTAGAGTGAAGAAGTTGAGTTGATGGCCATCATCTGAATCATTAATTCATCATGGTCGTCATGGGATGGACATCGAGTTGAATGCAGGGACTTTACGTGTAGAAGAACAGATCCAAGCTGGTTATAACCCCCATATAAAATTACCATAACATTAAAGCGGGCGAATAGCGCAGGCGTCCCTAGATCGGCACCATTCCTCTGGCACCTCAAAAACGGAAAGTGTTACATGCAGAGCGACATGGCTGAGCTCAGACGCACTGTTTCCTCGACGGCGGAGACTTTCTTAAGCGTGGTCTCCAGCATCTCTGCCACTTTCGAGTACATGACGTTGTCCTGTTCCGCAGCGGGATTGCTTCCCGTGCTACCTGTGCTGCACTTGCTCGCGGTGGTTGCGTCGACGGCACTGCGGAAGCGCAGCTTGCACGTGCCCTTGAAATGCTTCAAGAAGCGCATAATAGACGTGAACGTAGAGTTCGCCACCGACGTGCCGTTGATGTTCACCAGTACGTCGCCCTCAGCAAGCGACTCCACGCCCAACACGTCGCTACGAGACGAGAAACCTTTTATCCTGGCACCCATCCCCTTGACGGCCGGCTCGAGCACGATACCGAAGCGGTCGCTAGGGTTCCATAGAACCGACGCCAATCCTTCCGTGCCGAGGTGCCCGGTGGAGGAGAACGCGCTCGAGAGCGAGCTGCAGTACGTCGTCGAGGTTGATGACGACGTATTGTTCACGCGAATGTCTACACTCAGCTGGTGCAGTTGGGAAAGTAGTTCCTTGAGCTGCAAGGAAATAGTGTTCGAGTCCATGGGGTCCATGGTGAATGATGCCGTGTAAAGTTCGCGACCCAAAGACCGAGTCGAGGTCATCATGGACTGGGTCTTCACTAGCATCGGAATATCGTCATCGTCTTCGCTCTGGTTGTGGTCACTACTGCTTATGCTTGTGAGGTCATCCGTTGACGATGTCGACCGCATCTTGGTGCCTAACTGCAACGCGCGCGCGCCGGCCTTGCGGATGAGGTCGATGGTGAAGCTCGGTAAGCTGTTGGAGATGGACAAATCCACGGGGTAGTGGCCACTGCTGTCCTTGGCAAGAGCAGCCTGCAGGTTCACGTCCAGAAGCGCGCTGACCAATAGGCCCGGCGCCTTGGCCTTGATTGCTACGTGCAATGGCAGCATGCCCGAGAGATTTTCGAGCTCGCAGGCGCCCGGGAACGCCCGCACGAGCGTCGAAATGACATCGAGGCTCACCGACGGCTCCGTGCAGGCCCAATGCAGTGGCAACATGCCAAAGTCATCCTGCGCCTGGGCCAGCGCTGGGTTCCGCGCTATAAGCTGCAGCACCTCGTCCCAGTCGCCCTGTTCAGAGAGCTCCAACACACGCTTCCTGTTGACGTCCATCACTATATAATAGTACTCACTGCTGCGTGCGGCTCTGTCCTCGTGCACGAAAGAGGCAAATCTGCTTTTGAGCGAGCTGAACCTTGCATTCTGCAAGCAGGCGGCTAAGAAGGTTGGAAAATGTATGTCTCAGCAGGGCGGATTATTCTCCGGTCCCACCCTCATTGAAGCAAGCCAATATTTGAGGTTGTAATCAGAATACAGTATTGACATCCATAATCCGGTTTTATTCTTTAAGAAATACAAAAAGCTTGAGACCCGGCGAGCGACGCGACCTGGAAGACACAAAGCATTCCACTGGAAGCTCCACAGAAATAAGGCTACCGCCAAACGGGTCGCCGCTTCGGCCGCCGATTGCTGCCTGCAACGGATTCACCCAGCGCTCTTTGAAAGAGTCTTTCAGCTGAGTGCAGTGGCTTCAGATCTGCGACAGCTGCTCGTCGTGCCTGTGTTTGACAAGCGAAACCCTCGAATCGTAACTCACGCTATTAATAATAACGGAAACCTGCTCAACAATTAAGACTACCGGCACGGGAACCTCCTCAGCTGTTTAGACTTACCAGGACTCGTGTAGACTCACTTACGATAGCCACAGAAGCAGCTTAAAGGCCGGCGATGATGGCTGTGGCGGCGCTGAGGATAGACGCTGCTAACTTTTTGCGAAGGATCTTACGGCTGACAACTTTTTACAGAGTGTAATTACGTTTTTATTGACGAATCAGTAACGAGCACCGGTAGCCATTCGTTGGCTTCATGTCTGAGCTTCAGTTTCGCTTCATTTCCGAATTTGTCAGTGGGTGAAACATTTCTGAATGATCGAATTTGCATTGGGAAAACGTTTACGAATGAGTGTTTTGTTTATTCATATTCATTCCCTGTATATTGAGCAAATGATAATTTTCAATCAGCTACTCTGAAAGAGGTTTAGTCGCCTCGCGAAAGGCATGTTAGATAACGGTTTATGATGCTCACTTAAAATTGTAGAGCTACATCACGTAGCGGCCCTTAGAATTGATAACTACTACTGTAGTAGTAGTCTACCATAACTACGTTACTGTAGTATATGTAGGCAAGTTTGCAGAAGCAAGCAGCAGCATGGAGGAAGCGCACCAGGTAAGTGACGATCGCGCGAGATAGCAACACTCGCAGGTATCAACAGCCACTGAGACTAACAGAAAAGTTGCAGTGCGATTAAATCTGTCTGCTGTCCAAGTTTCAAGTGGTTCTACCGTGGTCCAGTGGAGCTATAACGTGATCCACGTGTTCAACGAGGCGAATCGCTTGCATTCTGGCTGAAAGTACCAACCACTAAACGCTGATCTCAAAATATACGCACTTAAAGCTGTATGAGTATGAACTCTTCCTTTGTTTCATTTTCGTCAGCAATCTGGACGGCAGATCGGGTTGGACACCTTGGAGTGTGCATCCATACCAAAATTTATCGGCTCACTCTGCCGTGAGGCACAAGCAATCCAATGGACGCTGATGCAGTGATGGCAGAAATGGAGGTATAAACAATTCTATTTCTTAGCTTTTCTAGAGCGCCTTCTTGCAAACAAACGGCTGTTTTGCAATGCTGAAACGAAGCGCAACGTCGTTTCCACAAAGTTTCAACCGTCAAGTCAAAGTTTTAACAGAAATGATATTTTTGAAAATGCCATCACTGGCTGATGTGCAGCATATGCGTAGGAGACTGCGAGCATTCAATGCCGCCTTCTGAAGCTCGTTGTAGTACACAAACGGACACATCCAATTTTGGTCACGCCGAGGCTATAAATTGACCGCGGCCAGGCTGCCTGCGGGACTTGCGTACCATCGAGCATGATCGCGAGCCGGTAGAGTGAAAATTTTAGTGCTTGAAGAATTTTTCCTGAGACCTAATCATCGCAATTTTAGTTTACAGTTCATTACTGGAACTGTAAGTGTGATTGCATTATCTACTTAAACGGGGTGCTATTCGATTCCCTTCATTGTGCGTTAGAGAAATTATCGGTTTGTTTTCGTATTTAAAGGTTATTATATGATACATAAGCAAATTTCGGTAGCCCGCTGAAAGAGGAACTTGGATGTGGCTACTTTGTAAAAAAACGATGCGATCGCACTTGAGGTTGCTGCGGCCGATCGCGGCGCCCGCCAAAAGCAAAGAAGCTCTGTGGGCGCAGGAACGATATCGGGCTAGGAAGGCCAGGTGGCAAATAGGCAGGCCAGGCAAGAACAAACGCTATCCCTCGTAGCATGAAACGCGAACGACCCCCGAGCTTCCCCACTCTCCCCTCTTTGAACAGCAGCCGCAACGTCGCTGCTTGCAGACCGCACCAGGATCATGTGATGGTTCACAAGCGTCTTCGCAACTCTTCGTCCTTTAACAAATCCAATGTGGCCCGCAACGGCAATGGATATGGAACCGTCAGCAACAGTAATAACTACAGCAGCAATTTAGTTTGCCAGCAAACGCCGATCACGCCGACCTCGACGTCCGCGGCGCCACCGGCGACTCTGATGCAGTTCGCGGACTTTTACGTGGATCCCTCGGCGGTGTCGCCCGCTGAGGCAGTGAGCCTTGCCGAAGAGATGGCTGCGGATTTCTACAGTGAGGTATCTATCATGTACGATATGCTTTCGGACATTAAGACGCCCACCGCTGAGGGCCGCGCTGTGGACGAGCTTATGCGCCGCCTGCAAAATGTTTTTAGCGTCGACGACGACGGACGTGCCGGTGGCAACCTGTCGACTCAGGTTGCCAACGTTCGCGGACTCTACAACGGACTCATCCGCGTGTTTATCTTCCTGTACCAGCGATACTATCGCGCTTTCGTAGTGCTGGAGGTGAGCGAACTTCTGGCTGCAAGCTGGCAGCGTTTGCTTGCTTTCGTGATCGAGTACCGCATTCTGGACGAAGTGTTCGTCCGCAAGGTGTACGACCACGTCGCCCAGATCGTCCGCTCCTCGTGATAAACATCAAGAACACGAAGAAGCGGCGGGGACGCGTCGTCCAGGTAACTTGAGTCCCGGAACAAAAGTCAAGATCTGGTGCCACCAGGCCACCAGTGGTGGTGGTGTTAGTAGCGTAGAACCGCTCAGCTGCAGCGTGGGCTGCTCCTCTGGCCCCAAGTATAAAATAAAGCTCTGTTATCATTAGAATCTATGTTTTCATCATCGTTGCCGTTGAGTTCATGTCGAATGTGCAAGGCACCAAGCGTAAATGGTCTCGTCAATAGATCCGTGCAGGTGAAACTGCGAATACACTATAAACTCGTCCATTACATGTAGGTACATGTACATGTTAGGTCCGTAGTGCCACGTCTGACTGTTTCCAAACAAAAATTCCAGATGGACGCAGTAAGGAGTGATGGTCATTTCTCTATACAGCAACTTCACCAGGCCTGGCAGGCAGTCCGCATTCCACGGCATAATAGAGCGCAATGGCGACTGTCTGCGGCGCCTTCCGGCAGCTAACGAGCGCGTGCGTGTCTGCGCCGGAGTCTCCAGCAGCGCTAAAGGCCGGACGAGCGTCGTCCCTGTCGTCGTCGCGCGAATTGGCTCTCTTTTCAGCGCCTAATACAGCGCCCCTGACATTCACGGGACCCGCCACGCGCATCGCTCGCAACAGTCGTGCAGGCCAGGGGAGCTACACATCGCTGGAGCAGTTTACGCGCTCCGTGGAAAAGATTTCGACGTTGCGCGTGGCCAGGCTGCGCGCGGGCGAACGCGCGGGCACCATGTTTAGCTCTTTGGACGCGTTACTGGGTGTGCAATTGGTGGCCTCGTCACGGCACGACTTCCGCGTCTGTGTCAACTTTGTGCTGCCTGGTAGCGACGCTGAGGCACTAGGTATCCACCCAGCAGCGCTGGTGGCTGCTATAAACGGCAAATCCATACGTGGCGTGAGTCTGCAGCGCGTACTGAGCACAATTCGACGCGCTCTCTGCACGAACGATAACAGGAATGATGGCACAGCCATCGAGGTGCCGAATCTTGGGGAGCATATTGAGATTGATCTAGCCCAGAGAGAGCACGAGATGAATGTAGACCGCAACCCATACGCGCTCACGCAATTCCCGTCGCCCCAGGGCCATCACTTACCCGGCGTAAAGCAGTTCCAAGACGACTTAGAACCAGACACGAGACAGGAGCCCATGCAGATACAGGAACAGACCTCTCCAACTCTGGGAAGACAAAGATCCAGGTCTTTCAAGCACTTTTGGATGTCTGACAGGTCCAGCAAAGCTTGTTATGAGTGCGAACAGCTCTTCACATTCTTCAAAAGGAGACACCACTGTCGATCGTGTGGTCAGATATTTTGTGCGAACTGTTGTGCGAGACTGCCGCAGTCCTTTGGAGGCAACAAAGTGGATGAATCTATTGAACGACTGAGGAAGCAGCTGGTGTGTCATACGTGCCATAGACAGCTCCGAGAAGGCCTGCAGATGGAGCTTACAGGAGCCAATTTTGAGGAAGACCCACAGAACTCAGTGAGATCTCCTCGTGCTCAGACGCTGCTACTGATGCCGCAACATATCGCTGAAGCTATGGAACGCTCGACGTCCGACGCTTCTAATTACAAACAGCTGGACAAGTCAGAGTTGTTTGGCAAAGACGAGATCAGCGACGATATGCGCGTTAGTGAATCGTTGGAGAAGTCGCGACCGCCAGTGCTGTTTAGTATGTTTCCGAAGGTTCAGATCGTTGCGAGTGCGCAGCATTTGGCACATCAGCCTCATTTACATGAGTTGACGAAGGAGGTCAAGCAAACTGGACATGATACTGGACGCAGACTGAGGACATTTAGCGATTCTCAGATGCTATCTGGAAGGAAAGACGCTCAGCACGCGTCGCGAAAACTCAAGCGCTCAAACAGCCAGACGGATTTAGGGAACCCGAGCAACCATCGCTGGAGCGAAGCAGAGTTTAAGCGTCTTGTCGCAGAGTCGAATGCTCAAGCACGACTTGCCGGAGCGTTCCCTCCCACCTCGAATGCAATGACAACGCGTCCCAAGGCACTGTCCGCGTCATTTGACACGCCACGCTTCGGAAACGCTGCTCAGTGGTGTCCGTTCGGCCCTAACAAACTAGCAGCGAAGGATTCCGGCATCCTTACTATGGTTGGATTGTCCCAGGATGTTCACAACGAGGCAGAAAACTCTGAATGTGTTGCCAGACGTGACGCAGCCTTGGAGAAAATGTCTAAAGATGCTCGTGATCGTATCGAAGAGCGCATCTTCCATTTGTTGGACAGCTCCCCGGCAGTGTCGCAGCTGTTGATGGTCGAGCAGCATAGATGGATGCAAATTATCAGCTATTTCGCTCACCGAGCGGCGCTAACTGTATCCTGTGAGCCTGATAAAGGTGATTTGCTGGATATTATGCACTATGTCCGTGTCCAGTGCTTAGATGGAGGCCGCGTGCAAGATAGTTTCTTTATCGACGGCGTTCTCGTTCACAAAAGTCTGGCTCGCAAAGGAATGAGAAGCGATATCCTGAACCCGCGTATCCTCCTGATCGCCTCAGCTTTAGACTACCAGCGCAAGAAGGAGGCTATATCGTCGCTGGAGAGTGTTGCTGTTCAAGAAGTGGAGTACATGCACATCGTTACGGAGAAGATCCTGACTCTCAACCCTGATATTGTCATGTTTGAAGGCCATGTGCACCGAGTTGCCGAGGAATTTCTCTGCAAAGCCAACGTATCAGTCGTCAAGAACGTCCGGTTAATCGACTTGCAGCGTATTGCTCGCTGCACGGGCGCATCTGTACTCACATCGTATGATCACATTGACAAAATGTCGGATGTCGGGGTTATCGGCACCTGCAAGCGATTCTACGTCCTACTGAGCGATCAAGAGCCCAAAAGTGCGAAGAAAATTGCATTTAGGGCCAATGCGGATGGATTTTACGTAGCAGAAGACAGCTATGCAGTCTCCAAGCAACGGAAGAAGCGCACACAACGTCAGAACATCGTGTTCGAAGGAGGAATTACATCAAAGGGCTGCACTTTGTGCTTGCGTGGAGGAACATCAGACGTTTTCACGGAGATTACTAACGTACTGACCGCAATCATCCGAGCCGCCTACAACATGCGGCTGCAGAGGTCAATGCTGGCAGCTTACGGGTATATTGCACCTTGCCAGAACCATGAGCGGTCTGTAGCAGAGGAATGGTTTGCCAAGTCGTCGACATCCCTCTATATCTCACTCAAGTCTAATTCTCTGTCGATGCGTGCCGCCCTGAAGGAGACGCAGGCGATGTGCAAGTGGTGCAAGGCTCACACACGGTTTAACAATATCAGCTCGCTCCGAGTGGTTCGTGGAGCAGACGACGACGACTGTAGCGTGTCGAGCACATCCGAAGTGCAGTCGGGTCACCCCAATTGGTGCACATGCGGTGCAAAGTCGTCCAACTCTCTTAGGGATCGCATCCTGTTTTCTACGTGCTGGAGTTCGCTGGAGGGTAAAACGGCGTCCAAAGCAGACATGATGTGTATCGACTTCTACAGCTCCAACGACATGTCCGTTGGCCAGTTCTTCGACAATTTTTGCTTCTCGAGCAGCAAAACTGAGTTTAAACGCGCATTCTCAACGTCGAAGCTGTCGTTTTCACATGATACTGGCCGTGTGATCGTACGAGTGAAGGATTTGAATGATTTTAAGGACTCAAGTGACCAACTACCAACGGAATTCCTTCGAGAGCTCAACTACCGTGCTGTCCTGAAGCATATTCGGTCCGAGGATGTGCTAATGTGGTCACGCAACATGAGCGGTGGTAACCACTTGTCCTCGGAGTATTCTTTGGTGCCGCGTGACTTGTGGAACTACTCGTTTGGAAAGTTTCTGGAGGATATGCTCTACGGGAAGGCTATGGACATTGACTGTGTCCGCTTTCCCCATTTGGCTGGTGTGAGTGGGTCACGAGATTCGTCGCTGGTTCACTATTTCTCTCGTCGGGGACGAGTTGTCAGCGTTCACGTGGAGCCTCTCGAGCCTGTTCTCCACGTTGCGTTGCAGCCGGCACTTTGGAAGGAACATATTGACCATCAGGTTCAGCTTGATGCCATCCATGATCTTTGCGATCTCGTTCGTGAAGTTTACGGCGTCACGACGTCGAAAGTTGCTGAGTCGATGGCCGATCTGGTCACACCGCTCCATGCCAAGCAGAACTTGAAGATCCTGAGGAATGAAGTCCAGCAATGGTATTCCTGCTTCGGCGCCAAGATCGAGTCGAATCCGCCGCAAGATGTGTTCGCGTATAACGCTCACTTTCGTGAAATCTACGAGTATGCAGTCGGTTGGAGCTTGCGTATCACACGCGCTGTTCAGGCTACAGTTAAGCCCACGATGGCGAGTCTTGTCAATAGCCCAAAGAGCGCATTGCCTAAGGCTTGGTTCGACCAGTTAGCACAGCAAGCGGAATCCAGTGAACGCTACAGCGACCGCTACAGTGAGCCCCCTACTCCCAGTGAACTTGAAGCAACGCCAGTAAACATCAACTTTCAGGAGCCTGGAAACTTGGCGCATCTCGCAAGTTTTGCACGCAGCTTGGCTGCTGCCAAGAGTGCTTCTCCAGCTGGAGGAATGGCTGAAGTAGCCAACGAAGTAGCCAATACCTTGCGACAAAATGGAACTACGAGCTCGCGTCAATCGGAACCATGGGACACAGACGAAAGCTACGATCGATACGATGAATCGAGCCACTCATTCCCAGCCGACTATAAGGTGGAAACGGAATCGTTTCCGGCAGCGTTGTTTAAGCAATCCATCTCAACCGTGGGTGTTCCTGGCCATGTTTCAGCTACAATGGGAGCACTGGCATCCAAGACAGCGCTTGAGAACTTCCGTTTGACGCAACAAGCTAAGAAACCTGACGGGTTGGGCTACTTGGCACTGCCTAAACGTCTACTGGAGTGGCATCCTAGCTTGCTCATGGGTGCAAACAAGGCTACGGTTCTGGTTAACGCTAAACAGCCGACTTCAGTGGTGGCGTATTCTTTGTTTTCGAACGAGTACAGCCAATGCATCAACGATAACATGAGGAAGGAAGCCACGCGGTTTGCTCTCGAGTCGAAGACGAACGGCACGTCGCCTCCTGTTGACTGCGATCTATCCGAAGAGATCAGGAGCATGCTACGTGTTCTCCGCTCCACAACGCGCAACAATGTGGACCACAGTTTCGTCGACGAAAACCAGTTCCAATCTGCCATGCGCTTCAGCTGCAAGTCGTACTACGCCATGCAATTCCACGCACTCCGAAAACTGTACTACGGCGGTGACAGAAACTATGTGGAATCTCTGTGCAACTGCCAGCAATGGAATGTAGCAGGTGGTAAGTCTGGCGCTGGTTTCTTAAAGACCCGTGACGAACGCTTTATCGCGAAGGCTATCCCGGAGATCGAGCTGCAAATGTTCCTGAGTATGGCTAACGAGTACTTCTGCTACATGGCCAAGACGTTTGAGAACGACCTGTCTTCCATGCTGTCAAAAGTGCTGGGTATCTACAAGGTTTCCATCTCCAACACGACTCAAAGTGGCGACAGTGACCAGAACGTGCGTATGTGCGTGGTCGTGATGGAGAATTTGATGTACGGACGCGAAGTGGACTTTTCGTTTGACCTGAAAGGCAAGATGGAAGGACGATACAAAGAGGATCAGAGTGGAGACAGTCGCAGCGTCTTGTGGGATCGCAATTTCGTTGAGTTAGCTGGTGGGATCCCGTTGCCTTTGCAAGAGTCTGCGTTGTCGCTGCTTCTGTCTGCCATCATGAACGATACAACTTTCTTGGCATCGGTGCAAGCCACAGACTACTCCATGCTGGTGGGCTATGATGTCAAGAAACAGGAGCTGGTGGCGTGTATTATCGACTATATCCACAAGTATGATTTCATGAAGATGATGGAGCACGCCGGCAAGCGATTGATCCAGGAGGAGGGCGAGATCACGGTGCTCAACCCGAAACACTACCGCAAGCGCTTTTGTCTGGCCATGAACAAGTATTTCGTCACCATCCCGTCGCGTTATACTAAGGTGACGACTGTTGTACGAAACACGGCATCCACCACAACTGTCGGTAGCACTGGTACAACTACCCAAGACGAGGACAAGGACAGAGACTTCATTCAACCTCCGTACAGCACCAGCACGAATGCCAGTAGTGTCAGCACGATCGCATCGGTTGTGGGCACTCATCGCCGCCAGCTTTGAGAGGGAACGACAGCACCGCGGCGACAGTAATTTACACTGTACACTAGCGCAATCTTGTCAGCAGAGCACGACGAATTGCTGGAAATCAAGCGAAGATGCGGACGAACTGGAGCAAGTCGAGTAGAATATCGTCTCGAGGTAAAAATGAAATGCAGTTTCACATCGCTAGTTTTTTGTGTTTTGTGTCTCTTGATAGGGTGAACCAAGCTGGATGCCGAGAAGATGGAGACGATCGTACTGCTGGAAGCCGTTCTTCATGACTACACTCCTCGCACTAAAGTGTCGAATCCGTTCAAGCCCAAGGAAAGCCGATGGTTGTCTGCACTTCGTCCAGCGAAAGCTGCTTCAGCTCGCGAGATCGTCGGGAAGATACAGGTGTGTTCTTCGTGTGCTGTGGACAAGTGGACTTGTTCTTAACGTGCTTTGTGGCAGCTTGTTCGACGGCTAACTCCACCTCCAGCTGGACCGACGAGTCCTGTACTGACGTATTGGCTGCGCTTCGAAGACGTTCGTATCCGAAATGACCGTGATCTCCCGCTGTACGTAATTATATCTCGAGCTAATGAACGGGCGTTGGATGACGAACACAGCGTGAAGAAGATGGAGACTGGTGCTCAACCTGTGCTACTCGATTGTGGACCTGATGGCCAGTGGAAAGGATTGCACATGCCTCGCATGTTTGAGCAGGAGCTGTTAGTGTTTGATCCGCTTGTGTTTGCGAGTGTGGCAATTGGGAAACCGGCTTCTGCGAAGCCTCCTACGGCGCAGATGCTTGTGTTGGCGTATGGAGTCTTCGAGACGTACGTACCGCCGACCAAGTCAGCGGAACAAGTCGCACTGGAGATGGAAGCTCTCTCCGACCGGTTCTTGCAGACGGTCATGGAGGTGGAGCAAGACCAACTTCAAGGCGCAGAGGGGCTATCTCTCGATGCTTTACAACGCAATGCGCGTCAACTATTTCGCATGTTTGACCAGGACAAGTCGGATTCGATCGACTTCGAAGGTGCATTTGCATTGTTGTATCCTCTCGTGGTGCTGTCTCACGTTAATGCTATTTATTCTCTAGAGTACAAGCAAATGCTGGCTTACATGAAGGTCAATTTGTTGGAGTCGAAAGCTAAACGCTTTTTCCGATTGGTGGATGACCAGAACAAGTACGTGGACTCTTCTTGCAGTCTCACTCTTGTTGTAACTGTACTAACAGGGTGTGAATTCTTACAGAGGCTACATTGATGAACGAGAGTTCGTCATTGCAATGTATATAACTAACTACTTGCGCGCCCAGCAGAAGCTGCAACGGGATGACACCAACACTACGAACTCCATGCAGACTCTGTCACCGATCGATGTATTTCATCAATTGGATGGAGACCGAGACGAGCTTCTAAACGCCTTCGAGTACGAGAAAGCGCTGGAGCTGCTCGGTGTTTCTCTCAAGACTAAACGTGCTCGTAAAGTGGCACGTGCGAAGCTCCCCAAATCGACAACGATATCCCTAGAACAGTTCAAACATGCATGGGTGGAGCTGGTGGACGTCCGAGCTGAGTTACAAAAGCGGAATGCTGAAGGGCGTAATGGTCTGATGAGCCAAAAGAAGGGTAAGAAAGTGATGGAGAAAATGCAGAATGCGCTGCTAGATGAGATATATCGGGAGGAGCAGGAAAAGCTGCGTGCAGCGCTTGAAGCGAAGGAAGTTGTCGTACGCCTTGAGAAGGAGCGACGTGCAGCTGAGCAGGAAGAATCACGGCGTTTGTTTCAGCAGCAACGTCATGCAGCTACTTCCACGCGAACCAAAGAAGCGCTCCGTGAACGCCAAGACAAGATTAACCGAAAGAAGGAGCGTATGATTAAAGAGCGACAAGCTCGCGAAGAGCGACGTCTACTTGATCGTGCTAAAGTTGAGGCTGAAAAGCGCGTTACGCACGAACGAGAAGTGGTGCAGGAGCTCATGGAGTCCAAGATGGAGCGGATCATTCGACGTAAAGCACGCTATGGTGACGACATTGTCGACCTACGTGGTCGCTGCTTAAAGGCGCTCCCACACGACTTGTATCATGGTCGGGATGCACTCTCATCGCTGTCGAGTCTGCTCATCTTGGATTTAGCTCGCAACCAGCTTCAGAGCCTCCCAGGCGCTATCTTCACGCATTTATTCTCACTGCAGTCACTGGATATCAGTAGTAATGAGCTTACTGGTCTTCCAGAAGAAATTGGTGAAGCACGTGACTTGCAGCTCCTTGACGCTCGCTCTAATCGACTAGCGACCACCCCAAAAGGATTGGCGAATCTACACGAACTACGTGTGTTGCATCTGGCATTCAATCAGCTGTCGAACTTTGGAGATAATTGCCTCGGTCTTCGCTCACTTGAAGAACTCAACTTGGCAAGCAATATGCTAGAGGTCCTAGCAGATGACATCGGAGAGTATCTGGTGAAGCTGGTACGCCTTAATCTGCGAGGTAATCCGACCCTCAAGCGACTTCCGAACAGCTTACAGCAACTTCGAGATTTGAGTATCTGGGATCTCAGCGCTTGTGATCAAAAGCGGTTGGGTAGAGATGTTTTTGGCCCGCAACTCCAGAGTCTCCGCAGTCTGAACTTGTCGTTCAACGCACTGTCAACGTTACCGGATGGCGTTGGGGCGATACCCAAGCTCCAGGAGCTGAATTTCAAGTCGAACACGCTCGGATCGCTACCGTCAGCAGTGAATAATCTTTCCGGACTGGTTATTCTGAATGGAGACAACAACGCGCTTCGGTGGCTTCCCTCTGGCTGTGGAGAGCATTGGGCTTTATTAGAGGAATTACGACTGACACACAATCGTCTGACTGTTTTACCTGTCACGATGGGACTGCTACGTTCTTTACGAAGACTTCATCTGTCGAACAACCGATTAACGGCTCTACCTCTTGAACTTGGGGCTTTGACTCGTCTCCGGGAGCTGGACGTGTCTTGGAATCAACTCACCAGCATCCCCGATGAGCTTGGATGCCTTGAGTCGCTTACCTCGCTTGATCTATCACACAACGAGTTGTTGACATTCCCTCGAACGCTAATGATGCTGACGCGCTTGACAAGTCTGCGTTGCTCGCACAACAGCCTCACGACACCACTCGAATCGGGTCTGGGAGATCTAACGTCTCTGCGTTACGTGGATCTAGCGGAAAACCGCCTTGTCGAACTTGAGCCGTGTCTTTATGAACTTCCAGAGGTGGAAGTGCTGAATCTGTACGGAAACAGAATAACGATGCTACCTCGAGAGATGGCCCAACACTGTCGTGCACTTCGTAAGCTGGACTTGTATAACAACGGTCTGCACGCTCTTCCCTTGGAACTGGCTGACGGACTGTTCGCACAGCTTGACGTGATTTCAATTGGACGCAACCCGTTGACGCTTCTGCCGGAGAAAATGAGCAGTACATGGAAGATGAAAGACCAGTACCAGACGAGCTTTGCGAATGGATATACTCCTACCGAGACTAAGGCATGGGTCGCAGATAACAGGGTTTGTTACCCTGTATTTGTACGGGTGTGGGAGGAGCTGATGGTCGAAGTATCGACTTCTCAAACATTACCGGAGATTGATGAAAACTCTGTGGACAGGAGCGAAAGAAGCGCCTTGAAGTCAACGTTATCAAGTGATGAGTTTTGTGAGCGCGTGGGAGTTTTGATGAAAGCAAAGGAGACGTGGCAACCACGCTACGAACGGCTAGCTCGTCACTACTTTTATGAGTTTAAACACGTTGGTCACACTACGGTATTCGACGCATCGACTCAGCACGAGGTTGGGAATCGAAATCTACAAGTCGAAAGAGACTTGCAGCGTCAGCGGCTGGAGCGTGCGGGGTCTGCTATTGAAGGATGTGACCGCATTCGAGCGCACTTAAAAGCTGTGTACCGTGCAGACGCAGATGTATTAGTGCCAGCTATGAAACATGCGCATGAACGACGTGTTAAGCATGAAAAGAAGCTCCTCAAACAGGCTCGACACGACGCACAGGAAATCAACGCCGGGATCAAAGAAAAAACAGAAGCTGCACAAGGAAAACACAAGGAAGCGCAGAAGCTTCAACGTACCGAATTTGCAGATGAAATGAAGCGTCTTGCTCGTGAACGACAACAAATGAAGCAGCAAAAGAGTTCGCTAAGAAAACCTAGCACCCGAAAGATCGTGGCTACTGCAGAAGACTGCGAAGATGACCCTGAACGTGAGCATTGAGATAGAATATGAAGCGTTCTGGTCGATGTGTACCCTGGTCTACGCGTCTCCTGCTGCTTCTGCCGCTGCCGCCGCAGCTTCATCTTCGAGCTGTTGTGCTTGTTCAGCCATGGTAGTGATGCTCTCAGCACGGGCAACAACAGCAAGGCTCCATATGTAGAAGCATGAGGCTACTGGACTCGCAGTATCGACGTCTGTCTTGGAGATCTCAGCGAGGTTCTGCTTCGCCTGGGAGACGGCAGCTGGTGTTGCTGTTAGAGCTTTTCTGATGGCATGGAGTCCGCTAGCACTCGTACAGTCCGCTTCAGCCAAAGACCGCACAGTCGCCAGAGACGCGTCAAATGCGCTCAAAGATGTCGTCAACTCTGTTTCTTCTAGCAAAGGAGCGATCTTGTCCCAACTTGGTTGACCCGTAGCAGGATTGTACAGCTCGCGACGCGTAAAGCCAAGAAGTTCTAGCGCTGTTGCGAACGTTGTCAGCACGAATCCCCTAAAAGGAACAACGTGGGCAGAAGCGAGCGATAACGTTGGGATGTGTGATATCAGCAGTGCTGTCAGGAACGAAAGCCGAAGCTCCGCTTCCTTTACAGCACGTTGTTGTTGAGCTGCTTCACTGAGTTCTTCACCTTCTGATGGTCCCGGTAATTGTGTTGCCAAGTTCTCTTCTTGAACAGCCACTTGTGCAGCAAACGCCACTAGGAACTCTCGAAGTAGCGGCTTATCGTTAGATAGACACCTCTCGTTGTCTTTCATATAAAGCGCGCGTTCCTTCTCCTCCAAAGTAGTCAGGAAGAGCTCGGTGGCGTGACGGAAGCGGTCGATCTCTTTCTTGGTAAAGGCCCGAGCCTGACCTATGGTGTCGACGGAGAAGACAAGCCACTGCTCGAGCACATTCGGCTCCTCTGGGTTGCTCTCATTTTGCACGTCAGCATGCAAGTAGCTCTTGTACTGCCCTGCACGTGCAACGAGGGCACCGAGCTTTGGCACACCGAAGAATATGACTCTTGGCTCGCGTAGAACGTTCTCAATATGCACGAATTTTGGCGTAGCTGCTGGAAGTGCGTTTCCCTCTGCATCAGCAGCAGGGTTACCGTCTTCATCCGTCGGTGCAATCTCCTTGAACACGTCAAAGGTGACGCCGACACCACGACGAACATCTTCTTCTCCTTCGTCGGTAGACTGGGCCACGAACTTGTCCACTACAGTAGATTGTGGATGCTTGGAGCTCGCTATGAAGTGGACGATGCTGTTCCCTTGTGGATCAACGCACTTACGGCCAATATAGGCTTCTTCAGCGTTAAGTATTGAGCACATCCACTCTAGGAATCGCTGAAACACCAGCGCCACACTCGCTTCGTTGTGCAGCTGGTCGTGCACTTGCTTCTCCTCCTCGAGCATTTTCTCCCACTCAACTTGATGCCGCTGTTGCTCCGCATCAGCCACATCCAGATGAACAGTATCACGTGGTGTTGCGAGCTTCTGTCTTTGCTTAAACTTTTGCAGCTTCAGTTGTGCCTCAACGTTGGCCACATGTTTGAGCAAGTAATTACCCAGAAACTCGACAGGATCTTCAGGCTGCAAGATCGCTAATTGCGCCATTGCTTCCGTCAACGGAGCGCTCACAGTTTGGCGCAGATACGCATGATCCAGCTCGAAGTTCGCCATGAGAGGCAAACATAAATGCCCACAAGATGGGTACATGTATCTTGAAGCGTCGCGTCGTTTCCTTCCAGAACCACCCCATCATTACACAATGTTGGTGTTGACCACATTTCCTGCCGCATTTTGAATCGTGTGAGCATGGCAGACCCGCTGCTCTCGCCCTTCGCGGAGCTTTGTGGCGCTCTGCGCGGACTCCAGGAGCAGGTGGAGCAGCTGTCGCGCGTACACGATGCCGTCGATGACTTTAACTCGGCATTTGGCGCTTTTCAGGGAGCGATGGCGCTGCACGCGTCGTGTCTGACGTATCCCAAGAACGCTCCTCCGCCGCCGGTGGCTGCTCCTCCTCGCGGACGTATCTCGCAGGCAAAAGAAAAGGAACCAACGTCTCCTGAGACGGGGATACCGCTACCCAGCAGCTCAAGCGTATCACCTAACGACACTAGCGTCCCGAAGAATCAAAATGGGACGAAGATGAAAGCGAATGGCGAGTCCAAGCAGATGAAGAAGAAGCCTGCTACTACGATGAAGAGACAGGCGAAGGTGGACTCGAACAACACCCGGATAAAGAGACGAAAGCCTGCGCCCAAGGCAGTCAAACCTGCATGGACGTGGGAACGCCGTACGTTGATGAAGAGACTGGAAGAGGTCGACAAGATTTACTTACTGAGGTGGTTGTTGTTGCAGATATTCGGGAGAAGATCCCACGCAAGTATCAGAGTCCTGCAGAGCTCAAGAAGCTCGAGAACATTGTGCTCTATCTCAAGAACCGACACTGCGCCATGTACGTCTTGAGACTACACGTCGTGGCTTTTATTTTGATTTGCTAATTGTTTTGAGTTTTAATGCACAGTTCTATCTCCGACTTGGTCAAGCACAGCGGATTGCCGGTAATTCGTTGCAAGGAGATCTTGCAGACACTCATGAAGCTCGACATCATCGAGCGCAAGCGCGAGAAATCGGTACTCTTTAACCTTTGTTGTGGGTGATGTACCGTGGAACTTAACGCGTTGTCTTGTTCTTTCACTTTGTTCAGGGTTTCGTCTACAGTTTTGGGTCTTCGGACTGAGGATCGCGTGGGTCCCATCGATCACTTTTTGCTTTTTCATGTGGTGAGCCTGAGGGCCGTATTTATCCAATTGATGCGTTTTCCACTCGACATGCCACTCATCACGTTACGTTTCACTTAAGTTCCGAGTCGTCTTTGGTCTCCCACCGTTCATTAATGCTTTCCTCGAGTGCCATGTCATCGCGTGAAAACCGTGCGAGTCGAGCAAGCGCGTGGGGCGACGCCTTTGGAATATTTACAGCTGCGCCACTTGACCCCCCACCGTCACGTACAACGTCGGCAAAACTTAACGATAAGCTCATGGAGCGTTCGCTGTTCTTCCGACTAAGCACCTTGGTAATACTTTGGCCGTCAATCTGCTTCAAAGACGACTGTCGCTGTCCGTATTCCGTGGAGCCTTGACGGAGCAGACGTGCTGGGACGTTGGAATTGTGAGTGCTGATCTGGCGTGGACTTCCGAGATGTCGTTTCCTTGATCGATCACTGTGACTGGCTGTTGAGGCTGATGAGCGTGTCGTGAGCTTCGCACTTTCGCTCTCACTGTGTCGACGCGAAGTCGGTTCGTTGCTGTACGCACTCACACTGCGAGGCTGCTGTACGGTGGCTTGATGGAAAGGCTGTGGCGGTTGATAGTAGTGATGCTGGTGGTACGTGAACTGTTGCTGGTTGTAAGGGTGGAATGCGTACGGGTGCTCCACGCCGCCGATGTACACTGTGCCCCCAACCGTTGTCGACGTTGCAGCATCAGACTTTGCATTTACGGGAGCACCTGGACCCAAGATGGCTCGGAGAATGTTGTCTGGATGGAGCCCAACACCTGCCACTAAACCCATCCGGTTGTCTGCGAACATCGTTGGGTCTCGCGACGCAGAAAGTAGCGCGAGATGAGCCGCTGAAAACGCGCGTCTGATCTGCATAATGCGGAAACAGTTTCGTCCGACGTTGTTACTTGGATTTAAAGGATCTTCAATGAACACTGGGTCGAACTTGTGAGGATCGTACGTCTGCTGTTGTAGCTGCTGGTAGTCCAAGAGTCCAGTCGCAGCGCCCATGCCATCCAGTGCTCTTGATGCCGGCAAGTCCAGGGAAGAACGATAGCCGTATCGGCGTATTCCTTGAGCAGCCTCAGCATTCGGTGACAGTTGCATGTGCGGTTGCGCAGGTACTTGCCAATGCTGAGCATAGCCGTATTGACTTGTCCGATCATCCACTGCTGCGTCATCAGCCGCGTATTGCTGATACTGATGTGGCACTTGATGAGGGTCGCCCATACCTGTCGTCCCAGGAACAGCTCCAGCCATAAAGGTGCTTTCTCGATTCAGGAAGCAACGTGAAGCTACACTGATACCGGTTGTGCGTGGATCAAACCGGTTGCCGTAGAAATCCAAGAAGCCCATGAGCATTAGACCAAAGTCAGCCACACCCGCTTGAACAGTTGACAAACTGTGTTGAACCGCTCTGGAAGCGTTCGCGAACCCATTGGGCATTGTGTCGCTGTGTTCCTGGAGATATCGTGCTACAAGGAGCAGCAACGCGTACGACGAGAGTCCTCCCGAATACGCCACTGCCAAGCCACGTTCGATAGCGAAGCTCTTTAAGACCAGCATCATGGGCGCTAGTGGTGGAAATTCATGCAGCAGTGCTAGGACGACGTCGTTCGTAGCCAACCCATTGTGACCAGGACCTTCAAACGATATGTCAAGCCTCACGTTGTACGGCGGAGCAGTGAGGAGCGTAATGATGGGGACAGCAGCATGGGGTAGTGTCTTGACCGAGTCACGTACGACCCACGGCTCTTGTTTCAACTTGCGGGCCAGGTTCTGTTGCCATGTCTCCTTGATGGCATTTCGACCTTCTAACACGCCGGCAGCGTCAGCAGGAGCATCACGACGTACTTTTGGTAAGCAGATGACGAGATCCACATCGCTTGACGGAAGTACCAGTCTCGTTACATGCGACCCGTAAGGACGCACTTGAGCACGCGGCCATAGCGATTGCACGGTCGCCATACACAACCGTTGAGCGGCTAGTTGTGCAGGGAGACGAGCATCGCTATCTGCTTGAAGCTGAGCAGCGAATTCGCACAGATCCCAGTGTAGTTTACTGCGTGGAGGCAGCACCGACAAGGGGACGGACACGAATGGACCCATGACAGAGTTTGCTGTTGCATAGGCTTCCGGAAGGGGAGGTGCTGCAGTAGGCGGGCTGTCGTCCTGTTGGTCTAGAGATGATGGCGCTGGTGAGAAAGGAGCTGCGGACGAGCCACAGGAGCTTGCGTTGCCTAACGACGAATCCTCCAATCCACCGGTGTTAGCAGAGACAGAGGTCTGCCATAACTGCAAGTCTTGGATATTGTTCTCAATGTTGTGCAACTGAGCGGTCAACGTCGCTACGGTTTGCTTCAGAGTGGTGATTTCAGAAGATGCAGAAGCGGCTTGTTCATCCATCACCTGCAGCATGACCAATAGGTAAGTACACGGATACAAAGAGCCATTCACAAGATACACGTACCTTCGCTTTCTCGGTCAGTTTTTCCTCCAGTTGAACAATTCGATCCAAAACCATTGTAACCTTGGCGATCGCATCGTTTTCAACAGGTTTGTCTGCAATTACCGGCGAAATCAATGCCGCTTTAGCGTGCTGGTCGCATAAATTCCGATTGTTGTTGCCTGACTCTCTTTCCTCAGGCGAATCTTCATCCCTTCGAGCACTAGCAGCGCGATGACAAGCACACTTACAACAGTGATAACAGTCTGTCCACGCATCGCTTTTACCACCAGTCGACGCAGCAAGACATCGTCTCGGAGCGTCATAATTCTCCGTTACCTCCTCTTCGTCCTGGTCGCGGGCGTAATCAAAAGGCCATGGGCGTCGTCGACGTTTGAGCGCACGCTGGCGATCGAAGAAGCCTCCTTCGCGATACAAGAAGTCCGATTCATTGTCGCTCTCCGCCGCGCTCGACGCACCATCATCATGTTCTCGTATTGATGCCACTGTCAAATTCGGTTTCTCTTGCTCCAAGTGGCTGGCACCTCGCCGACTTGCGTCCAGCCCAGCAATCTTGGAAAAAGACGCCAGCGAATATTTTTTTGTCGATCCCGATATCCTTCCAGTTGCAAAACGAGACGATGCTGAGGAAGTTGACGAGGACGACGACGGTGGCGGAGGCGGGTCTAGTTCTGCTATTGCCACCGTGGACACGCCCTTGTCCGAGATGCCTCCATCTTGAGCCTTGAATTGCCAGTGGTTAAAATGCCAGTCAAGAGCAGGAGTCGGGGAAACGGTACGGTGTGCGGAGGTCTGCAATGAGAACACTGACGGCAGATACCACTCGAAATTTGACGTGTCTGAACTCGCTTGAGTATCGTGAGCAGGAGTGGGACCATCTGCCGCTTGATTCCCTTCGCTATCTTCATCAAGGTCTTGTCGAGAAACACGCGGTGGTTGGGTGTGGTGGTCTCGTGGTGCCAACGACAGGAAGAACGGCGTCGTGGTCGACGAATAAAGAGAGTGCGTGCCGAATGACGGTAGCGGTGCCGAAGAAGCTGGCGACGTTGTGCTCGTCGGCCCAACATTGGAGAAAAAACTCAGCCGCGGGCCGTCACCATGTGTACTTCCACTATCACTATTGCAGTCAACCAGAGGCAGTCTGTCATGCTGAGACGGTGACGAATCTGAACCAGCGGTGGCAACACTGTGCTCTTCTGTGTCTCGGTGAGAATGCGGCTTGGAAGATGAGTGAACCATCTTTCCTAGAGTTTGCGGCGAAGAAATAGACATACGCGTTGTCTTACTGGCGCTCCCATGTCTGGCCTCCTCGACACCCGCTTTCTTCTTCCTCGTTTTCTTCTTCTTCCTCTTTTGTTTGAGATGGACGTTATCCTTGGCACTGAGCTCAGAAGTAATGCTCCAACCCCCTGAAGTTAGCTGATCATCGTCTATCGCGATGTTAATGACATCACGAAGCACCTGGTTCACACATGCAATAGTGTCTTCATGTTTCTGACGAAAATGTTGGGAGAGCTCACGCAACACGCTGTTATACCGTGTGTGCTGAACAGCTCGGATTTCGCCCTCACGGCGTCGCTGCTTGAGCATCTTCTTGCGACTCGCACGACGTCGTTGGGAATGGTTGGCGCTTTTTCTTTTAGACTTGGCTCTCTCGTCTGTAATTCCAACTCTGTTGCTTGCAGATACTTCTTCTTCCTTCGACAGTCTTGCACACAGAAGCAACGAGCATTGTTCTTGAAGATGCTCTGCCAGCAGTAGCTTTATGACCCCCGCTTGTGGAAACGCGATCGCGTCTTCAAACGAACAAGTAAAGCAAATATCCACCGGGACGCCGTGAGCCACCGGCTGCGATATCTTGCTCAGGATGCTCACAAGCGCTTCCAACGACGACCGCTCAGATTGAAATCTTTGTAGGTCGCTTGTCACCGAATGGTTAAGAGTCCTAAGATGTGACATTGTCTTGGAACCCAGCTCCTTCAGCACTGCATTCTGTTGATCCAAACTCGCCATTTCCCATTCGTTTACCAAGTAAAGTTTCGAAGCGAGGCCTTGCAGCGGGATTCTCGCGCTCTCATCTCTTTGGCGTCGCTTCCAGAAGGCCCATATATTGAGTTCCTGCCCAGTTAAATACAATACGATGTCAGATTCACAGCCGACAACCTCTGCAGTCGACTACAGTTGCCCACAATTTGATTGACAAACAGAGCTTGAAGCGAGTAGTAGCCTTGTTGTCTCAGCCACTAGACAAGAACATGCACACATACAACGTATTAGGCTTTGCTCTATAATTCACATTCTAACATAACCATGCACCTTTGTCTCCCCCCAGACCCGACTCGTCAGCGTTGTATCTGACGGACACTTCATCAGGAATTCCCCACACGATATTATCTCCATTAGATGAAAGAAATCTGCAGCGAGTTGCTGTCCTTTCTGCACTGGCTGGAAAAATGCCATTGACAGCGCGACCGTATCGCATGATTGCAGTGTGTTTAGCACTCTCATGCCTTGTAGCAGCTTTAAACAGCATTCTTCATACTCTCTAGAGTGAAAACTACCCACCACATCTCCATCCGCCGTCCGCAGCACTGGCCTCTTCACAAATTCTCTGCATACCGACCAATACAGTCAATACTACGTTTGGATTCGATTTGTATAAGCCTCCTCACCTCGGGGCGTTCCTCGACGGCGTTTTCGTAGTAGCACGCTTGAGCTGGACAGTGCTGGAGACGCCGCTGGTCTGTGGCAAAAGTTGGAATTCTTGTATACGTGTGCCACCGCCTCTGGAAGCTCTGGATAGCGCCGCCATGTGCAATAGCGTTTTGACGAAACCCACATCCTCCACGCAGCACAGAGACGCCAGTTCCTCAACGCTGAGGCCGTGCAGCCACTTCAAGACAGCGCGCTTCTCTGCGGTAGTGGCGGACTCGCTGCCTCGACGTCTGTGCAGCGAGGCGGCAAGCTCTCCGAGTGCGCGCACAAGCGCCTCGGTCTCGCTGTTGGCCATGATGCAGAATGCCGGAGTGATGGTCGAGTTCAACTGGACGTTTGATTTTTGGTTTATTTTAGCGAATAAGAGAGGACTGTGACTTGATTTTTGGACCAATAAAACATTATTCTTTAGAAAGGACTTCAACATCAGTGTTCATAAGAGTTTATACACCTGCAGGGATAACTTTACCTTTAGGAGATGAAGTGCATTTGTTGCAGCAGACTAAGCGCGCTCACGATGGTCATGACAACTGCCATTAGGCCGGCGATGATCTGACTCGCTCGGTGGTTCTCGCCACCCAGACGGAGGATGAAAAACGCTGGCAGCATGAAGCAAATCGTCGGGTTTGTCGTGGCACCAAGAACGCCAAGAACCGAAGCGATATCTCCTGATCCTAGCGCCACCATAAGCGCTGCAAGCACCAGAAAAGTCGACAGTCCAGCATGACGCATCAAATCCAGTCGACGGTTCCCCAATAGCGCCTCACGGATATTGTCTCGCAACGTGTGCATGAACAGCGGGACGGTAAGAATCAACGCGATACTGAAGCCTAGACACCCGGCAATCACAGCGCCGTCGCCGTGGTAATTGTTCTTAAGGAAATTGGACCGGGTGGCCTCGCCGAATGTGAGCACTACGAAGAAACCACACAGCGAGTACACAGTCGTGGCGATGCCGATGCTGCGATTCATGACCTTGTACATCCTTCTGCTAGAGCGACGCTTGAGCACCAAATAGATAGGAAGGACGTTAGGATGGCATGTAAACGAGAACACCACGAGTGGAACTGCGCGTAGCAAATGACTGAGACGCCAGTCAAATAGCGGCAAGTGCTTGAGCTGGTACGCGATCGTCGGGGCCAGCCCTTCGTGCACGAACTGGAAGTATTTGATCACAATAACCAACGCCATGAACACGATACACACGATAGAAAATAACGATGAAAATCTCAACGACTCCAGACTTCGCAGCAGCGACAGTGGAAGCACCAGCAGCCCAGTCAACATCAAAATCAGCGCTTGCCGATCCAGGAAGATACTCTGGCTCGTTCTGCCCAAGAACGTCCTCAACGCAAGTTGAATCAGCTCCGCACTACCGACGAGGTAGCCGATACTCGTTCCGAACAGGTTCATGCATACCACCAGCTGAGTAAACCCTGCAAGCTTGCGTCCTCCTGTGACCGAAGCCAAGTCCATGTACGATCGCGCCTGCCCCAGATCCGAACATTCCAGCAATAGTCTCAACGTGAAATTGGTAGCGATGGCTCCTAGTGCAATGAGGGAAATACCCAGCACCAATCCAGCCTGTTGTACGGCGTAGGGAAGCGCCAAGACGCCAGCACCCACGATCGCGACGGTCATGGTGAACATAGATCCTTTCACTAATGAAAAGGCAGCAATGCAGCAGCACATTAGACGAAAATTAGCAGGATACTATATGATCGGTGTCATCTACCTGATCCTGGCTGAATCTTCTCCATCAAGTACGTCTGGAAGAAGCCACCGCGCTTGCCGAGTCGCTGCTGCTGTCGAAAGAAATCGTCCTCGAACACGAGCGTCTCCCGCTCGGAGATGAGCTCAAAGTCGTCGGTGAGCGGGATGGTAGACGCAGTGCTTCCTGCTTCACTCTCTTCAAGTAGTCGCTCCGACATGCCGTCGTCTGGGTCGTCCCCAAACGCCATCATAATGCTTCGGAGAGTTCTTCTTGTACCGTATCTGAGAATAATGATTTTGACAGGATGCCACTAATGCGAGATAACATAGTGACACAAAAGAAAGCTTCAATATGCATCAGACACGGATTACAGAACAACGCTACTGGTAACTCGCTCTTTATACTTCTACTGCAATCCAAGCTGCATTAACAACTGCTGCCAATCTTGCAATCTCTGCTGACCCCTGTACTCCTGATCGCTGAGCAATCTCTCTCCTTGACGACTCAGTATCTTCTCCAATTGGTTCATCCCAGCGCGGGTCACTGGCGGACGCTCTTTCGCGTAGACGAGGACGACCTCGTTCATGAGCCGCATCTCATGAATGTCGTCTGCGCGCAGTTCTTGCTCGATCGCCTCGAGCTGGTCCCAGTGCTTCTTTAGCACACCCTCGAGAAGATCGGGGTAGCTGGGCGAACTTCTCAGTTTTGTCGTAACCTTCTTGCCGCTCTTGTTCCCGTGCTTCAAACGCATCTTGTGCGGGTCGTGTTTTTCCTGGTGTGACTTACATCTTGGGACGCTAGCCTTCTTCAGCAACTGCTTGTGCGAATTTTGTCCGGCCTGACGACGCGAGTAGCATTCGTAAAACCCCGTGTAAATGCGCTCTGTCAAGCCCTGGATTCCCTTGGGGTGGCCCATGGTCTGTCATTGCTGCAGTTGCTCTAATCGATCCAGCTAAAACCACGTACGCTCTCCACAGGACTGCCGCCATTTATCAAACTGGGCAATCGTCCAACAGCTTGACCAAACTGCCTTCCCCTTACGTGACACAGCTTTCTCTGTCGGTCGTCCGGTCCCCGTTGCACCGGATGAACTCTGCGTACAGACGGAATGAAGGAGGTCGACTGCTTAGGTCAGGCGGATCACCACCCACCCGGCCGTACGCGCGCGCAAGCGCAATCGTTTCGTCCTCACTCCACTGCTTCTTACAAGTATCTCTCATTGCCAAAGGAAGAATGTGATTCATTAGTGTTCAAAGGCAGTGGTGACCTCCATCAGATCTTGCACGGTGGGTTGCAATATGACACGAACACCTCCCTTTAGCTTTGCCGCTAGCTATTGAGTACTTCATTGCTCAGAATGTCTTCCATGTCGTCAACCTTGCGGCAATAATGAAGTGGAAATGTCCAGAGGAGTATCGATGCTAGCCTAGCATCAACCCGCCTTCCAGACAGCGCAGATATACGGACACAAACCCGGGGAAACATAGTGACGGGTCAGTGAAAAACAATGGGTACAAATGAGTTCTACCTACTTCAACTTCATTGCATTGTTCGAACGGCATTACCATGAACGAGACGATGGCGGATGTGCTGCTATTGGGCTGTTATTCATATGGCGGACTTCCGTTTAATGTGGTGACGCTGCGATTGCAGACTCAAAGTCATCGGGGCGCTTATAGAGGTGTGAGAGACACTCTTGTCCGCATCGCGAAGGAGGAGATCGCTTGGGAAGGGCGGCACACCAACTCTTGCAGGCTCTATATTATCCAGCAAAGCAGCGTATGCAATTGACGGCGTGCCGAAGAAGGTGGTGGCGATGTTGGAACTACAAAATGCCGACAGTGAGAGCGTACTGACGCCGCAGATGGCGCTGGAGTCGAGTGCCTCTAGTTTTGTCGCCTCCACAGTACGCACCACAGCTATTTGAGTGGCAACACTGATCCTTTGACAAGTTTTGCCATTGTCAACAGGTGACAACTGTTCCTGACAACATTGCGTGCAAGCTGCAGTTCCAACGAGGGCCCTTGGGCCATGGAGGTAAACAATGTGCGAAGAAGAATTGCTCTACTGTTGACAAACCAATGACATTGTCTCGGACTGGGAGTATGCAGTCTATCGTGGACCTCTCGACTGTATGGCCAAGATCTTCAGAGTAGAAGGAGTTGCCGGACTGTTCCGTGGATACTCGTCCGTACTACTGCGTGACGTTCCATTGGTCCCCATAATTGTCGGCGCGTATCATGTCACGACGTCAAATACGCAATGAATTGCGACTCGGTACACAGGATGCGAGTACTCACTTACGGCGACTGTAGTCTCAACGTCACTCGCTGTGGCCACCGGCCTCGGAGTGCTGTACCCTGCGGATGTGGTCAAGGCTCACATGCAAACGACAAGTGCCTTGAGTCCGCCCACACTACGTGAAAGCTTCCGCTGGGTTTACATGCAGTATGGTCTGCGAGGGTTCTACCGAGGGTGCACGGCTGCGGTGGTTGGCGCGAGTTTATCATTTACAGCTTTCACGACGGCCTACTTGTACATAACTCCCCCTGAATGACTCGAACAAAATTTTAAATGGGGACTTCAAATGAGAACACGCCCAAGACGAGAAGTTGGCGAGTAAAAAGCAGTCTATATGTTGCTTCTAGCGGATACAATGATAATCCTGTAGCGTTCTTAGTCACTGGTGGCGTCGACATCGTCGGAATCAGTCTGCTCAAACGCGGTGATCTCTTCAATCAGCTCATGCACGGTGGAGCGCAAAATAATCCGAACACCTCTCTCCGTTGCCAGCTTTGCCTCGCGACTGCGCAATTTCACGTTGAAGCCGAAGATCGGACATTTGCCATTAATCGCGACGTCAATATCTTTCGTCGAGATGTTGCCAATGCCCAGCCGCACAGTCTACCAAAGCAATAAGAAGTCAGTACAAGTGACCACCTACACGACTAATATGAGTCGTACCGAGATGCCAGACATCTCGTCCACTGTGTCCTGAATGCTGACCAGAGAACCAGCTCCGTCGGCCTTCACAATGATCGACTTGGTTTCGATCAGATCGTTCTCGTCAATCACATCGTCATCGTCTTCTTCAGCCTCGTCGCTATCCACTTCTGCGTCCGGCACGTCTCCGTCATCCTCGTACGTCTCAGTGGACGTGTACTCGGCTTCCTGTCTCGTGTTGGTACCACCTTCGTCTGGTAGAAGGCAGTCATTGAACTCCATGGCTAGTTCCCTGTTTCATGTCACGTCAGTACACACACTCCTCAGACATCTCTTCACCCAGAGCGTACCTTTGCTCGATCACCTGCTTCGCCCGAGCTTCAGACAGCACGAAAAAGCCGTGCTCATTCGGCGCGTCCACGTTCTTGGACTTATTCGAGTACGTGATGTCGACGACCGTTCCAGGCAATGCACGCTTGACATCGCGCCCTTCAGCGTCACGCATATTGCGCACCACGCCATGAATCATACCAGCCACGAAATGCTGCTTGGCAGCTAACTCGCCATTCTTGATCAGCACACGCAGGACCGTCCCACGTCCCTTCAACGCCACACTCTCCAGCACAAGTCCCTCAGCGTGCGTCACAGGTCCAACACGTGCATCCAGTCTGCGGTTGTCTGCCAGGCCTGTGGCCAGCTCCCCCACCATGAGCTTTAAGTCATCGAGTCCGACTCCAGTCTTGCCCGAGATCGTCAATACTGGACTGTCTTGCAGCGCGACGAACGAGCGTAGTTCATCCACAATCCTGTCCACCTTTTCGTCGCCGTCGTCTCCAAGTAAGTCCACCTTGTTGATACAGATAATTGCGGGTAGTCCGGCCTCCTCAATGGCACCAATCGACTCCTCTGTCTGCAGCAACACACCTTCATCCGCAGCGACAATCAGCAGCACTGCGTCTGCAACTTGAGCTGCACTGGATCTCATCCGAAAGAAGTGAAAATGCCCAGGTGTGTCGAGGAAGGTGGCCTTAACATCAGGCGTCAACGCGGCCTCGCAGACATTAATCTTCTGGGTAATACCGTGCTTCTCGTAGGGTGCGATCCGCCTCAATCCTGATTTCATCTGCTGCCTTAGTGTGTCCATCAGCGTCGTCTTGCCGTGATCTACATGGCCCATAACGGCAATTACCGGTTGTCGCCGGCCCAAGAACTCTTTGTCGCTTCCCACTACATTTGACAGTTCTGGCTCTACGTCATCATACGCCACCTGCATACCGAAACTCTCGGCCACTTCTTGCGCAACGCGGAAGGGCAATACGATGTGCTTGACGCTGCGGAACTCTGCAGGTGGGTGACTCTTAGTCTTGAGGTGGAAGCGGCGGTTGGTTTTGATCACTGTGTGTTTGAGCACTTTGTCTAGCGGCTTCCGCAGCGCCTTGGCCAAGTCACGCACACGGATGAAGGCTGGTATGACTGGCGGCTGGTTGCGCGCCTCCAGCACACGCCGGCGCTGTTCCTGTCGAGCATGCTCGCGCTCCTGCGCCAGAGCTTCGAGCTTGGCGATGCGTGCCATGTGATCCTTGTGACGACGCGTGCCGCCGCGAGCCGTGCGAAGTAATCTAACACCATCGGGAAGAAGGAGCTGCGAGGCCGCACCGGATCGCAGCGCTGACGCTGCCAGCAGCCGTGGTTGCAACAGGCGCAACATTGTTGGCAATGATGCGGGTTTGCTGAATTGGGTAAATTAAGGGTATTTCATATCAACTTATGACGCATAATTGCTAAATTGTCAGTCGTTTTATACCCATTTCTCATTTTTACAGTTGCAGTGCAATGCCGCACTCCCCAATCAGCGCCCTCCCTAAGCACGATGCTGGACCCTCGCGAGACCTTCTCGGGCGTCATGGGCGCCTTCTGCTGCGTGTATGCAGGGCTTCCATTCGAGGTGGTAAAAGTGCGACTGCAGACACAGGGCTCTAAGAATGCGTACACCGGAGTGAGCGACGCCTTCCGCCGTATTGCCACCGAGGAAGGATTGTTCGCGCTCTGGAAGGGCGCGGTGCCGGCGCTGTCCAGCTCTATCATCGAGAACTCGGTGCTTTTCAGTGCCAATGGCGTAGCCAAGCGCGCCGTGCTGACATTGCACGCCAAGCAACGTGCAGCGCACGAGGGCGAGTACCAGCTCACGACGTTGGACGAGGCCTTGATGGGTGCCTTCTCTGGTTGCTTCTCCGCCACGGTATGAAAACGCCAGTATGTCGTAGAGTGTGGCTATTGTGGTCACTTACGTGTTACTGTAATGAAATGTTGCAGGCTATTACCGTGCCGGAAAACATCAAATGCAAGCTGCAATTCCAGCGCGGCCACTTGGGCGAAGGACGTACGTTGCAAATCGTTGCCGCAATTGCAAGAACCAGCATGAAAATCTTAGTATGTGCTGCTGTTTGCTGCAGGTTATCACGGCCCTTGGGACTGTTTGATGAAGGTAGGCAAGGAGGAGGGCATCACGGGTTTGTTCCGAGGGTACAGTGCATTGTTGCTGCGTGACGTGCCGTTCAGCTTCTTCTTCTTCGGATCGTACCAAGCGTTCACGTCTGGTTCAGCTAAATTGCTAGGCAATGAGTCCAAGAATGACTTGAACCCTGCAGCAATTCTTGCCAGCGGTGGCCTCGCTGGAGCGACCAGTTGGGGCATCATGTTTCCCGTGGACGTGTTGAAGTCACGTATGCAGACAGCCAGCTCAACGGGTCCGCTCTCGTTGCGTGGGGCTTTCCGTGCAGTTTACTCGGAGTTTGGCATCCACGGGTTCTACCGTGGTTGGTCGGCGGCGGTGCTGCGTGCGTTCCCGGCCAACGGTTCACTCTTCCTCGGCGTCGAGATGACGCACCGCGTCTTCCGTTGGCTCGACGCGAGGCACGCTGTCTAAATAAAATGCAGCCATCAAGACCGAGAGTCTCATAAATAAATAACTGCCAGTGCAGCATTAGAATTAGCGACACTGGCCACATCTCAATAAAAGCAAGCATGCGACGATGGCTGCAACGTCCAGCGTTCTTATCTTCTCTTGCTTCATAAATATATGCTTGGAGCTCGAATCAGGCGAATGCACTTGCAGACGAGGAGACGCGGGCGTCGATTGACCAAGAGATCCTGGCCATTTAGCTCTGCATTTAAAGCATGGCGTCGGCCAAGACGATGGCGGCAAAGTCCCTGTCACCAGACCAGAACCGTCGTGCCAGCATCGGCACAATGGACGCCGACGACGATCTTGAAGAGTCGTTCGACGTAAACATGAGCGTCGAGGCCGTCGCGCAGCTCCTAGCTCTCAAAACCACGGAGCTCATGCAGCTGCAACGCACTCACGATGAATACGTCAAGTCCAGCTGCGAGTACGAGCGCGAGCTGGAGATCGAAGTGGATCGGTACGAGAAGAAGACGCAGCAGCTTGAGTCGACTGCTCTTCAACTCGATCGAGATAAAAGTGACTTGAATAGCAGCATCAATGAGGTCAAGGATGATCTGCAAGCTACACACCGTCGAGAGCACATGCTCCAGACGCAACTGGAAGAGATGAAGTGGAAGATCCAGCGACTGGAACAAGCTAACGACGAGCTGGAGACAGCGGCTCGAGTTGCTCAAGCTACGATCGAGGATCTCCACCACAAGTCCGAGACGCTATTGGAGCAGAATGTGTTCCTACAGCATGAGAAAGAGGAGCTCTTGAAGCAGCTCTCGTATTTCATCGTCGCCGAGGTGCACCCTACTCCTCCAAGGTCCGGAAGCACTCGTTTTCCCCGTAAATCTTCCTCTCACCTCTCCGAGGCGGCTGCTCCTGTGGCTCCAGTTCCAGAAGAAAATACGCAGAAAGGCAAAAGACGAAAAGGTCGTCGCCCAGAAGTACTCGAGACGTGTCTCCATCTCACATGTCGGAAGTGTCGTGCGAATAAACCCCACTCGCACAATGGAGGGAGCGACGAGAAAGGTCCAGTCTCTGCTTTCTTTGAAAGACTTTGGATCTTCCTGTTCGGCCCCGACCGCTAAATATTTGCTTTTGATGGAGTTAAATGGACTTCTATGAGTGCCGAGTTGCTACTCACTTCTCAATCGGCAGTGTGCGATACAAACCAAGCGAGAGCTGCACGAAACACCTCGAAGGTACAAACATGACGCGGCTCGTGTTGTTGCTATTGACGGCTTTTATCGCAGTCGAGATTGGTTTTATCGTTGCCAAGCCGTGTTCTCCGAGGGAGTTAGGCGTCTTCAACGACGTTTCGGGTCAAGTGAGCAAATGCCGTCAAGACAGTAAACTGAATTTCCAAGTACCGCCGCGCTCGAGCCTCTCAAAGTCGCAACAGTCTGCCTTGTGCAAGTCCAAAGCCTGCCAAGAGATGATCGGCTCCATGGACGATCTGGATATTCCAAACTGTGAAGCTACGTTCGACAAGAAGAACATGACGCTGCAAACGAGTCTGGACAAGTTTGTGTCATCGTGTGATACGTCCACGCCGGCTCCGTCTCCCATCAAGCGACGTAAATCGTTTGAGTCATCGGCGTCGGGCTCGGATTCGTTCTCCAAGAAGAACCGATACACGAACACGGCAGCTGCAGTTCAGTTTGGAACACCGCAACAACTAGTCGTTCTCTTGGCTATAGGCATGCTGTCTCTAGCTCTTGTGCTCCCTTGAACACAAGTGCTAACCTGAAATGCTGTCTTGCTAAAGTCAAATATACTTGATGCTTTCTCACTTCACGGACTGTGACCTGATGCACTGCAACTTCAACTTTTATCCTGAAAGATCAAACATGTTTTTGGCTTAGGTTATTCAAGACAACTACGCGCTCATAGCAACAGGCGGTGGGTTGTCAGATGAGACCTACTCGTCAGTGGATCTTGCCAACACGGCGCTATGTTGGCCACCAGCTTCGACCTGAAGAAACTCTGCCTTGCCAAACACCATCTTCTTGCCTTTCTTGTCTTTACCATTTGTGGCCTTCGACCAGTCCACTTGGTACGGTTTGTTTTCGTCACGGTCTACTCCGTTGCCTAGTGCCAGCATGTCGCCGTATCCCCAAGAGAAGATTGCGTTGCTCTCAGTTAATGCAAGAGTGTGGTTCGATCCCGAGGAGATCATGCAAACCTGACGTGAGCCACCGTCCTTGGGCTTTGGAATTGTCACCTTCTGTGGACGGTCCTTGAAATCGCCGGTGCTGCAAGTTTCGAGCATACCGAGCTGACCCGAGTCAGCGCGACCAAACGTGTATACATCGCCGTCAATAGTGAGAACAACCGAGTGATGAGAGCCTCCGTCCACATACGCGACGTTCTTGGAGCTCAAATCTTCAACCAGTTGAAGCTCAGTGCAGTTTTCAGTGTTACCGATTCCCAACTGGCCGTAATTGTTTAGACCACACGTGTACAGGTATCCATTCGAGCTCAAAGCGAACAGACTGTGGTACGAGCCACAGCCAATGGCCTTAACCACCGGGAGCGGGTCATTGCCGAGCGTCACCGGCTTCGGCTGAAGGTGATCATTGTACACCATGTCAACCTTGTAATCACCTTTGAAGTCCTTCATTTGGTCATCCACGGTACGTCCGAGCTGGCCCATTTCTCCCAGTCCCCATGAGTACACACGGCCGTCGTTCGTACGCGCCAGGTTGAACGAGCTGCCACAGCGGACATCAGCGATGTTGTCCAGGGCTTTGATTAAGAAAGGCTCCGTCTGCTTCTTCTTGAACGCATCCTTAGCCGAAGGTGCGTCGCACCACTGCTTGCCCTCCTTGTCACGGTAGCAACCCCACGTATAGACCTTGCCTGCCAGCGTCACGACGGCCGTGTGGCAATCGCCGCCCACAACCTGAACAGCCGTGGCCTGCTGCGGACCGAAGCCGGTCACCTTGGTCGGGATGTTCTCGTCTCCGACGCGGCCTAATGCTCCATCGTCGTCGCATCCCCATGTGAACACTTCTCCGGCCGAAGTGATAGCGGCCGAGTGGAGACCGCCACAGGCCACACGGACAATCTCAAGCTTGACCAGAGGGCGAACAACAAGCGGGAACTCGACCATGAGGTCTTTGTCCTTCTCCACGCCGTGGCCGAGCTGGCCACAGTCACCGCTGCCGAAGGTCAGCATTTGGCCGGCGTGGGCGCCGAACTTGGCATTGATCTCGCGCGCGTAGCTGATATACTCCTTCATGTTCTGCGTCCAGCTATCAGTCTTGTTGTGCACCCATTGCGCCTTTAGGTTGGCCAAGAAAGCGCGGTTGAGCGCAGCGAGCTGTCGGGCTGCTTCCTGAGAGCAAGAGGTCGGCGTGGCTAACACGATCTTGCGTGCCTGAAGTACCTGCGTTGGGGCGCGAGGGAAGGGTCCAACTTCGTCATGCGAGTCTGCCGGTGCAGCGAGAGATGCCTCGTACTGCTCCTTGGACACACCGACATCGACACGTCCGCGCTTCATCGTTGCGGCTTGTCGAATGGATAGGAAGGAAACTGTCGATTACGGTAGAGCGATTGATAGATGGATACGCCCAATCGACAGATAATCGCGCCCATAGTCTTTAAAAATTGGCAGTTTTACACAGTCTGTGTCACAAACACCCGCAGTAAGTACAGAAAAACGGAATCCCATAAATAGAGATAAAAAGCGATTTCCTGACGCTATGACTACCGAGGGGATTGTCTGCAAGTCTTGCTGGTTGATTTGGTCGATGCGCTACCGATCACGAATAGAAATTCACGCTCACAGTTCTTTTCCTTGTCGGAACTACTGCCTTCTTCTCGATCGAGAGAAACCCTTCATCGTTCTCATCGCCATAATTACTGGCTGGGAACCATCTCGGATGGTACCTTCCAGGTTAACGGCTTCAGCCGCCTCGAAGGCTTACCCAAGCCGCCATCTTCGGTGTAGAGGTTGCTAGCCAATCCGGTAGACCTTCACAGCATGCACTGTCCAAATTGTAGCGAGCTCTTTTAATTGCTCTTCGGAACCAATGGAGAAAAATAGTTCTAATTGTGCCCTATCGGTAGCTTGAGCTTGCACAAACCTGAGCCTCAGGCTGAGGTGAGTCTGATTAGCATCCTAGCCACAGGCGAGCCCCCCCCCCTCCATAGTTTCTTCCCTCTAATTGGAGATCCAGGCAACAAATATTTCGTCGCCACTCTGGATTTCTCCGGCAGCGCTTTTCAAACCCAAAACATGCATTACATGTAACAGTAAACGCAATTAGCTGAAGCTTGGTTAGCATTTCACACGACGTGGATGATGGCGTCCTCAGATAGTTGATGCCTGCAGTTACTTACGCCTTAGATGTACACATATGCGATCAATCAACCGTTGTAATGCATGCCGTATGACGACCAACGAAAGCCATCGCTGTCTCGGCACGGCAACGACGGGGTCACTAACGGTGGATAGACACTACCGCCAAAAAAGAAGACTTGCTGTGGTAGTCTACCACTGGTAGAGCACGGTAACGCCCATGACGCCCATGCTCTCCACCCATCCAGTATGGTTGTCAGTTAAGCAACACAAGTCGGCGCTGATGCAACTATTCGAGGCGGACAGCAACTATCGCGAGTCGCAAGGTCAACCGCGCGTTAAGACTTATCACCAACACTGTTGACCTCCACGGTTTGGTTAACCCTTTTAAACAGCATAGATGTCCATACCACTGCAGTATGCTGCTGTCCCGAGGCGATGCAAGTGACCATCAACTCAAAGATATTTCCAGGCTGCTCAGGAGCGGCAGGAATCCTGTCAAGAACGCTCGTCAAAGCGGTGCTACGATCAACGTCAGTGACGTCAATTTGCAATTTTTGCTTGGATTTTTTTTTACAGAAGACCGATTTTGGCCCAATCGCAGCTGACGTGGAGCAATCGGACTGCAAAAAAGCCGTCAATTACTTCTTGGTTTGGTGACTCCGCACGTGCATAGCCCCAGAGCCGTCGAGGGCCCCGCAACGATGGCGTGTCTGCAATGCAGCTGCATGAAGCGGCGATGGCAAGTTTAGGCGCTCCACTACAGTTTTTCCAAGTCTTTGTACCACAAAAGTCTGCTTGGAGTTATCTCTAAAAAGTGTTTTTGTAGCGTGATCCCTCTCAGTTAGCATATTATGAGCAATAGAGGTTACTCACTAGCACAAGTCGAAATTTCGTCAATGGTTCAAGAGCACTGAAACCGTACGATCGACGTATCACGAGCCATCCTTAATGCATCATAAGGCTCCAAACACATCGGTACAATAGTTGTGTGAGCGTACGCGCTATTATACCTTCTGCGTCTAGCTAGGTTTTGTAAACCAGCTACAGTGCAAGAATACCAGAATGATTTGAGCAATATTTCACGCCTGGAGAATATTGTGTAAGGGAAAGCCCACAATGTGCTCAGCGACGGGGCCCTTAAGCTCGATTTTTGCACTCGTCCAAAACGGCTGTTCTTTGGCCGGCTGCAGCCTGGAACCGGACGCTCGCCCTCTTTCGATCACACGGCAATAGTCCCGCTCGCTCAAAGCCACACCAAGAAGTCAGCCAGCCATGGAGCTCATGGACCAAATGGGCTCGTGCAGCATCCGCGTCATCGACCTGGACGACGGCTCCGTGCGTACCATTTCATGGGATCCCAACGTACCGGACCAGGTCTTCGAGAGTCTCGTGGAGTCGCAGCTGCGCGCACAGTTCGGTGTGTCGGATGAGGCCTGGGTGGACCTAATCGACACGGCCAACTCGAGTCTCGTACACATCACCAAGGACGTTATGAGCAATATCAAGGACTCGCTATGTCTGTGTCTGTCCCCCAAGACAGAGGCGCTCGCCCCCATGAAGAAGAGCGAAGTGTTCGAGGTTGTGTTCCAAGACCGATCTCTGGGCATGACTATCCGCGAACACAACGAGAGCGTCATCGTCAACCATTTTAAGCGCAAACCTGACGGGTCAGTGGGCGAGGCGGAAGCCAGTGGCCTCATTCAATCCAACGACGTCATCTACAAGGTCAACGGCGCTCGAACTGTCGGTCGCAGCTACGACAACGTCGTGCAGATGCTGCAGACGCAGACACGGCCACTCAGTATCCAATTTTTCCGTCCATTCCGTCGCGAGGGACTTTTTGCAGTCGAGTTCCGTGGCGCCAGTCTCAATATGACCATCACAACGGACGATATCAATGTGATTGTCAAAGATCTACCCATGGCACACCCCAATATTGTGGGCTATGCAGAGGCCCATGGAGTGCGCATCTTTGACATTATCCACGCGGTAGACGGCGAAGTAATCAACGGACTCGAGTACAACCGCGCAATCAGCTTACTGAGTCGTAGTACACGCCCCATGGTGGTAGTTTTCGCGCGTTCCAAGATGATGCCCCCTACTCCCGGTAGATCCACAGCTGTCATGACCAACCGTTTCTCGTTCGCGTCTACAGTAGCCCCATCGCCTCGCCCTAGTAACGTGGACGGTTTCGGCTCGCGTCGTGGCTCTGGGTCCTCTATGATGAGCGGTATGGAAGGCGAGAACATGATGGTGGAGGAGATGCTCGAGTTCTGCGAAGGTCTGGGCAATGACGGCGTGTTGAACCAGAAAGAAGTGGAAATGCTGAAAGATATGGTGCTCTCTATGCGGCAAGACGTGTGTAGTGCTGTGAAGCGGAAGAATAACAACGCTATCGTGGCGATTGTGCGGTCTCCGTTCATGCGACTGTGGGACAGTCTACTCAAGACTCGGGAGAGCATTTTACTGGCTGGTCCCGTGTCGCTTAAGCGCAAGAAACGCTTCCACCTGCTGCTCACAGACCACGAACGTCTTCTCTTTGTCAATAAGGACACTAACTTATTAGAAGACGAGATCATGTGCTCGCAGATCGTGACTGTGAGCTCGCGCTCCAAGTATCAGGAGCTCACGATCTCGACGAGCAAGACGGACTATGTGCTGATCGACAACTTCATCGGACCCGTCATTTGGGTGCGTGCTATTCTGCCTTACACGTGCACGCAAGGAATCCTCAAGGTGGCCAGTAGCAGACGCTTCCTCGTCTCCAAGAAGCGATATTTCGTGCTGCGTGGCAACCGCCTCACGGGCTACAAGAAGGAGAGTATGGTGCACCAGGTCGGCGCTAAGAGCAGCACCATCTCGCTTGAAGACGCTAAAATTGATATCTCGGACCCGCGTAACCTCACGTTCATCATCACCACGCCCGAGTTCAGCCAAGCTGGCAAGAAACTCATCCTAACGGCGACGTCGACACGAGAGTTCAATAAATGGAGTACGGCACTCCAAGCATTGCAAACGTCGTCCCCTACCACCGCAGCTTGAGCTTCGCGAGACAAAAGTTGCTAGTCCTTCAAGAGACCAGCACAAACCACCCAGCCCCAGACATCAAATGAGGGCGACAAAATTCTGTCTATGGCAGCAAATACGACAGGAAATAGTACTATCGCAGTGGCCACTGGAATGGCTACAGACGAACGCATTGTGCAGTGAATGGAAACTTGAACAAACGAGCCTGAGAGCTTGTGCTGTGCTTACAACGTATGGGGCAAAAACGCAAATCAAAACATGAAGAAATACATAAAGTTTTATAGTATTCTTTATCCTTAAGTACCGACGAGTTCCTTGTCTTTTGTGTACGCTTCGATTTCGGCTGCCAGTGCCTGGAATTCCTCGATCGGCGTGAGGTAAGTCCAAGTCTGGTAGAAGGTTAGTTTCTTCTGTATGGCTGCGAGTGTCTTCAGAGCTGTCTTCCTCTTCCTTTTGGCTCGTTTGTCGGACTCTCTGCTACGCTCCAGATCGCGTTGATACCGCTCGAATAATGCACGTGTGTCGCTGAGAGCATCAAGTAGAAACACGTCGATGCGAAGAATCTGCTGCACATCTTGGATAGCTAGCGCACTCGCAGCTGAGCCCTCACTTACGTTGGAATGCTTCTCAAGACAAGACAAGCACACGTGTTCTAGGGAATCGTAGCGCGCGTCGTCGCTAAGGACTCGACAGAGGTCTAGTAACATAAATGCTGCCTCTGTAGAATCTTGCGCGTAGTCTCCGTTGAAAGCTCGAAGCACCAGGGCATACGCGAACAGAATTTCAACTAAATGGTAGCGCAGACACGGCGACGGCTGTCTCCCACCAGGTAGCAGAGCGCTCATACTCTTAGGCATCTTCTGCGCATCATTGTTTGTAAAGACCCCGATGGGATACAAAACCGAAGACTCCACAGCCACAGCTGAAGGCGCCTCGCTCTCGTTCTCATTGTCAGCGGTGTCGTCACTAATCTCCTCCAGGATCAACTGACGACGTTTTGCCGACGTCTCACTCCGGTACTTGCGTTCACTCATAAACCACCACGGTGTCCAGAGCTCCACGAGCTTGCCCAGTCGTCCATCTGCCACTTCTCCCAAGAACTTCCGCCTCTCTTCAGGTGTTAAGCTCTCGAGTGTCAGCTGTCCCGCCTTTTCCAGCATCGCAAGGTCCTGCATCCTCTGCACCAGCGCTTCCTCGTCCTCTTCTCCGTCAGCCAGCTGGTGTTGCTCTTCCTGAAATTCCCGGACTCGTTCCAGAAGCTCTTGTATGCTCTTCTGTTGCTTTTTGTCGTCGCCTCCTCTTGCGTTAGAAGCCAGCTGCATCTCGCTACGCACATGATTCTCGAAGAACTGCTCCGTGCACCCCTCGCCATGGGAGCGATAGCAGTCCACACTGCAGTATGGAGTGTTGCAACGCGGACACGTGTATCTTGCCTCCTGAGTTGTGCACACGCGACACACTCGAGCTAGCGACGCATTAGTCGCTAAAGGACCTTCAGAGAGCAGTGAATTGGCTAAAACATTGATGGAGGACTTCACTGTCGCCCGGACGGTGCCAAGACGGATCGGTACGCGCTCCATGACGTCAATACTGAGTGGCGAAGAATAATGACAGGATTTCAACCAATGGAATTAGTGATTTTTGAGATGTAGCCATTTCGCTGCGCGTTAGTGTTACTGTACCGCATTTCGGTGGTCGACTACCACGATGCTCGAAAGGGGCAATACCAGACTGTGAGCCAACGCTTGCGAGCGTCTACGATGGCGAAGCAGGAGTGAAACCGCGACAGAGAAGCATGGAAAAGAGCGTCGCCACTCACGCGGTATACGCGTGACGTGATCTCGATGTCTCGCTTCCCGTTGGCATCGGCGATGCTCTTCTTGACAGATACAAGAGCACGGTACAGTTCGCGAGTTACGTTTTCATAGGCTTGGACGCGTGAATCCGCTTGGCGCAACGCTCCACCTCCAATAATGAGTGTAGAGAAGAGAAGGAATATGAATTCCTGCTTGTCTTGTTCGGAGAACACATCGCAGTTGTCCGAGTCAGGGTTCACCAACATTTCGGTGAGCAGATCTCCAGCTGTGCAACCGTCAAAGTCTTCATCGATGCAGCCGCGTACACTGCCGTCACGGGCCACGATGCCTGCTGATTCGAGCTTCTCGAAGAATGCCAAGCTCGTTACACTGACGCGTAAGCGCTCGAAGTGGAGCGAGAAGGCCTTGGAGGACGACTCGGCGTTGCTATTGACATGTTCAGGAAGCTTTAACCCCTTCAGACCATTGAATACGTTTGCAACAAAAGAAAGTATAGGTATAGATGACAGCTTGCCACTTACCGGTAGAATTTGATGCACTGTATGATCCTGAAAAAATTCCGCCAGCAGAGCTTCATCCGCTTCACTCGGCAAGCGTCGATGGACAAGAAAGCGCTGCAAATGAAGCGCGTCGCTCAGATTCCACTGAAGCAGCTTCTGTCGAATCTCATAGTCACGCAGGACTGGAAGTGCATCCGGGAGATGCTCAAACGGACTCCATGGTGTCTTGTCAGACTCATTAGTTGCTGGATCGTTGTCGGAATCCATCGCTAGCGTTCGTCTGTCTATAGTGCTCTTATAAGATCTCGACGACGAGTCGGGACCGACTCTTCCTGTTCCGACTCAAGAAAACTACAGTTGAAACTCACGACATGTTGAAATTGTTCAGAAATTATCTCCTCTCTTTCACTTCGATCGGGTAAGAGGTCAGCAGATTCGGACGCACGTGGAACGTGCGTGCTCTCACTTGGCGAATGTTTTACTTCGCACGGAGAAAACTACAAGTAACGGGTGTCCGTCGAGATGCACCCGCATCGAGTCATTGTAAAGCGGTACGCGGTACTTGACCTCGCCTCCCTCTTCTTGGCGAGCCACACGTTTCAGCGACAGTGTGCAGTGGCCATTGACGGACTCGTTCTTCACCCAGAGCAGCATGTGAAGCTGCTCCAGTGGCCGCGCGTGTTGAATCACTGCGTTGAGCGACAAATTCAGTCCGTTGGAGCCTTGGCATCGCTCCCCAATGACGTCACACTGCTTGGAATCCTCTCCAACTAACGGCGCCACAATACGCGTCTTCTTCGGAACGACCGTGTTGGAATCGCCCCACACCAGAACCATATTGAAGACCCTCAATACCGTCGACACGGAGCGGTTCTGCGCCTTCATTTGTCGTACCACGCGAGCCTGGTCGAAGTAGCTGCCACTCACAGCACTTGAATATTTGTCCCCGTCGTTAATCCCACTGGGAGTGGAAAAGGATCGGGAATTGCGACGTGACATTCTTCGTGGAGATCCCGAGCTTAACACGTCGCTGTTCTGCTGCGGGAAACTAAGTACAAACGTGCCGTACACAGGACTGTGGTCACTAACGTCCATCCCGTCGCCATGGTTCACAGAACGATAATTGTCAATAAGTCGCTCTTGGGACGTCGGGTCCGGAACCTTTTCCGGAATCAGTTTCGAGTCACTGACTAACAGTGAGTGGATCAAGATGCGATCGCACCATCCAGGTACTCGCTTCTTCACCTTGCCTCCTTTATAAAACGGTTCCTTGTACAGCACACGCCACACGAGAGATGGCCACAATGGCAGCGTCTCATTCACTGGTCCACGCTTGGGAAACTTTTTATAAGTCGGATAGAAGTCCGGGAACTTGTGCGGCTCTGTGAACCCTTCAAAGACTCCTCCATTGCGACGGTCATTCAGTAGCCCATCGAACTTGTCGTGTAGCTCGAGATTGCGACCTTCTTCGAGCATGTGCAGCACCATTTGAGGGTCCAGTAACACGATACGGTAGTTCATGTCCCCCATCCACACCACGTGATGGAACTGCTCCGTCAGATCAAAGCTGTAGTGACCCATCACACGTCCGAGACTAGCGTTCAGGTTCCTGATCTGCTCACGACGGTACGTGTCGTTTCTCGCATCCAAATGGCAGTTCACGAACACAATAGTCGTGTGATTGACCATGAGAGCCACAGCGACTCCGCCCTTGGATCCACTCGTGAGCTTAAACTTGTGTGCACCAGCTCGAATCAACTTGACTTTATCCTGGATATCCGCGCAATAAAACACAGCCATCCCCGTGAATTTAGTGCCTACAAACGCTCCATCGCCTCGACCGTGTACAGCATCAATCACTGCATCGGGAGGATAATTCTTGTGATTCACCATAAAGTCGCTGTTCCTCATCTCCATACGATAGTAGCGGGCTCCTCGCTCATTGCGGTTAAGATACGCCTCCACTGCGTGATAGACATTCTCCGATACACCTTCCTGTACTCCAAGCACATACAGTTGGTAGCCGTGTGGCAGGAAGTTCTGCAGCATTGTGGCTGAGCGCTGTTCGTCAATGATACCTTTGCCGTCATCGAACGGGTCTGCTGCGCCCATGTTCCACGTGCCCACCCACATGCGCACGTCACGTATACTCGTTCGCTTCGTCGTCTTTAAAGCCGGCGATGCTGTTGGTCCAATAGATAAGCTCCCTGTGCGCAGTCCTGCCTCAAAGTATGAGCGCGGTGACGTGATTCGCGTCTCTGGCTCGCCGTCAAGATTCAAATCCACAGACGACGAGTTCTGCTGAGCCACGACGGAGAAGGATTTCCGCGCGTTCTTAAGTGCGAAATGCTGCGACCTCATGCTAGCGAGATCCTCTTCGGTCTCGGAGCTGGAGCGCTGGAACGAGTCGCTCTTGCGCGAGGTCTCATGCGTACTTGGCGTCGCTACAACAGTTGAAGCTGTTGTTCCGATCTTGTTCCCACCGTTAGCGATAGTGGATGCTGCAACGGTAGCGGAGGGGAACGTGCGTAGTTTCTCAAGCATAAACTCAGGCTGCTCCAGATCTGCCAGGTTGTTGCAGCTAAAACTACTCTTGACGTTGTTCGCTCCATTCCAGTAGCCCGAGCGCAGCTTCACGGCCGCTTCAGTGGCGCTCGCAACGGAGGCCAAGCGTCTTATACGTGTGCGATGAGAGGCAGCGGCTGCCTCGGCCACGGTTAGACCAGTGAATCCGAAGCCATTCGCACAGCTTCGCGACTTGTTTAGACTCTGTCGTGGCTGCTTGCCAGTCATTGATGCTGCACTAGCCAAATCGGACTCCGCTGTTCGTAATGCGTGCATCTCTCCACCGGCGAAAGACTTGGGTGGTTCCTTGCCGTTCTTCAACCTGAAGTTCTCGCGCTCGAGTTCCTGTACCCTTCTACTCAATCTCGCCGCTGTCTCCGCCCACTCGCTCGATCCGCGTCGAGGCACGGCTCCTGTAGCTGTTTCTGTGCTTTCGTTACGACGCAGCGCCACCGTGGCGTCCTCTACGCGTCCTATACTAAATTTGCGGCGGCGTTCCGAAGTTTCGTCTCTGCCAGAACTAGCGTTGCGTGGAGGAAGCCCCAGTCGCCCCCATGCTGCAGGTTGCGGGCTGTTTGTGACGCTGCTGCCGTCGCTGCTGCCTGTGGCTTGTCTTCTGAGCACAGGAGATGAACGTGGCAATGAGGCCGGAGACGTGGGCGGGACGGGCGGTGTGGCGTCGGTGGCCCCACGAGAGCGCGCAGGCGACACAAGTCTCCGCACATCGAGAGTTTTCTTCGATGTGGGCGCTAGCAGCTCATGCAGTTGCTGTAGCGTGGATGGCTCCTCGATCTGCGAGAATGCGCGAGTCACACGGATCCGAGGAGCTCGAGATGCTGCGGAGGCGTCCGACCGGCGGGTGGCCATGTTGCGCGGGCTACTGGATGTAGAACTCTGGTACAAAAGGCGATTGCAGCGGCGGTATTGATAAACCTTTAACGCGACTCTCCCGGAAACCGTTCTTCGGCTCACTGTATTTTCAGTAAAGAAAAAAAATACAGTACCGGTATGTAAGTTACACAATGTAACAATTTTTAAAAAAAAAACTGCACGTCTGCAGTTTACCGGTTCTCCATTTTCAACAGTATTCATGGGTAGCGACGTCGCGGGGCGGCTGGACACGCTGGTGTTCAGGTTGCACCACCCTTTGACCAAGATACGGTCCCGGGCACTGCACAATTTGCTTTTCAAACTGCGGGAGCGTTTGGTGCGCTGGCAGGAGCTAGAACCGCTACAGAGCTCGCTGATCCCGAGTCTCCTGGCTTGTCTCGAGCCACCTCTAGAGCTTGACACTCTGCACGTACTAGAGCTACTGGTGCAAAGCCAGTCGGAGGTGATTCTGGCCAGTCTGCAGCACTTCGGTGCAGCTCAGAAGCTCCAGCAAGCTGCCAACAAGAATCTAGAGCTGCAAACCAGCTACGAGAAGGTCAATAGTCGTGTTTGCCAAACCCTTAATCGAAGACTGACAATTATGTGCATTTCTGTGCCGCTGTGTGCAGCTCCTGCGACAGATTTACGTTACCAAATTCGTGCCGGTAGAGGGAGAGAACAAAGCATCCCCGGTCATCACTTCGTCGGAAGAGGAAAAGACAGAGGTGGAGCAGTTTAACGCCAATAGAGTGCTGCCAGATCGACGACATGCTCCTAAAGTCGACGTTCTAGAAGCTCAAGGATGGAAGTTTGCGCAGGTAACACTGACGTCAGTGGACGATCAGTATTTGTTTGAGTTCGAGGTGAAGCTTCAGCTGAGGACCGAGACGCGGGACATCGTGGCAGCGTGTGCGACGTTTAGAAACGAATTGCTGCGGGATTTCCCGGCGGAGGTTTTCTTGCAGAGACCGACAGTGCTACAGTATTTATTGCATCTAGTGCAGCAGCCACTTCTGCCCGAAAGTCCGGGAACATCGAGCGTAGCGAGTGTGGATGATGACGTCTTGATGGAGCGAGCGATGGAGGTGTCTTTGGGCGTCAACTACTTTGACGACATGCTGAACGAGACGTTTTCGAACAAACGTGGGAATTTATCTGGTGCGGTGGTGATGGCGAGCGTCAAAGCGATCGAGTCGTTTTTGTATGCGTTAAAGCTCTCACAAAGGATGTGTCTTGATCCGACGTACGTTGTGCACGCCCCTAATGTGCATGTGGAGTTGTTCGACTCGTACGACACACGACGAGTGCTCTATCCGCGTGCGAGTGTGGAGGTTGAGGATCACGTGGGTAGACTAAGGGGCGAGAGGAATGATCAGCAGGAGCAGTATTCGCTGAGTGGAGTCATGTACAGGATATTCACAAGTGTTTTACCCTTGATGCGGTCCGCGAGACACCCACGATTACACTTGCTAAATCTCCTAATATCGACACTTCCTGACTTACCTGAGAAAGGCTGTGCGGGTATTGCAGATACAGGCGTCCAGGAACTGGATAAAGAGCGGCTTGAGCAGATTTTAGACATCCTTAGTGGGATCTGCAGACCTGTAGCGTCGGAGCAAGCAGGAATTGCAATGGTGGACAACGAGCTTGAGCTCACGCATTCTATGACATGGAAACTAGTGGAGCTTGTGCTTCGGTTACTTCGAGTGTATCCGTCGTCTCGATATCACGTGGAGAAAGCTTCCGACAGAGTTGAAAGTAATGAGGCTTGTTCAAAGACTGATAGAAGCGGTGGAATTGTCGTTCCTAGACTCTTGTGGGAAGCAGTGAAGCTGTGGATTGCCAATCCGTTGCTCCCTAAAGTGGCTGCTCAAGAGTGGAAGGATGAATCGCTCATACTAGATCTGGCAGCAATTGACCCCACTATCCCTGCCTTCGTTACGCTAAAGCAGTCCTCCACACAAGATGCGAAACTAATTCTTGACTTTGTGGAGGTAGCCAAGGCTCACCGTCACCAATTAGTAGATTTTGGTCCATGGGAAACACCAGTTATTGTGAATGTGGAAGCTGCTCTAAAGACTATTCGAGTCAGATATGCCTTTGATGAGCTGGACTCTGAGGTCATTGCAGACGCCACACTTCAGGCAATTTGGTCAGCTCTGACTCCTGACACTGAAAATGGCACTGGGAGTCTGTCAGAAAGGGAAATTGAAACCATTCACTTCATATTTTGTGAGCTGCTGAGTAGTGTGGACGAAGAGAAAGCGCCTACGTCGCACGACTCGATGGTATTTTACTTTTTCCGTGGTCTAGTGGGTCTCATTGAAAACCTAAGCATGGAGACAAAGCGCGTATCTGCCGATCGCCGATATGGATTCTTTACGGAGGTTTTGTGTGAACCAAGGTTCCTTACGCTCTTGTTGCTGGTCTTAGCAAGACAAGAAACTGGCGATCAAGTGAACAGCTCGGCCTTGTGGGTCATTTTACTTGCAGCTTTGAACCAACTAGCAGGCGTTTCCAGCGACAAACTGGCGCGTCTCCAGCCGGTGATCCCACTGCTCCAACACTTTGCATACATCGAACCGTCGGAGGGATCTTCACCAGAGCAACGTTCTACCCAGCCACAACTAGCACAAGTCTTGAACCGAGTGGAAACGACCGTCCCAGACCACGCAAGACATCTCTTAATGTGTCGGTGTTTGCTACACGAGTCGTCATACATCCGCAAGGCTGCAGCTTCTGGGGTTCTCCGGTTGCTGTCTCGAGTTCATCCGTCGTGTGTTGACTGGATTTCGAAGCACAAAGACATACTTGATGACCCATTCGGAGGTCGATTTGACTACGGTGGCAAGAATGTGAATCTCGAAGCAACGCTCATGGAGACTCCTCTGCCTGTTAGTCGTGCAAGTGACTATCAGCCAAGTGAGAACGAGTTATCCTCACAGCTGAGTAAGTTATCTCACTTGTACAAAGTGATCTCTGGATCGTCGTCTGGCTTTGAGAGCATGAAAGAAGCGGCACTTAAAGAGTTGGTCGTGTTCATTGAAAACGCGTCAGTGGAGATGTTCACTCTATTTGAAGAGCTGGACAAGTTTTCGGATATTGTGGATCTTCTTCGTGCAATTTTCGACAAGGAGGCTGGTCGAGAAGACTCGTCGATGATTCTGCAAGCCCTTCTTCTGTTTAGAATGCTATTGCTCCGAAGTCGGCTGTTACGTTCTGCCATACAACATGATGACAGCACGATGGGACGTCTCATGCCGTTGATTTTCCATCCGTCGCCTACTATTCGAGCGCAGATGTACTACATCATTCTCCTGATGACATGCTCAGCTGAAAATTTTATTCCCAATGGAGCACCAGTCGATTCTTTGAACATTGACAAGACCACACTCAGCGAAGACGCGAGGATTCCCGAGATGATCAAGTCGACATTCGGCCTGTACTCCAGTCGGTGGGCACGGTGCTTTATTGCTACCTGTTCGCTGACACAGCAGCTACAAGCAACTGCTGAACTCTTGGCTCGACGCACCGATACGTTGTGGCTGCAAGAAGTGAAGCAATCGATCATTAATTTTGACAGAGACACAGCGAAGCTCGACGGGGAGAATAGTGGCGGATTCGACTCATTATTGAAGGCAGAGTATGCACTTGCCACCCAGAAACTCCGAGATGCGCCGTCGCACGGGAAGTGCCTGAATGCAGTCTATCATGTGATGACGATTTGCAACGCTTGGCGCTTTGCTCGCGAGCGCTTCATTGGGGAATGGGAAGGAGATTTCGAACGGTATTTCGCTGTACCACCGAAAAACGAACGAGACGAAGTAATAGTTGGCGCGCTTGTAAGCACTCTAAGTGTGATGTTCGGTGCCATGACCAGAGGAGAACAATTGCGGGCGCTTGTTGTAGTGAAGCGCAGAGTTCTCCCGCTGCTGAAAAGATCACAAAGCAAGGCTTTCTCTCTGCAAGTTGCGCGGCTGTTGCTCAACGTTAGCGAGTCCAAAGTTAGCGATTTGTTCTTGTCCCTAGCTGCTGATACTGACATCATCTCAGCGATCTGCACCAAGTACTCAGCAATCTACGCAACAGAGCCTGTTCTTCATGGTTTGATGCTGGAGGTTCTGTTACGATTCGCCCAAGGCATGGACAAGAATGCAAGCCCTCGCTTGCCTGAGCCCTCGCGTGACAAGATCTGCAAGCGCCTTCTGGAGATGTTGTCGTCGTTGCTTACGGTCGTATGTCGTCACCGTGTCCCAGGTTCCTTCCTGGAGCGGGACGTCTTCTCTGTTGGATCTCAATGCATGGTGGCCATCCTACAAACGCTTCCACGAGGGTCTCTTGTATCTAGCGACAGTCCGCTGCAACATACTGACAGCAGTATCCTTCTCGACGGTAGCTGGGCGTCTCGTTTTCTCTTCGACCACGTAGCCCCGATCCGCGAGCTTGGCTTTCGTGTTGCTGAGCTGGCTACTTCCTGGAGTCCTTCGTCATCACGATTGCTGGAGATGGCGCTCGAAACGTCAACAGATGACACCGAGTCCGATGCTGTGCGTGCGGCAGCTTGTACTGCTCTGACTCAAGAGATTCTTCGGTACCATGAACGTGCCCCAGATCGACAAGCTGCCCTGACAGAGATGTGCCACGGAACCACATTTGCTGGCAAAGTGCTGCGGTCACTGTCTGACGGCTTGAAAGGCAACAAGCTGCTCGCTCGCACTTCTAGCGCGTTTGCGCGACTGGTTCGAGTACTCTACATGCAGAGGGATTGTTTGGCGTCACATTTTGGAGACATGCAGAAGGAGTTGCAGACTGCTGAAGAGAAGGATGACATCTACCCGCTCCTCATTCAAGTACGATCTTCCCACACTACGACTTGACTCGGCTACCTACTGACGCACTAATACATCGCTTCTGTATAGGTGCTATCCCTCCGAGAATGGAAGCAAAAGGTCGATCATTTCAGCTCCTGTTGTATGCATTTACCATCCTGCGACGACCATGCATGGAGATGTTCGCTGCTTCCTGCCATCTTAGACCTGATGGCTGAAGTGCTGAATCTTCTCCAGGCTGTTTGTCGTGACGGTGGTTTCGATCAAGTGGCATTCTTCCTGATGGTATTTGCTTTAAGTAATATCACTACGAAGTGCTGCACACGACTGACATTTTGTCCTCGTGCTGTGTAGCATACAACTTTGCAGTATCAGCTGATGGAACTCGTACGGGACCTCCATGCGTCGTTAAACGGCACGTTATCGGTAGCCACAAGACGTAGGCATTACGAAGTTCTCGACCTCTGTGCTGGCACACTCAGCATCCTGTTGATGCAAGCTTGTGACCAGCAGAGCGAGTACAACGCAGAACAGTTCGGAGCACCGAAAACACCAGGCTTTGGGGCGGATTTCGTCGATACGGTGGCAAAGCTGCTAGCACCTGAGCACCCCATTGATTTCCGTGTGTCATTCATTAGAATTGTTCCAGCGGTAAGTCCCCATCAGGCTTACAAAAACTTATCCATCTGCATACTCACTTCATATTTACTGCCTAAACTGCGTGTGCTTAGATGTCATTGCTGATACCTGGATCTCTCAAGTCTTCTGATGCTTCTGTCATCACTGCGTTGTGCTCCGTCGTGTTCGACCTTTATCAAGAGGTAGCAGAGTTCAGGCCTCTAAATGCGAGTACTGCCACGTCTAATTTACAAGGTCGGGTGTTCCCGTTAGCATCGGTGCGACGTGTTTCATGTTCCCTTCAAGTGCTGCTCGAGACAAGTCCAAGTCTCCAACCTCTCGTTCGCGTTAAGCGTGGTGTACCCTTTGCAATGGCTTCCATTAAAGAATCATTCACTGCGATTCGCATAGCTGGCGGCTTCGGTGGTAAGCGAGTGCGAAGTTCGAACCCCAGCTCCAAGACGCAGGACACCTATGTGCTTGACCTCTGCGGACGCATCCAGACACACATGGAAGTTGTGAGTTCCATCATTGGAGGCGACAAGGAAAGCCAGCAGCTGACAAAGGTACGCGGAAATGCTCCATCGTATCAATACCCCGTCTAACCGTGTTGCTTTCTTGTCTTAAGGACGAGGGTCTTCTTAACGCAGTTCTGTCGAATTGGAGCCTGATGAAGACGGCTCATGTGCGTGGGTCTCTGTTGATGCTACGTGCGCTTCACCTCTTGGTGAATTATATCTACGGAAACGACAGTGCTCGAACTTCGATGCTGATCTCGCTGCCTGGAAGAGGGGACAATGCCCACACTCTTCTGTCCTTGTTGTTCGACCTGGCCAGTACCCGAGGTGACGTGACGTCTTCCCAAAATCGTGTTTCGAACGATAGTACCGACGCAGACATGGCCTTAAGCAACGCTGCCTGCCAAGTGCTGAAGGCAGCTCTACTCCACCCTGAATGCGTGCAAGGTTGCGTGAAGACAGGGTCGATGTCTAAGCTGGTTACTTCGCTCCAAGATCGTCTTCAGCAGGCCAGACAAACCAGCAAAATGGATCACCGGGAGAACGAGAATCTTGCGCACATGCTGAGCGTCCTCAGCAGCATCGCTAGTACCGAGAAAGGTGCTCGCGTGCTATACACCAGCTTGGCCACTGTGCTCTCTCTCGTAATCGACGATGTGACGCATCTGCCCAGTAAGACAATTCGACGCAGCGGGTGCTTGTTCTTGAGGAATCTTTGTCTCTCACAAGCCACCAAGAACCATTTCGCCATTTGGGAAGAGCTGCTGGATGAAATGGTAGCTTTCTGTGTACGTGTGAGTGACTCGGCACACGAGGACTCGATCTCTCTGGGATACGTGTCCGTAGCTCTCTGGGCGCTCGTGTACGACAATCAGAAGGCGCGTGCATTGTTGTTATCAAGGCCGACGACGCTGCGAGGCTTGAAGCAAGTGCTGGACGCGCAAACTTCTGGTACGCCAGTCGAAGGCTCCTCGACGGACATAGCGGACAATTCTGCGGCGCGTTCTGATGCTTGTCCAGGAGTAGACTTCACCCCCATTAGATTTTGCACTGACGTATTTATTTCTCGCGGATTGTATCGACATCACGGATACAAAATGGAGACTGCAGGATGGCAGCCTTTCAATAAATATACGCACTCGCTTTGCGTCTCAGCTCAAAGGATATCGAAATCCTCCTCCTCTTCACTGCTGTGATAGTCGTCTTCATCTTCATCGTCCGAACTGCCGTCCTTCTCGATACGAACATGCGTCGTCCCTCCCGGACTCACAACTCCCCTCACACAATGCGAGCCCACATCTTCCACAAGCATCACGGCTTTCTTCTGTAAATAACAGGACAAGTTAGATGCGATGTCGTAACAACATACAGCCATTTCCTTACATACCTTGGCCGAACGAGCCTTCGCTGTCGTCGCTTTCACCGGGGTAGCCATTGAAGCCACGCGGCGCACCTTGCCACGAACCATTACTCCACCACCTGCAACGTGCTGGCGATTGATGCCCAGCACGTACGAATCGATGTCGTCTCGCCGACGCGAACTCAATTTTTTTAGTAGCCCAGGCGCCTCATCGTCGATGTCTGAGTCATCGTCCGCGAGGCTTCGTGACGGCGTATCGAGCTCCGGCGACTTGATCGCATCAAAGTCCGGTAGCTCAGGCAAACCTTCCTTGGATGGGGTTGTATCGAATAGATCATCCACGTGCTTCTTTTCGTACTGTTAAACACACGGCACAAAACGTTTAGTATCGATAAAACCACCCACTTATACAGTGACTTGAGCTTACTTCTTCCACGAACTCGCGCACTTGCTTCTTGAACTTGTTTGAGCCTGCACGAGCGATTTTGGTCGGTATAGCAGAGTTAGTGTCTGCATTTGCTCGCTTGAGTGGCATCTTCGCTGCTTTCCGCTTCGTAGGAGGAGATCTGAACTTCTCGAACGTTTTTGCTTGGCAATCTTGCGCCGACTTTCCCGGAACATATTGAGCCACCTGCAGATTATCCGTCAGAATACATCTCGTCACAGATATTGAGCTAACGGAGGCCGTACCTGTGCCCAAAAGTTCGAGGCAGTTGTTGGAATCTGCAGCTTGGCATCCATCAAAGCTTCCAACTGCTCATTCGTCCAGACATCGGGCTCTACTTCAGGTTCTGGTTGATTTGTCTTTGTCTTCTCGTTGCAAACCTGCTGCAGATAATAACATCAATGCGGGCTGATTAAAAGCAATATATCATATCTGCTACGCACCTTTTTGCGCTTTGGTGTCTCGTACAGATCATCTTCTTGAATAGGAGGAGATGCGACGGATTCTTCAGGGCTGAGAGCAGCGTCGTCACTCGGCGGCATCGTCGAACTAAACACAAGAATGTATTTCACCCACCCTCTTCTTGTCAGCAACACACGTCTCTACAGTACTCAACACATCTCTATCTTTCGTACCTGTGCTTGTCAGTGCCTTTCACCTTCTTCTTCACCGATTTACGCACGACCTTCGACTTGCGTTGATCTGTTTTCTGCGCCTTCCGCACAAACGGCAGCAATCGCTTGCAGAAGTAGGCCGGAACCCCATCCTCCATCAGTCGCATCGCAGCGCGTGGAATGCCAGCGCTCCTAGCAGTGTCCCGGTCCAATGTCCCACTCAACGTCACGAACGTGCCGTCTTTGGCCGTGAACTTGGACGCTTTCCCTTCACGTTTCTCCACGACAAACAGTGTCGACTCTCCGTCCACCTGTCCCATCACTATCATCTCCGCCTTCTCACTCTCAGCCTCCAGCATCGGCGGCCAGACGACCCGCCAGTTCTTCAGCACGACCGCCTTCCTGTCTGCATTCTCTCGTTTCTTCTCGTTCTTCACCTTGCGATCTACTTGTCGTTTTCTCTTCTTCTCTTCCTTTACTTTCTTCTTCTTGAGCTCTGGTGAGAACAATAGTTTCTTCCTGATCACCACGTCTTCTTCTTCCGGTTCCACGTCAACATCCTCGATCGTCTCCAAGCTGCTTCGTTTCGCTCTCTTCATCGCTATAGATCTCGTTACAGGTGTATGTCCAGCCGTCTCCAGCACGCCTGCCTGGCGTCGCTTAAGCCGTTTGGAAGCGCTCCTGGTCACAGCAGGAGATGATGGCTTCTCCTCGCTCTTCTTTCTCTCTTTTCGTCGCTTTTTGCCCTTTTTCTGCGATTTCAGCAGCTTCAGATGTGCGAACGGGTCTTCTTCCTCCTCTGCGGCCTGTGAACGCTGCTCGGGAGCGCTCATAGCCTTTGACAGCCCTCGGATGAGGCTCAGGTCGGCGTCGTAGCGCCGTTTCTTGCGCGGCTTACGCGTGGACCGCACCACGGCATCTTCTCGACCTAAACCAACCAATGCGCTCTCCAGGACGGAGCTGTAGCGACTGCGACTGCGCGTGTGCAGCGGCGCCGACGCGCTCCGGCCCATCGACGACATTTCGCGCCAAAAATTCAAATGGTAATGTGAAACTTGACATTTCGCGCTGAAGAGACTGTGAAGTGGTCCACACGACTAAAAAAAAAGACAGTGTGTAACGCTGACTGAATTCCTTGTCCGGCATGACACCGAGACGGCGGAACTCGCTGCTCCGCTGTCTTGCGTTGCTGCTGCTTGGACGAGAGACACAAGCTGCCAGTGCACATTACTCTCTCGACCTGACGGGTATTGCCTCGGGCACAGGTGCGGCAATTGCTGACCACGTGACGTAAAGGATCGAGGTTTTCATGATTGTTGTTTGCGATGTTGCAGCGTACACACTCACGGTAGACATCGGCACGGTGGACGGCTCTGGTTCTTCAAGTGGGAATGTGCGTAGTGATATTACTTGACTGGATGATCGATGCTGCAGATGAGTTACGCATTCCTGTGAGTAGAACGCCTTCCGACTGATTGCAGACACGGGGTCGTCGAATGACGCCGTGCTGGGCACTGGATGCTGCGGCTCGGAGGCAGAGGTGACCTACTCGTGCGATGCATCATCGACTTGCACGAATGCTGGTGGCGACGTTGTCACCCTGGCGTTCGCGGGAGCCAATATTCAGTACGAGAATGTAGTTTGGTAAAAAAATGTGAAGTAACGTTGCTAACGTGCGTTATTGATGCATGGTAGGGGGCAGCTTATGACGGATACGTGGTCGTCGGCTGAGATCGGTGATATCTCCAAAACCTTCTTGGTCATTGAGAAACAGGATACCTTTTATCGCTCGACATACGATGGAATAACTGGCTTGGCATATGAGGCGCTGGCGGCGTCGACCGGTGATACTGTATCGTCGCTGTATAATGTGTTGGTGAACACGGCAAAATCGACCGACGCGTTCGGTATGCTGTTATGTGGCACAATGCAGCCCATGCTACAGACAGGAGGAACGGATTTTACGCACCATTCCGGTCAGTTGTTAATTGGCGGCACGGAAGGCATCGATGGCGAGACGTACTATTCGGGTGATATGCTTTACACTCCAATTACCAGGGTACGGCTGCTACGGATTGACTTGTTGCTGCTTTGATCACAGTAGACTGACAAATTGCTGTTATCTTTTACCCCAAACGTTCAGGAAGCGTGGTATGTCGTGACAGTGACGGACATTGGCTATAACGGCGCTAGCCTTGGGTTTTCATGCGAAAACTACAACGAACCGCAGGCGATCGTTGACTCCGGCACAAGCAATTTGGCGTTTCCTTCTGATGTTTACAACGCGCTCATGGATCAAATTAAGACAGCAACGCTAGAGGCCATTCCAGACTTCGATGCCAGTTACTTTGACGACTCGGCTTCATGCTGCGACGAGGATTATTGTGACCCGACATCGTCCAGCGCTGCCCTGTTGCAACTTCCCTCTATTTACTTCACACTTGGGATGGAGACCAGCGATGGCTCAACAAGTAAACACTTCACCGTTGAAATCCCACCCGAGTACTACTGGCGACCCGAAATGAATGGGGACAATTCCAGTATGGCGTGCCGTGCAATCGGCATCTCTGAAGGCACCTCAACTGTCCTGGGTGACGTCTTCATGGACGGCTTGTACTCGTACCACGATCGCGTAGAAGGCAAGATTGGTCTCGCTGTAGCAAACAACTGCCCGAACAACGTCACGTCCAGCAAGAAAGTGTACACGTCTGAAGACTCGACAGACTGGTGCTCGTGCTTTTCAAGCACTCTGAAGAAGAAGAGCTCGTGGACAACATTCCTGCCGTGGGGCAGTGGGTGCTTTTTCTGGCTCTGGTGGATGTACATTGTGATTGCCAGTTTTGTAGTGGTGATCGCCTGCGTGGGTGTGTTACTTTGGTGGCACATGACCAATAAGCGTATGAAGAAGTTGCAAGAAGAAGCGTGCAGATCCAACACTTCAGGTCGCCGTACTACACGCCTAGCGACGATGCAGTCATCGGGGTTCAGGGGACCAGCGCTGGCCCCTGCGTCCCCGCATAATGACTATTATGTGGCTCCGACTTCAACTCCCCAAAGACGGTCTAACCGCTCCGGTCGTTCCGGTTCAAGACATGGGTCGATGAAGTCCCCGAGGTCTCAAGACAGAAGATCGAAACGGAAGGAGAAGGAAATGCCGATCATGGCGGAACCCAAATATTCCACCATGAGCTCACCACGATCGCCGTTGTCTGATACTTCCAGTATTGCACTTTTGTCGGAACCTAATTCCTCAGTTGGATCAATGGAAAGTTGGAAGCACAAGGCGAAGCCGTATACGCCTGGCAACCACAATTCAAACTACAAAGCGAGCTACAACGATCGATGGGGTGCGTCTTTGAAAGAAAGCGAATTTTGAACAACGCCGTAACAGCGTAGATACTTGAAGTTATATCAGGATTATGTCTATAGAATGGGGGAATAATGAATGCAGATACTTCAGTAATTTTTTCGTCCTTGAAGGATAAGTGAGAAGTTGTACCCGATCTGAGCTGGGCGTCGCCTTTACCGTAGGGGCACTCTGAGCACCACCACTTTTTGTGCGACTTGTGAATGCCCCTACATGTATAATACATGATGTATTGCATTTTCGGTGGAACTACAAACATTTTAAGATTTGCTGTGCGTCTCGTTCCTTCTTCTACTTCTGTACCAGTACTGGAGCGAAGAGGAAGTTTCCGACTCACCGAGATTCGACGCGCGGTGACACCTTTACCTTTCCTCGAGATTACCACGCGACTTTTAGACATAACAGCAAAACCCGCGGTGCAATACTGTACATATAATGCCATTGAAGGCTGCAGCTAACTTTTTCAGAGCTCCGACAATGTGGCACCTACAACTGGCCAACACGGCAATCATCGCACAAAATGCGGCAAACAAAGATGCAGGGTCAACGGCGTTTACGTTAATAATTTATCACAACCCCTTTTAATTATAATAGTCAAATGAACAAAACTCAATTAATTATGGTTCCCACTGTACCTGCCTATTTTAATCGAGCTCTTCCAGTCATGATTTGAGTCCTGCTGTCCTTACAAACTTCCCTATGTTCCACAACTATCAACTATCTCAGGCTCAACTTTTGCTGCAACACTGTACGACTTCATTCCCCATCGCGTGTTTAATCTCGCCTGCGCCGTCCTTCCATCTCGCGGAGTGGCGAACGTCCGACGTCGCGCGCACAGCACACAACACCTCTCACTTCTTAACACTCCCAGCCAACGCCATGGCGGACCCGCGCGCGGCCCGCGGCGATTCGGCGTGCTCGGACGACTCGGCTTACGGGGACGAGACTCTCAGTCAAGACGAGTTCGTACAGCGCCAGATGGACAAAATGCGCAGTCTGGACGAGGTGGAGAACATATCGTTCCTCGAGTCGGCGCCGTCACATCGAAGCAGCAACCACAGTGGCACCAGTGAGTTGTCTGCCAACATGACAGTCTTCGAGAAGCTACAGGCGTTGGCCCTAGCGGAAAATATCAAGTTAGACGACCCCAACGGCGGTTCAGGTTTATCGAAAAAAGACGGGGACGATGAAGACGATGACGATGACGATGACGGCGAAGAAGACGACGATACCTATGAAATTTCATGGGACGGAGGCCCTCTCGGACTTTTATTCAAGGCCAACGCCAATGGTCAGCCTGTGATTCGCCGCGTTAATAAAAAGGGAGCGGCGACGGGTCTGCAATACGCACGAGCAGGTGACGTACTGCTCGCACTCAATGGCGTCAGCGTCTCTGCTACGCCCTTTAGCGAGGTGATTGAGCAATTGAAGAACCCCGAGTTCCCGATTAAACTGGACTTCCGACCGCTTAAATTGAGCGACTTGGCATCCGCAGCTTCCTCGGCTACATCGAAGTGGGGACTTCCTCGCACGGGCTCTTCGATTCATAGTAGTGATGCGACATCAGCTTTCTGCGGATCTCCAGTATCATCTAATGCGACAGTGGACATGCGAAGTAACCGAGGAGCAGGATGGGGAGAGTCTTCCCCGACGTATATGCCGCAAGTGAACGAAGCGCCCTCAGAAGACCCGACAGATGTTGAGTACGATGTTGTGTGGAGTGAAGGGCCATTGGGGTGTGAATTGAAGCAGCGGAATGGACTTCCTGCGGTTAAATCCGTGACGGGTACAGGTGTCACGCCGTCGGTGGCACAGATTGCGGCGGGCGATATTCTTGTGAGTATTAACGGCTTGCGTACCGAGGAGATTGGGTTTAAGAGCACAGTCACTTTGATGATGCGAGCAACGAAGCCCGTGTACTTGAGATTCCACCGAGGTGGAGCACGACAGCCACCTTCTAGCTTTAGCGACCTCCCGCCAAGCTACAGGGGGCCTCAGAGCAACAGAGAGACGTTCCAGGATACACCTGGAGCAGAAGCTGCACCGCTGGATCCAAAGCAGTACACGGTGCTATGGCGTGAAGGTCCGTTGGGCATTCAGATTCGTACGTCCAGCAAGGGTCGTGTCGTGGTGGCGCGACTTACAGGTGCAGGTGATCCAAGTGTGAACAACTCGGTCAAGCCAGGCGACATCTTTGTGCGTGTGGCAGGAGTCGACGTTGATTCTTTGGGTATTGCAGGCGCCTTTGAACTGCTTAAAACCGTTCAGAAGCCTGTAGTTCTCGTCTTTCAGCGACGCGGACGTGGTCACAGCCGCGCACAATCACGTGGAAGACATCCGGGTCTACCGGCACCGGCGCCGGCACCTTTGCCGTCATCGTCAGCAGTACCGTCTTTCAGGCAATTACGTGAAGAGGAAGCTGCCGCTGCCGCTGCAGCAGGGATCGCACGAGCACACAGCGCTGGATACACCCCAGCTCGACAGAGAGCTCAAAGCCGCGGAGGTTCGTTGAATCACTTTGGTGGCGGATATCAAGACCTAGAGAACTATGCAGCGTCTGATGACGGTACTAGTCTGCAGAGCTACGACTACCTGGCAGACTCGCCGCGTTCGAGTGCATCTCGCAATAATTCCGGCCGGCTATTGAATGTAGACGGAAGTATCTTGGAGAACGATCTACCCAGCTACTCAGACCTACCACCTCCACCGCCGTTCCCCGGCACGGAGCCGAACGCTACAGGTGAGAATGACGACGATGACTATCCAGAGGAAGATAGTTTCCCGCCAGAGGCCCGAGATGAGAGCCCGTCACTCACAGGATTGCCACCACCTCCATCTTACATGGACGTATTCACGGCGTCTGGAAGAGCCAAAGATCCCATCACGGTCGTGCCCCCTTCCGCTCGCAGTATGGACCTCCACAACATCCCCGATGATGAATCAGCAGGTGACGAGTATTTCGGTGACCATATAGAGCGCCCTCCTCCATTTGAAGCCCACGGCACTGATGGACCTCTGCCTCCTGCTCCAATGTATCCTGACGATCCATTACCTCCAGCAGAGGAAACCCCATCATTTCTCGGCCAACCAAGTCGACTACAGGAGCTTCGACGTCAATACATTGAATCGGAGCGTCAACGCAATATGCTGCAGAACGGAAGTGCGACAATGGTGAGTACATACTCGGATATCGACGATTCGGGTCTTGTGGTGCGTCACCAACGCCAGCCTTCAGGCGGATCAGTTCTGGACACCGCCCCATCGCCGCAGCTACCTCTTCCAGAGCTGTGGGTGCGCTGGAGTGATGGTCCGCTTGGCATCACATTCAAGCGCAAGAACGGCCAGATTGTCGTGTCACGACTAACCGGTTCAGGTTATTCGCCGGGTCTGACACAACTGCGTCCGGGTGACTGGCTGGTGTCATTCAACAATCAATCCACCCGCAACTTACGGCTCGGGGAAACGATGGAACTACTGAAGCGTTCGCCGAAGCCTGTGGACATGTGCTTTATCGTTCAGTAAGGGTGCAACAAGAAGGATGTACAATCGCCACACACTCGGGAATAGACAAGAGTGTTAATAGTGAATAGCAACCCCACGCCCGACAAGCATGGAGCGGAGGTAAAGGGCTGTGCGTCCAAATAACCAAGTGAAGTGACAACGACTATGATTTGGTTGATCCTACTTGTGCTCTTCCCATGACTCGCAAATAAACCTCTTAACATGCAGGCTCTGACGGTCCTAGTGTTGCGTAGTGTCGCCAGACTGAGCACGCTTTCGAGCTCGAATAGCAGCCATCAAGTCGAGAGGTTTACTGGCTCGTGGTGTCTCCATTGGCGACTCAATCTTGTTGGCGAAGCTGTCCCTTGTACTGACGCGTTGATTTTTCTGCTTGCGTCGAGCCTTTATGGCGTCAAAGAGAGGAGCACTGGTGGGCAGAGCAGCAGGTCGATCGTTCGATGAAGAGCTGAACGGAAGCTGTTGATCAACTGATTTAGCGGGGACGTTTCTCTTCGCCCAAGGAGCTCGGTTCACACCACTCACAGAGATAATCTCGTCACCCATTGCTGCTGAGTTCTTCTTTCGAACATCGTCAACCAACTCTCCCACCGCCTTGAATGTCGCTGTTGCAGTGATAGAGTGACTTTCACGAAGGAATCCTTCGTCATTGAAGAGTAAAGCCTTAACATCCGCAAGTACTTCCTGCAAGAAGACAATGGCTTGACAAGCTTCACGGATTTCCACAGGTGAGCGAGTGTCCGCTTCGTCTTTTGCGGGGTCCCGTTTTCCCGTAATGCAAATGCCTGCACGCTTTGCAAGTAGTAAAGTCAGCTCACGAGCGCTGTTCAGCAGTGAATTGCACTGGTTTTGCTGCTCAAGCTCGCCACCTTCCACAGACGGAAAAGAGTCATCCAAAGCGCGTATTTGCTCCATGATCGAGTCCATGTCTTCTAATGCGCCCACAGCTTGCGCAATCTCGCGCATATTTGTTTTGTAGTGCGCTTTCAGGTCTCTTTGACGCTGGTTCGCTACCATTTCTCGAACGTGGGTTTGTGCCTCCAGCAACGCTTTCTCGCCAGCATTTTCAGGATCACTTTTCAAGATATCTTCCTTGATAAACTCAGCTTCCGGAGTGAAGCCTAGTCCACAATACAGCTTCCGCACTTTCTCCTCCGAGCGCACTGGACACGCCAAGCCCATAAGTTCGCACTTGTGTGGTGGAACGATAGCGATGTTACCGAAGTCATGCCCAGAAGTAGAATTGCAGTGAGTCTTGAGATTGGTTGCAGCAGTGACGAAGGCTTCTTTGAGCTTGCAGTACCACGCAAATTTCTTTTGTGCCATTGCATCCTTCTGCTGTTTCTTCCACTCCTTGAACGGTTCTTTCAACACAGCGTGAAGGGCGCGTCGCTCCAGTAGCGTAAGCCCTGTCGTACGGTATCCTTCAATCACACTGGGGTGCATCTTCACGATCGTCTTTGGATCAGCTCGCAGTAGTTGCAGCACATTCGTGCGCTTCAGTCTCCTGGCAAGTTCAGCTGGGAAGGTCGCTCCTGTCGGCGTCACAAGCCCATTGAGTTCTTTCTCAGACAGCCGCGAAATGTCCACAGGAATGGCAGAGCGTAAGAGGAGTAAGGCTTCGACGTTCGCTTCTTCATTTGCGTCTTCCCACTCTTGCTCTTGACGTCGCTGCTCTTCGATGTACTCGTCCGTCATGACAAGAGCCATGTGATACTTCTCCATTTCCTGCTCAAGAATATAGTACTCTTTTCGAGCAGCAGCCTGAGCCTGTTTATCTTCCAACACCACCTCGGAAGAGCCAATCTCTTGGAGTCTCCTTGATACCTCTGCCACCTTCCGCTTCGCTAGTTCGTACGGAATAACCTCCGCCACAGAGATGCCAGCTTGTTTGAGTTGTCGTTCCAGCACTGTAAGTTTCTTCTTAAGCGCCGCACTTTCGTCATCTTCGTTTGCGTACAACTCTGTCTGCCTTAGCTTGCTCAGGCAGATCGAGTCTCTGTTGTGTGCAGCCTGTCTAGCGTTCACTTCTTGCATACGAAGCTTTTCCTGCAGTATCTTAATTGTAGCGCGAGCTTCTCCGAGCTGAGCTTGCTGCTCCGTCGAAAGGAGATCTTGGTGGCTTTCTTGAGTGGCGATTTGCGCCTCCAATACTTGGATGCGTTGTTGACTGGCCTCGGCCTCTTTTTCGAGCTGCTTCGCTTTAAGAACAGCCTCAAGCTCCTCCTCCGTGTTGCGAGAGCCGCAAAAGCTGCCAGACGAGAACGTTTCGTACACCGTATCGCTACTAAACGATAAGTCCGACATTGTGTTGATCGTATTCCTGGACGAAGAGCGGTCAGATGTGTTCTCTGATGGCGAAAGCGACGGCGATACTTGGAATGACACAGCGTTTGAGGCTGATGGATCACGTAGCTCCGAATTCGACACAGCTAGGGATCCACCGCGTGCCGCTGACTCCCGATGGTCAGCACTGCCATCATCAGCGTCTGTATCTTCGCCGTAACTATGTTGACTGTCTTCCTCCAATTTCTTCCTGTACGCTACAAAGCAACAGGAGCAGATACGGAGCTTGTTCTCCAGCACCGGAAAGTGAACTTCCCGGTACACGGAGCACCGACTGCAGATTATTTCGCCGCACATTCGACACGAATGGCGCTTCCGTAGTACGTTGAACTCTCGCAAACAGACATAACAAGACTTCCGAGCACTGAGCAGGAGCCAGTAATACAAACATGTTAGTAAGTTCAGGCTTACATAAGTGAGCTTAACAAATACGAGCTTACCTTCGTGGGTTCCATTGATCTCGTGACACCAAACTCGATGCCAATCTAGAATCGCATACAACTGACGATGTAATTGCACTGGCTGCTTGAACTCCATCGTCACTATCAGATTCCACGCTGGCACTGCCACGAGTCATCATTACCGATACTAAACGGCTTTTTTCCGCCTCCTGCTGGTTGGATTCGTCCTCGCTCTTGTTAGTACTGCTGTTGCTACTACTACCGCTGCTGGAGCCTAGTTTCCGTTCCCGCCGTCTCATCCTTTTCGCCCTCTTCTTGGTGGAGCCACTCCTGCCATTACCTTGATGATCCTTTGTGCCTCTATCCTCTACGTTCAGCATGCTGTCATCAAACAAGATTACGGGTGGAGGCTTCTGACGCTGTACCGCTGGATAGAAGGTACTTCTTCTAGCCACACTTGTGTGACGCATCGTACTGCTGTCTTCCGTCCAGAACCCATTATCTGTCCTGCCATCCTGCTTGCTGCGCGTGGAAGCCGCTAGAGCCGTCGCATTACTCGACGGAGACAGCAACACTGTATTCGCTCTAACCAACGTTGCTTTCTTCGCATGGCTGATCCCTCCAGACGCGAGTGTCAGTGTCGGCTTCTTCTTCTCTGCAAAGACTGCATCTTCCGGGTACAGCTGGATGGTCTTCCTCTCAGCATTGTTTCTACGGCTCTCTCGCTTCAAGAGCGTTGGCCGCCTGTCCCATGCTTTCTCAGGAGGATCCGATAATAACGTGATCGACGCGAGCACGTCGTTGTCCAGTCCGTCCAATAGCGACGGATCGGAGCTCATAAGTCGCACTAGCGCCTTCTGCTTGGTTGGAGAGCTCAACACTCGGTCCATCGCTCTGTGTTGGAGCTCTTAAAGCAGCGAATGTTGGTCTTCAGGATTTGTTTCGAGCTGCGTATTGGGTTGCTGCACTTGATAGAAATTCGTAACTGCTAGAGCCGGGAGGCCGGCCAACGTAAGCCCAAAGATGCGGGCAGCAGCGACATACAGCGAAGTTCGTTCGGTTATTTTTCGGTCATTAACCGCTGACTCTCCGCCGCTTCAACTGGCACTGGTTCATGCGCGTGTGCTGAGGCTTTCACGTCACAGTGCGCCCACGGACTCCTTTATTGACGCAACACACGCCACATGGCTCCAAGGTTGTCTGACGTCCAGCTTCGAGAAACTTCCGTGGAAACCGCAACTAGTGCACGTTGAAGTTGTGTGGGACACATCAAATTGAAGTTAGGAGAAAGTTCACTGAAAAGGAGCTGCTCAAAACAAAGCACGTCAGTAAAAAAAAGAAGTACTGTATAAACTTTGGATTGACATTTATTTACAGCTGATGTCAAAATTGTGTCTGAGTTGCTAAGGGTCTTGCAGTACGGCAGCCTCTCTTTTCATGAGCACTCACTTGTCGGACGATTGCTTTAAATAAGCCATTTACTATTTATAAAGATACATACTGTATCTTATTGTGAGATGTGTTCCCAACAAAATTTGTCCTTAAAATGAGGGCGAAATAAGGTGCAAGATCGTCAAATTCCGACTGATTTTGTCCTTAAGACCTCGATTATAAGGACAAAAAACAATTGCCTCTGTCTGGTATGATACTTGAGACACCCGACGCCACTTTGAATGGAATTGAAATTATACTTGATTATACCATCGAATTTGACGACTTTGTCCTTAACTTTTGGACAAAACACTCTCTGGGAAGTCATTCCAGACACCTTACGGCACATCACCTCATGCAATAACGCATAGGTTTAACGAAGAGTTGCTAGTATGGCTGTATAGAGCTAATACAGGGGTTTCTTTCTCTTTATAGGAGCATCTACCAAAACTGAGGCCAAGCAATGTCATCAACTTTTGGTCCTCTTTTTTGTCCTTTAATTTTTGCTTGCTGGGGTTATTCTAAGGATAGCTTTAGACTCATTTATTACTCTGGTACGCTGGTCTGATTTAGACTCCCAATTGTGGATGACCAATTATGATCAACCACCTATTTTGATCTGAAGCAGGCATAACGTAGTTTACATGTTTCCGGACCTGACCAGTTCATGAACCAGCGTTTTTTTTTCGAATCCAATCATCTTATTTTTGCTTTTGGATTATGCCATTGATAGTAACAGAACATATGTAGTGTCTTGAGCATTTACACACTGAACTTGATCTTGAAGTCGAGCGTTACCTTGTTGCTAGCCGACTTGAACTTGGATAAGTGAATTCAGCTGTGTTTATTCTGTTCCTATGCTGTCATGCATGATATGTAGTCTGTTTTCTCCTAGTGCTCGTTGGTAACTAATATGTAGTAGTTTTTTGCCAATAGTCGCAGGTTTCTTGTTGACGTCCGTTATCTCGTCCTTGCCTTAGAAACGGATAGCCGCATGATCCATAAACACTACATTGCCCCCAGTGCGAGCTATTAGTCGTAAAGGGGCGACGACGAGGCTTAGTAGATCTATTAGCTCGAGTCTGTCGTGGCCTTTGCGTTTTCTGCTTGTCAGCAGATTGTTTGGCTGTCATAAGCGCCAGTGCCATCGCTCTACCAGCAGCAGTAGGTTCACGTAGCGTTGGCTGGTATGCCTTGTCTAACGCTCTCAGGTAGTCCGACAGCTTGACGTCAGCCGCGTGAGCGACGTAGTTTTGTTGTTTGAGTTGAACGTCTTCATGTAGCGTGCGGATAGGCTTTCACGAGCTCTCTATATCCTCAAGGTCTTCCCATGCTAATAGTATTTCGTAGTCATGCACTGACTGGTTCCGAGAGCACCTGGTACCGTGTACCAGGTGTCCACAAGAGTGACGGGTCACTCTTTATGTAACATGGGGCACACTGGATTGTACCCCGTTACATCCTCCCGCACTTAGCTGAGAATCACCTGATTCTCTAATCACAACTGATTCTCCAATCAGAGGTGAGATAATTAAAACACCAAAAGGTGAATTCTCACACTGAGCAGCCACGAGACTGGCGCGGCTCTCAGTCACACCCACAGTGACTTGTGCTGCCAAAGCTCACTGGGATTTGCATCCCTATGCTCACAACTGTGTTGGCCGCAAAGCCTACTCTCAGAGCTGCCTTAGCTCCTGCGCTAGCACTCGTACAGTGCTATGGCACAGGGTGCAGTAGCATCCGAACGTGTGGCATTCGCCCACAGTTCGCACCAGAGGACACGACAGTCCTCGCGAACGCGTTCGGAGCATAGTGTCTCCCGCGAGGGACGACACCGAGAAGGGCAATACCTTTCTCCAGTACTAGAGGAAGCTCTCCGCTGACCTCGAGCCATGCCTTTGGCTACAGCAAGGATCCATCCTTGCGGGCGGAGCTCTGCCTCGCTCTCTTCGCGTCTTGGTCAACATACCAACGGCGCGCAGGTGTCCTTCATCGACACCGTGTACCGTGACGGTACACAACCCGTGGTGTAGGTGTCTCCCATCGACACCATGTACCGTACGGTACTAACCTTTGGTGCGGTACGCCCACCACAAGGTTACCATGTTTGGCGGCAACAGCTTCTGCTGTGCTGTCGCCTGAACAGATTCATGGCCAGTGCTCGCATCATGCACGACGCATGTGCAAGCACAGTGTACAGGTCCATGGGCCCGTACACGAGGTACGCTGTGTACGACACGTACCACAGCTACCATAAGTGCTCCGTGCACGTCATGTGTGTCATGCACGACGAGTTCATTACGTGGAACTCCTGGCAGGCTGCTCGACAGCAGCCAGTGCCGATGCACGGTACGTGCGTTGACTCACAGCGTCCAGAGCGCATCGGGTCGTGGTATGGTGCATATACTTTG